>NW_027140937.1:1287336-1623948 GCF_036365525.1 Heterodontus francisci
ACATATATCCCAACTAGACATAGGAACACTTCCACACTATTGTGGGACAAAAATTGTTGGAGAAAAAGGGGTTAACTGAACCTGTTTGTTCATTGACTGTAATTAATGTCAGTCATTATGGACCCCAATTGTGTCACTGCAGGTTTTCCCTGTTCTATTAATAAGGGAGTCCTTTCAATGTGTTAACTCATAGTTTCAGTGGGAGCATTACCCGCGGCACTAACAGGGATCCGTGACTGCAGAGAGAGGGAGAGAGAGAGACAGAGATTGGATCGATCAGAATCTCGGAACAATTGATAAGAATATTGCAACAATGGGTCAGAATCTGAGGACAATAGATTGGAATATTACAACAATGGACAGCAGGACTTTCTCCTTTTGGTTTGGCTTGGTTACTGCTGATTATGTTTGGATGATATTAGAATTTCGGATCTATTATGCTCTGAAAATGATTGAAACGATTTACTATCCCATCCTCGCGATTGTTGGTGTCCCTGGTAAGTCTCTGTATCCAACCATTAGATCTATAAACCACATTTCACTGATTTAGTTTTCTTGTCATGTAAATCTTTGGAAGACGTAAGCCACTGTGTTCAGTCTCTGTCACAAAGTCCACACTATATCCACTATCTGTATTCCCCTACCTATCCAATGTCTGAGGCTGAAAGAGACTGTTTGGAACCTCTGTTTTATATTTATACCTGAGATGAGTTCATCGCCATATTCCCCCCCACACCAACCCGACCTACTACCACCTCTGTAACATCACCCATCATCACCTCTGCCTCAGCCCATCTGCTGAATAAGCCCTCATCTGCGCCTTTGTTAAATCCACACTTGACTATTCCAATTCTATCCCGGTCACCCTCCCAGTTATAAACCTCTGCTGACTGTATCCTAACTCACACCAAATCCTGATCACCCATTACCCCGTACTCACTGATCTACATTGGCTCCCGGTCTGGCAGCACCTTAATTTTAATATTCTCATGGTCTCACCCTTCCAATTAGTCCCATTTCCCTTCCATTTCACAGATTATTGAAAACATTATGCCGTCAAGTCTTTTCCCATTTCCCTTTTTGAAGTGAGTTGCTTTCACTCTATATCTTCCTCTGCTGTGATTTTCACTCTGTGGCAGCACTGGTGCCAATGCGATGAAACCTGGATAGAGAAAATGATGTGCACTGCACAACCAACCACTTCTCGTGTGTCCAGCATAGTGCCCCATGCTGGGAAGGGATCTAGCCTGGGTATACCATGCATGTGCTGTTAGTGTGAGGAAGGGTTTGAATTGACGTCAATCAGCTAATCCGACAGCTTTGATGTATATCTTTGACACTTTGTCTGTGCATGTCCACTGACTGCTTGTGTTAGTACTCTCAGCTGAAAGTACATTCAGCAGCATGAAGAACCCCCTCTAGTGTTATTTAAAAGGACCAGACATCCAACTTACAGGTGAGGGGCTTTTGACTTACTTCTGCTATTGTAAAGTTAGTGGCGGTGCTGTGGATGGTTTTCTGGAGGTCGTGTTGGGAGCTGCTGCGAAGATTCAGTGAAAAAAGGGGATTTGTGACCCAACTCTGGACGAGGTATGGGGACTGTAGTTACAGTGCCTCTGGGTCTGTAACATGACCAACAAATGGAGCAGAGGCTGCAGCGAGGGGAAGCTCTGTAAAGCGGGAGGACAAAGGGGTTCTTCCCTACCCAGCCTGGGTTTTCCAAGAGCACTTTTCCCACCTACACCTAACCCAGGAGCAGTGTGTGAGGTGAATCAGATTCAATAAGGAGGTGGTCACAGAGCCGTGTCAACTCCTGTAACATGAACTGGAGCCTCACAAAAGGATGAGGACGGAGCTGTCAATGGTTGATATGGTCCGACTTTCATTGAACTTCTATGTATCTTTGAAAATTGATAATCAAACAAACTTAAAAGCTTTATATCTGAATGCAGGAATCATTCGGAATAAAATAAATGAGTTAACAGCACAAATGAAGACGAATGGGTATGATTTATTGGCGATGACTGATACGTGGTTGCAGGGAATTCAGGTTTGGGAATTGAATATCCAAGGGTACTTAGTATTTTGGAAGGATAGACAGGAAAGAAAAGGAAGAGGTGTAGCATTGTTAGTAGAGAAAAATATCAGTGCTATGGTGAGAAATGATATAGGCACTGGAGATCAAGACGTAGATTCAGTGTGCATAGAAATAAGTAATAGAAAGGGGAAGAAGTCCCTGGTGGGAGTAATCTATAGTTCCCCAAACAGTAGTCCCGCAGTGGGGAACAGTATAAACCAAGAAATACTGTGAGAACTTGTGAGAAAGGTACGGCAAGGGTGATTTTAATATGTATATAGACTGGATTAGTCAAATTGTCAAAGGTAGCCCCGAGGGAGAGTTCATTGAATGCATTAGAGATTGTTTTTTGGAGCAGTATGTTGTGGAACCAACTAGGGAGCAGGCTATTCTAGATTTGGCATTGTGAAATGAGGTGGGATTAACTAATGATCTCATAGTTAAGGATCCTCTACGGAACAGTGATCATAGCATGCTGGAATTTCAAATCCATTTTGAGGGCGAGAAACTGGAGTCCCGCTCCAGCGTTCTGGAGTCAAACAAAGGTAATTACATAGACATGAGGACTGATTTGGCCCTCGTGGACTGGGCAGGAAGACTAAAAGGGAGGAAAGTTGATGGGCAGTGGCAGATATTTCAGGAGAAATTCAATTCCTCCCAACTAAAATGTATTCCAAAGAGGAAGAAAGATTCGAAGAGGGGGAAAGACATCCATGGCTAAGCAAGGAAGTTAAGGATAACATAAAGACAAAGACTAATGCTTACCATATTGCAAAGGCCACTGGCAGGCTGGAGGATTGGGAAATATTTAAAGATCAACAAAGGGTTACTAAAAAATAAATAAAAAGTGAAAAAGTACATTATGAAAGAAAATTAGCACAAAATATAAACGCGGATAGCAAAAGCTTCTTTAAGTATATGAAAGGTAAGAGAGTAGCTAAAGTGAATATTGGTCCCTTGGAGGATGAGACTGGGATGTTGATAGAGGGGGACACAGAAATGGCGGAGACACTAAATCAGCATTTTGCCTCAGTTTTCACGGTGGAGGACACTAGTACCATCTCTATAGTAACTGGTAATGTAGAAGTTACAGAAAGAGAGGAATTTAGAACAATCATAATATGGGGAGGCGGTTGTGTAGTGGTATTGTCACTGGACTAATAAACCATCTGGTTCACTAATGTCCTTAACGGAAGGAAATCTGCTGTCCATACCCTGACTCCATACCCACAGCAATATGATTGACTCTTACATGCCCTCTGACGTGGCCTAGCAAGCCACTCCGTTGTAACTAACTACTACGGAGTCAATAAAAAGGAATGAAACTGCACGGACCACCCAGCATTGACCGGGAATGACCACGGCAAACCCAGCCCTGTCCACCCTGCGAAGTCCTCCTGACTAAAATCTGGGGGCTTGTTGGGAGCCCAGCCGAAGTTGGGAGAGCTCTCCCACAGACTATTCAAGCAACAGCCTGAAAAAGCCATACTCACGGGCAATGTCTCAGACACTGCCATCATCATCCCTGGGTATGTCCTGTCCCACCGGCAGGACAGACCCAGCAGAGGTACAGTGGCATACAGAAGGGACGGATTTGCCCTCAACAACGAACCTGGACCCCACGAAGTCTCATGGCATCAGATCAAGCATGGACAAGGAAACCTCCTGCTGATTACCACCTACCGCCCTCGCTCAGCTGATGAGTCAGTATTCCTCAATGTTGAACAGCACTTGGAGGAAGCACTGAGGGTGGCGAGGGCACAAAATGTATTCTGGGTGGGGGACTTCAATGTCCATCACCAAGAGTGGCTCGGTAGCACCACTAGTGACCTCGTCCTCACCAATCCGCCTGCCGCAGATGCATCTGTCCATGACAGTGTTGGTAGGAGTGACCACTGCACAGACCTTGTGGAGATAAAGTCCCAACTTCCCATTTGGGATTCCCTCCATCGTGTTGTGTGGCACTACCACCGTGCTAAATGGGACAGATTTCGAACAGATCTAGCAATGCAAAACTGGACATCCATGAGGCGTCGTGGGCCATCAGCAGCAGCAGAATTGTACTCAACCACAATCTGTAACCTCATGGCCCGGCATATTCCCCATTCTACCATTACCATCAAGCTAGGAGACCAACCCTGGTTCAATGAAGCGTGCAGGAGGGCACGCTAGGAGCAGCACCAGGCATACCTCAAAATGAGGTGTCAACCTGATGAAGCTACAACCCAGGACTATCTGCGTGTAAAACTGCGTAAGCTAAGTGAACAGAGCTAAGCGAACCCAGAAGCAATGGATCAGGCCTAAGCTCTGCAGTCCTGCCACATCCAGCCCTGAATGGTGGTGGGTAATTATCCAACTACCTGGAGGAAGTGGCTCCACAAATATCGCCATCCTCAATGATGAGGGAGCCCAGCACATCACTGTGAAAGCTAAGGCTGAAGCATTTGCAACAATCTTCAGCCAGAAGGGCCGAGTTGAGGCTGATTTCGGCCTCCTCCTGAAGTCCCCAGCATCACAGATGACAGACTTCAGCTAATTTGATTCATTCCACGTGATATCAAGAAAAGACTGAAGGCATTGGATACTGAAAAAGCTATGGTGCCCTGACAATATTCTGGCAGTGGTACTGAAGACCTGTGCCCAGAACTTGCCGCACCCCTAGCCAAGCTGTTCCAGTACAGCTAAAACACTGGCATCTACCCTGCAATGTGGAAATTTTCCCAGGTATGTCCTGTACACAAAAAGCAGGACAAATCCAACTCGGCCAATTACCGCCCCATCAGTCTCCTCTCAATCATCAGTACAGTGATGGAAGGTGACTTCAACAGTGCCATCAAACGACACTTGCTCAGCAAGAACCTGTTCAGTGATGCTCAGTTTAGGTTCCACCAGGGCCATTCAGCTCCTGACCTCATTAAAGCCTTTGTTCAAACATGAACAAAAGAGCTGAACTCAAGAGGTGAGGTGAGAGTGACTGCCCTTGACATTAAGGCAGCATTTGACCGAGTATAGCATCAAGGAGCCCCAGCAAAACTGAGGTCAATGGGAATCAGGGGAAAGCCCTCCGCTGGCTGGATTCAAAACTAAAGCAATGGAAGATGGTTGTGATTGATGGAGGTCAATCATCTGATCTCCAGGACATCACTGTAGGAGTTCCTCAGGGTAGTGTCCTCGGCCCAACCATCTTCAGCTTATCCATCAATGGCCTTCCATCAATCATAAGGTCAGAAGTGGGGATGTTCGCTGATGATTGAACAATGTTCAGCACCCTTCGTGACTTCTCAGATACTGAAAAGCAGTATGTGTAGAAATGCACCAAGACATGGACAATATCCAGGCGTGAGCTAAGTGTCAAATAACATTCGTGCCATCCAAGTGCCAGATAATGAGCGATTCCAACAAGAGAGAATCGAACCATCTCCCTTTGACATTCACTGGCATTACCATCGCTGAATCCCCCACTATCAACATCCTGAGGGCTACCATTGGCCAGAAACTGAACTGGAGTAGCCATAGAATTACCGTGGCTACAAGAGCAGGTCAGACGCTAGGAATCCTGAGGCGAGTAACTCACCTCCTGACTCCCCAAAGCCTGTTCACTATCTACAAGGCACAAGTCAGGAGTGTGATGGAATACTCTCCACTTGCCTGGATGGGTGCAGCTCCAACAACACTCAAGAAGCTCAACACCATCCAGAGCAAAGCAGCCTATTTGATTGCCCCCCCCGCCCCCATCCACCAACATTCACTCCCTCCACAACCGATGCACAGTAGCAGCAGTGTGTACCATCTACAAGATGCACTGCAGCAATGCACCAAGGCTCCTTAGACAGCACCTTCCAAACCCACGACCTCTACCAACTAGAAGGATAAGGGTATAAAATGATTGGGAACACCACCACCTGAAAGTTCCCCTCCAAGTCACACACCATCCTGACTTGGAACTATATCGCTGTTCCTTTACTATCGCTGGGTAAAAATCCTGGAACTCCCTTCCTAACAGCACTGTGGGTATACCTAACCCAAGTGGACTGCAGCGTTTCAAGAAGGCAGCTCACCACCACCTTCTCAAGGGCAATTCGGGATGGGCAATAAATGCTGGCCTAGCCAGCGACGCCCGCATCCCATGAATGAATAAAAAAAAGTCACGAGGGAAAAGGTACTGAACAAACTATTGTGATTGAAGGCAGACAAATCCCCAGGCCTACATCTTAGGGTCTGAAAGGAAATAGCAGCGGAGACAGTGGATCCATTGGTTATAATGTTCCAAGATTCCCTGCATGCGGGAAAGGTTCCAGTGGATTGGAAAAATGCCTGTATAACGCCCTTATCCAAAAAGTGAGGGAGGCTTAATGTAGGAAACAGTAGACCAATTAGTTTAACATCTATCGTTGGGAAAGTGTCACAATCCATTATTAAGTAAGTAATAACAGGACATTAAGAAAGTCAAAAGCAACCCATCAGAGTCAGATTTTCTGAAGGGTAAATCGTGTTTGACGAGAGTGCTTCGAAGCTGTGACAAGAAATGTGGAAAATGGGGATCCTGTAGATGTAGTATATCTAGACTTCCAGAAGGCATTTGTAAGGTGCCACACAAAAGGTTAATACACAAGGTAAGATCACATGGTGTTAGGGGTAATTTATTAGCTTGGGTAGCTGATTGGCTAACCAACAGAAAACAGAGAGTCGGGATTAATGAGTATTTTTCTGGTTGGCAAGATGTAATTCGTGGGGTGCCTCAGGGTTTGGCCCTTGGGCCCCAACTATTTACAATCTATCTCAATGACGGATGCAGGGATAGAAGGTACTATTGCCAAATTTGCAGATGACACTTAAATAGATTGATTAGTAAGTTGCAATAAATACATAAGAAATTTACAAATTGATATGGATAGGTTTGGTGAATGGGACAACATTTGGCAGATGGAGTTTAACGTGGTTATCCATTTTGGTCAGAAAAATAGAAAGGTAAATTATTATCTAAATAGAGAGAAACTTCAGAGTACTTCGGTGCAGAGAGATCTGGGTGCCCTCGTGCATGAATCACAGAAAACTAGTTTGCAGATACAGCAGGTGATAAGGAAAGCAAATTGAATTTTGGCATTTATTGCTAAAGGAATGGAATATAAAAGTAGGGAAGTGTTGCTGCAACTGTACAAGGTATTAATGAGACCGCACCTGGAGTATTGCGTACAGTTTTGGTCTGCTCACTTGAGGATGGATGTAGTTGCATCGGAGACAGTTCAGAGGAGGGTCACTAGATTGAATCCAGGGATGAGGGGTTTGTCTTATGAAGAGAGATTAAGCAGTTTATGCCTTTACTCTCTGGAGTTTAGAAGAATGAGACGAGATCTAATGGGGTATCTAAGATCATTAAAGGATTGATAATGTAGACGTAGAGAAGATGTTTCCTCTCGTGGGGCAATCTAGAACGGGAGGTCATAGTATTAGGATAAAGGGGGTGCAGATATAAAACAGAGATGAAGAGAAATTTCTTCCCTCAAAGAGTCGTGAGTCTGTGGAATTCACTACGCCATAGTGCGGTGGATGCCGGGACATTGAGTAAATTTAAGGAGGAGATAGACAGATTTTTATTAGAAATGGGTTGAAGCGTTATGGAGAACGGGCAGAAAAGTGGAGTAGAGGCCGAGATAAGATCACCAATGATCATATTGAATGGCAGAACAGGTTCGCGGGGCTGAACTGCCTACTCCTGCTCCTAGTTCTTATGTTCTTATCTGGATTTATCCAGGCAAGAGCGGCTGAAGGATCCATTATCTCTCTCTATGTTGTCTATTGATGTATCTGCTGTGTGACGGAGCCACCTATGTTGGGTGAGGCGAATTATACCATCTGCTACCTCAGCAGGGAGAAGCAGGATGAGAGGTCTCGTGGCTTTGTCAGGATAGCAGAATTCCTGATGGTGTTGGTATCTCTGCGGGGCCCCCATGTCAATGGGGAGAGGCACAGGAACTGAAACAACTCTCACTCCATTAATGTACAGTTGGTGTGTGAGCATGCCCAGTACATCATGTTGGTTAATGTCCACTATCCTGGCAGCAGCTACCATACCTTGATTCTGAAGCAGTCAGCCATTCCCAACACGTCAGGCCTCCATGCAGTACCAGAATGTGGCTCATGACCTCTAAACTCTAGACACCTCTTCCCCCACACAAAACCACCAGGTGAAGCAATGGTTCCGATGTCTGAACCGCTCGGGGGGAGTCCTCCAGTGCACACTGGATCAGGTGTTCAAGTTCATGGTGTTCTGCTGCACCCTTCATAATCCTCACCATCATGAGGACACAAGCATTGGCAGCAGGAATCCGGAGGCCAACTCAGGAGGAGGAGGAGGCAGGGAGTATATTTCGTGGATGCCTTCGACCCGGACAGGCTGTCGGAGAGTCCCTGCTAAGATTCCAGTTCGCATCGGACAACCTCCCTTTCCCATCTTGGATCCCCCATTCTCCACCATTACACCCATCTGAGACGCCCCATCACAGTGTCTCCTTTATCACCATCCTGCAACAAACACCACCAACAAAAACCTTTTTATTAACATCTTTATCAAACAACACATCCAATTGTACCAACAAAACTGAACTATTCACCCTTGTGTATTCCCTTAGTGCCTGTCTTGTGGATTTCCTCAACCTGCCTATTTCTCCTATATAGTGTTTCCCCAGTGGCTGCAGCATGGCTGATGGAAGGCTGCTGACTTTCACTGGGGGTGACCGCAAATGGCCTTGCAGGACTTCCTCGTACAGCTCTGTGACTTGAGGCCTTGGATTCGAATTGCAACACCTCGACATGGGCAGCAGCTCCAGCAATGTTCACATCTGAGTCCTGTGTATTATAACTCGTTTGTGACCTCGCCCTCCGGTGAGCTGACACATGAACTATCCTTTCCCCCTGGCCTGGCTGCAGCTCACTCGTGCTCGGTGACTCACCACGTGCAGATTCCGACTCTATATCAGCCTCCAAGTTACACGCACTGTAAGTATTTGATCTGGTGACTGTGAGGGTCAGACCAAGTGATGGGTCTTCACCATCAGTGCTGTGCTGCTGCTCTCTTTCTATCTCATGGAGCTGCTGTGACTGGGAAGCTGGTATTATTGGGTTATCATTGGAAAGTATAACATCAGAAGGGGAGGGTTGGGGTGAGGGATTGGGGGTGGTGGAAAGCAGGAGGTCCATGATCCCACCATCTGCAGCTTGTACATCATCATTTCTGACGTTTACCAGTTCTGATGAAGTGTCACAGATCTGAAACATTAACTCTGTTTCTCTCTGCGCCGATGCTGCAGGACCAGCTGAGTATTTCCAGCACTTTCTGTTCTCTTCCCTGAGCTCTGGAATTCTCTTCCTAAACCTTAAATCCAGTAAGTTGCACAGAGTCCAGTTTTAGGGAGTACTACTTGTACAGAGTACTAAATACAATAAAGTTAGTTAACTATTGCATTTAGCATTTCACTTAATTTTATTCTGAACTTCTAGTTTCTTTGTGACAGCTGGACAGTTCATTGATTCTCATGGAATAAAAGGGTCAGTGTCAGCTTGGATAAAAATATAAACTGGCTTAATGAGAGAAAACAGTGAGTTGTGGTAAACAGTTGCTTTTTTCAGACTGGAGGAAGGCAGACAGTGGTGTTTCCCCAAGGGGCAGTGCTTGGACCACTGATATTTTTCTGATATATATAAATAATTTGGATATTGGAACACAGAACACACAGATCGAGGGAGCTTCTGCTCATATCCACCATTCCCAGTCCCTGCTTTAGAGCCATAGACTCAACGGCTGTAAGGTACCTCTGTGTGGTTGTGGTGGTGACATCTCTCTCACTGCCAGTGACTGTGGTTAGTCTTGTTCTTAGACTGGTCTGCAGTTTAGGCCCAGGTTAGTACATACCCTGGTAATTTCCAGTTATCTTGTCGTCCTTGTATGGAGGAGATTGAGCAGAGACTGTGAGGCTTACAAATATGTTGTCTGAAGAAGAACCGGGATATCTGACTTTGTGCTTGGAGACAGCAGCCACTACTGCCCACTGTGGACGGATTGTGTCTGAAACTGTCGGATTTTATCTCAACACAGGGCGTGGTCAGCTTCAGGGGAGGCAGAGCTTTAACACGGGTCTAATTCCCTCATAGCCCCTCCTCACATCTTCTAACTCCTCCCCTAGTCTGGGACATTCTGCCTGTTAGTAAGTGTTTTGGTCCAGTATTTGTTATAATTTTCTCTGTGGATAATATACTCCATCATGTGGCTCCTGATCCCAGAGTAACTGATTGTACAGGATGCCAATGTTCTCCTACCAACCTTCATTTTCCTTCTGTAAACTGTCCATCTCATCCTTCAATTCTTTGTGTCTTTTATTTAACCGTCAGGTGCAGAGATGTGCCCCATTAACCAACTTATCTCAACACTTTTTTATCTTAAATTTGTATTTCTGGACATCCTCAGATATTCTATTGAGAATTAAATCGTAATCCCCATCATCCTGCTTGATAATCCTTAGGATGTCCGTCTCCCCAGGTGTGCCTGTTTTTTTTTCTCTGCCAGGTTATCAATTGACTATTTCCTGTGATATGCTAATGACATTGTATTTCTGGTTTTACTTATTCAAACTCTCTTAAAGCTCCCCCACCGCCCGCACCTCCCCACCCCCCCACCCCCCCTCCCCCGCCCGCCCTCCCACCCCGCTCTTAGTGATGAGCACACCGTGTTCTGGTGTAAACTTTCTTTCTATCTCGAGATGCCCAAACCAGTCCCAATGACGATCACACGTGTTTCACTGTACATTCTCTCTCTCTGTGACAACTCCCTGCCCAGTCTCTGCAATAACCCCACGTTTTTGACCTATTCTAATCTTTCTCTGTCTCCAAATCTCCTTCCCATTCGAGCAATGATCACTCAACTGAGTTTGTCATTTCAACTCTGGACGAGGTTTGGGGCCTGTAGTTACAGTGTCTCTGGGTCTGTAACATGAACAACAAATGGAGCAGAGGCTGCAGTGAGGGGATGCTCTATAAAGAGGGAGGAGGAAAGGGATCTGCCCTACCCACCCAGGGTTTTCCAAGAGCACTATTCCTACCTAAACCTAACCCAGAAGCAATGTGTGAGGTGACTCTGATTCAATAAGGATCTGGTCACAGAGCTGTGTCACCTCCTGTAACACGACCTGGAGCCTCACACCAGGGTGAGGACGTAGCTGTTGGTGGCCGTTAAGGTCACAGTTTCATTGAACTTCTATGTATGTGGATCTTCCCAGGCAGGAGCAGGAGACATATCCAACATAGAGTGGTAGAAATTGATGGAGTCATGGAGTCATGTACGACACAGAAGGAGGCCATTTTGCCCCTCTGTGCCAGCTCTGTGTGGAAGAATTCAGGCAGTCCCAATCCCCCGCTCAATCCCCGTATCCCTGCAAGTTCACTTCCTTCAGGTGTCCATCCAGTTTCCTTTTAAAATCATTGATTGTCTCGGCTTCCACCACCCTCATGGGCAGTGAGTTCCAGCTCATTACCATCCACTGTGTAAAATATTTCTTCCTCATATCCACCTGCATCTCTTATCCAAAACCTTCCATCTGTGTCCCCTGGTCCGTGTTTCATCAGATAATGAGAAGACTTTTTCCTTGTCTACCTTACCTAAGCCTATCATAATCTTGTACACGTTTATCATACCTCTCTCTATCTCCTTTACTCCAGGGAGAACAACTCCATCTTCTCCAATCTTACCTTGTAACTAACCAACCCGCTCCCCCCTCCCCCCCCCGCTCCAATCCCTGGAACCATTCTGGTAAATCTCCTCTGCACCCCCTCAAGGACTTTACATTCTTCCTAAAGTGTGCTGACCAGAACTGGACACAGTTCTCTAGTTGAGGCCTAACCAAAGCTTTATACAGTTTCAGTATAACTTCCCTGCTTTTGTATCTTTGCCTCTAATTATGAAGCCCAAGATCTGATTGGCTTTGCTTAACACTCTCCATTAATGTTCTTCCACCTTCAATGATCAATGCATATAGAGCCCCAGGTCCCTCAGTTCCTGCACAATCTTTAGAACTGTCCCATTAAGTCTATATTGCTTTCCTATTCCATCTGAGAAAATACATCACCTCACACTCCTCTGTATTAAATTCCACCTGCCACTTCTCTGGCCATTCTGCGAGCCTATCTATATCCTGTTGTAGGCATTTTGCATCATCCTCACTGCTTACCATTCCTCCAAGCATGGTATCATCGGAAAATATTGAAATTCTAATCTGAATTCCAAGATCCAGCTCATTTATATATAGCAAAAAAAAAATCAGTTGGTCCTAGAACTGACCCTTGGAAAACATCACTGTCTACCGTCCTCCAGTGTGAAAAACAACCGTTTACCACAACTCTGCCCGAACTATCTCTTCTTTGAAGGTAGCCCATTGTTCAGCTCCTGTTTTCCTGCCAAACGTTGACTCTAATTTGTTCGCCCCAGCTCAATTTTTACACCGGATGACTTGTTGAAGTTGACTTTCTCATAGTTAATTATTCTTACTCTGGATTGCTCTTTGTCCTTTCCCATAGTCAACAAAAACCTTATGATACAATGATCACTGTCCCCTAAATGTTCTCCTACTGATACTTAATCCACTTGGGTCCAGCTCATTCTCGAGAACCAGGTCTAGCAGTGCCTCCTTTCATGTTGGACTAGCAACATATTGTTGTAGAAATGTTTCCTGCACACACTGTAGTAACACCTGCCTCCCTCCGCCCTTTACGATACTACTATCCCAGTCCATATTAGGATAATGAATGTTCCCCCATTGTAACTACTCTATAATTCTTGCATCTTTCTGTAATTTTCTTGCAGATTTGTTCCTCCACATCCTTCCCATTAGCTGATGGCCTATAGACAACACCGAGCAATGTAAATGCACCTTTTTTTGTTCTTTAGCTCTATCCAAATAGATTCTGTCCTTCACCCACCTACGCACCCACCCAGCCCCACTCCCACCTCCCCACACATGTCCCCGGGACTTTCACTCTCTCCAGCACTATAATGTTCTCCTTAATCAATACCACCACTCTTACTCCTTTTCTCCCTTTCCTATTTTTCCTGAACACCTTGTATCCAGGAATATTTAACACCCAGTTCTGCCCTTCTTTGAGCCAGATCTCTGTTATAGCCACAACATCATATTTCCATATGGCAATCTGCACCTGTACCTCACCAGTCTTATTAACCACACTCCGTATTCATATACATGCACATCAACCCTGATGTAAACTTTATTACTTCCTCCCTTACTCAGACCTCAACTAATAACTTTCTAAACCCTACTGCAGTGTTATCCATCTCTCCCAGTATTCTGTGCACTTTAGAATTCCTCTCTGATGTTTACTCCTGGTTCCCACACACATGCCAATTTAGTGTAAACCCTCTCCAATATTATTAACATATCACCCTGCAAGGAAATTAGTTCCAGCTCTGTTCAGGTGCAACCGTCCGGCCGGTACAGATCCCACATTCTCCAGAACTGGTCCCAGTGTCCCAGCAATGCAAACCTCACCGCTTCTGCAGCATCCTCCCAGCCACACATCCCTCTGTACTATCCTCCTATTTCCATACTCACTCGCACGGGGTACTGGCAGTAATCCGGAGATTACTACTTTGAGATGGCTAACTTGACCATGACACCAGGGAGGAAACACACCATCTTGGATGCATGTCTGCGGCCTCAGAAACGCTCGTCTGTTCCCGTGACTATCGAATCTCCTGTCACTGTCAACATTCTAGTCTTCATTGTATCCCCTCCCACCCCCAGTACAGCTGAGACAGCCCGGGTACCATGGCCTTGTCTCTGGCTGCAGTCCCCAGATGAAACATCACTTTCCTCAGTATTGAATACTGGTTGGAGAGTGAGATGCACTCTGGGGTCTCCTGTTCTACCTGCCTGATTCTTCGTGACTGTAATTCTTCTTCCCTTAATCTGTGGGGTGACCACATCTATAATGTGCTCTTCACAAATTACTCAACCTCACGTAAATACCACAGAGGCATCCATGGTCCCACCATCTGCAGCTTGTACATCATCCCAGACAGCAGGATGAAGAGGAGGTGGGAGTTAAGAAGGGGCATAAGGCAGGAACATAACGTCATCCTGAATGCTGTCGGAGATGCCGGATGCTATGGGCTCTGTCACAGCCGTTCCCATGAGGTGGAGAATGAACTCCTCCCTCAGGCTCAGGGGATGAAGGTAAGCCTGGATCCCGACAGTTCACTGCTGCTCCCTGTCCTGTAAGAGAGAGAGCAGAATGTCAGTGATTGTGTTGCACTGTGTTTGGGAGATATGCCTGCAACAGCTGAATAGCTGGTGGTATGTGAAGGCAGTGAAAGGTGGATGTGAGGCTGGTATCAGTGGAAGGTATGTAAAGGTGATGTGGAGTATGTAAATGTTAGGTGTGAGTCCTGAGTGTTAAGGACTGCTGATGGGTGAGTGATGGGGGTGTGGTACATTGAGCAGTGTGAGAGGTTGGTGATGTTGGGGGTAGGAGATGCCATGTGGAAATGAATTCACTGACATTGATCACCCGTGTGAGCTCATTCTACTTCTTCTGGCTCTGCTGCCAGGTCCTGGGGCCAAGCTTCCTGCATTGACCTCCCTGGCCACCTGCTCCCATTCCCTTCGGAGTGCGTTTCTTGAGGGTCTACATCCCACCCCACTGATACATGGCCTCTCTTCTCCTGTCACCCTGCATGACTAAGGCCTCCAGCACTACATCCGTGAATCACAGAGCCCTCTCTCTGTGCTCGTATTCAACCTACCTTTTCTCCAATTGCAGCATTCACAGTCAGCAGCAGCAGCCTCCTGTGATTCAGTGCAGCTTCCCTTTAAGAGGGACAGACTGCCTTTAAGGGCTGAATCCTGGCTGAAACACGTGCTAGACTCAGACACAGTTAAGTCTCCTGTTAAGCGTGCAGACAGACAGCAGCGCGGGTCACCCTGGGCGGCCCCTAAAATTTACGGAAATGTAATGAGGAGGCCCCAGAAATTTTGTGTCACCTGCCTCAACTGGCAGATCATGACCCCACTGCTCAAAAAGCGATGCAAAGCCGGTTTGCTCTCTCTTTCTATTTTCCTTTCCCTCTTTCCCCCTTTCTCACTCTCTCTCCCTTCACTCTATGTCTCTTGCTCATAGAATTAGAGACAGGTGCAGCACTGAATGAGGCTATTCGGCCCTTTGTGTTAGTGCTGTTTCATTGAAAGAGCTGTCTAATTATTACCACTCTCCTCCTTTATCCCCAGACTATTTTTTTCGCCTTTTCCAGTTTTTTTTATTATAATTCCCTTTTGAAAGATATTATTGAATCTGCTTCCATCATGTTTTCGGGCTGTGAATTTCTGATCCCAACAACTCGCTGAGAAGGAAAATTCTCCTCATTTCACCTTTGGTTCCTTGTCAATTACCTTCAATCTATGTCTTCTTAATACTGAACTTCCTGACACTGGAAACAGTTTCACATTAATTACCCTATCAAAACTCTTCATGATTTTGAATTCGATATTAAATCTCCTCTTACCCTTCACTGCTCTAAAGAGAACAAACCCAGCTTTTCCAGTCTCTCCATGTAACTGAATTCCCAGATCCCTGGTACCATACGTTTCAAATTCTGCTATTCCATGTGTCATGTACTGGGATATGCTGTAGTGTTTTATATAGATTTGGCATAACTTCCCAGTTTTGTTTTCTATGCCTCTATTTATAAAGCCCAGGATCTCATATGCTTTATTAACTGTTGTGCTAACCTGTCCTGTGACCTTCAACGATTTACACATAAACTCCCCAGGTCTCTCTGTTCTTGCACTCCCTTTACAGTTGTAACATGTAGCTTGTGTTGTCTCTCCACATACATCCTTCTAAAAGGTATTACCTCACATCTCTGCTGTGACAATTCAAATTTCAGAAGATTGAAGACATTGTTTTCAGTCCCTGCTACAAACTTAATTCCCTAGCTACCGACTCCATACCTCTCCCTGGCAATTGAGTGAGACTAAACCAGACTATTCACACCTTGGTGTCATATTTGACCCCGAGATGAACTTCTGACCACATCTACACACCTTCACTAAAACCGCCTATCTGCACCTAGAAAATCATAGAAAAATCATAGAATGTTTACAACACAGAAAGAGGCCACTTGGCCCATCGTGTCTCTGCTATCCAAAAAACGACCTTCCCAGCCGAATCCCACCTTCCAGCATTTGGTCCCGAGCTCTGCAGATTAAATCACTTGAGGTGTCGCAAGGCACGTTTAAAATCAGATGAGGTTTTCAGCCTCTTCTACCCTTTCAGAAACTGAGTTCCAGACCCCCACCCCACCACACTCTGGGTGATTTTTTTCCTCATCTCCCCTCTAATTTTTCTACCAATCATTTAAATCCATGCCCTCTTGTCACTGATCTCTCTGCTAAGGTGAATAGACCCTTCACCACCACTCTATCCAGGGCCCTCAACGTTTTGTACGTTTCAATCAGATTTCCCCTCAGCCTTCTCTGCTCCAAGGCAAACAACCCCAGCCTATCCAATCATTCCTCAAAGTTGCATTTTCCCAGTCCCGGCAACATGTTTGATAAATCTCCTCTGTCCCCACTCCAGTGCAATTACATCCTTTCTGTAATGAGGTGACCAGAACTGCACACATTACTCAAGTTGTGGCCTAACCAATGATTTATGCAGTTCCAGCATAACCTCCCTGCTCTTATATTCAATACCTCGGCTAATAAGGGAAAGGATTCCATATGACCTCTTAACCACCTTATCGACCTGTCCTGCTACATTCAGCTATCTGTGGGCATTCACTCTAAGGTCTGTCACTTCCTCTACACTTCTCAGTATTCTCCCATTAATCGTGCATTCCTTTGCCTTATTTGACCTCCCCAAATGCATCATATCGCACTCATCCAGCCTGAATTCAATTTACCACTTCTCTGCCCATCTGACCAGTCCATCAATATCTTCCTGCAGTGTACAGCTATCCTCCTTGCAATCTACCACACGGTCAATCTTTGTATCGTCTGCAAACTTCTTGATTATGCCCTATCTTTACTTCCAAATCGTTAATATATGCGACATAAAGCAGGGGTCCCAGTACTGAGCTGTGTGGAATTTGCTTTTTTTTATTCATTCGTGGGATTTGGGCGTCACTGCCTGGGCCTGTATTTATTGCCCATCCCTCATTGCCCTTGAACTGAGTGGCTTGTGAGGCCATTTAATAGTCCATCACATTGTTGTGGGTCTGGAGTCACATGTGGCCTGACCAGGTAAGGACAGCAGATCTCCTTCCCCAAAAGGACATTAGTGAATCAGATGGGCTTTTCAAACAATCGACAATGGTTTCATGGTCACCATTAGAGTCGCTGTTTAATTCCAGAACTATTAATTGATTTCAAATTTCATTATGTGTCATGGTGGGATTCGAATCCACGTCCCCAGAGTGTTTACCTGGGTATGCTGGATTTACAAGTGCAGTGACATTGCCACTACACCACTGCCTCCACTAAATGTTGCGAGAAACATCCGTCCAGTAGCTAAAACGCCTGTCAACAATTACTCTTTCTTTCCTGTCACTGAGCTAATTTTGCATCCGCCTTGCTGCATTTCCCTGCATCTCCTGGGATTTTATTTTTAACAAGTCTGCAATGTGCGCCCTTGCCAAAAGCTTTGCTAAAATCCAAGTAGACCGCATCAACGACATTAACCTCATCTATCGTCCTTGTTACTTCATCAAATAATCATGCAAGTTAGTCAGACACGATCTTGCCTTAACACATCTATGGTGATTATCCCTGATGAACCTGTGCCTTTCTAAGTGACAGTTTATCCTGTCTCTCAGAATAGATTACAATAATTTTCCCACTCTGAGGTTAGACTGACTGGCCTGTAGTTATTCGGTCTATCCTTCACTCCCTTTTTAAACAGTGGTACAATGTTAGCAGTTCTCCAATCCTCCATCACCACACCTGTATCCAGTGAGAACTGGAAAATCATGGACATACCTTTGGTTATTCCTTCTGTTACTTCTTTTAACAACCTGGGGTACATTTCATCACGCCATGGTGATGTATCAACTTTCAATGAGGCTAATTCCATTAGTAATTCCTCTCTGCCTATGTTTATCACATCCAATAATTCACACACCTCCTCCTTAACTACAATATCTGCACCGTTCCCCTCTTTTGTGAAGACAGACACAAAGTATTCATTAAGAACCATGTCAGTAACTACTGTCCCTACACATAGGTTACCTTTTCGGTCATTAATGGGCTCTACTCTCTCCTTAGTTGTCCTCTTCGCCTTAATGTATTGAAAGAAAAAACATACATGGGTTCATCTTGATTTTGCTTGCCAATATTTTTTTATGATTTCTCCTTGCTTTCGTAAATTCCTTTTTGATATCAGCCTCCACTTTCTCTACTCCTCTTGGTTTTCTGTTGTATTGAGTTATCGGTGTGGGACATAAACTTGCCCTTCCTGCTGTATCTTACCCTGTAGGCTCCTTGTCATCCATGGAGCTGGGGAATGAGACTGACTTGATTTATCTACAAAGCGCTGGCACGGACTCGATGAGTTGAAATGTCCCATTCTGCGCCAGAATTGACTAAGGCTCTATGACTCTATGACATGGGTATTCTATTACAACAGCTTTCCTATACTGGGAAGGTGTATAATGGACTGGACAGTATCACCCTGTTGAACCCCGTGATGTAAGTAAAATGTTTGATTCCCCAGAACATGGTTAACAAATGTCCTTCACAAACAGAGTAAATCAGTTCAGGCCCACTCACAATTCTGGAGTAATTCACAATGGGGAGTATTTTCTCCTGGTTTTCTCGGCATTGGACAGCAGCCAGGTTGTCACTGTGTCCCCACATCCATGTTGAAAGTCTTGTCGGGGTTTGGTGAGGTAAGACACGTTGCCTGGGCGACAGATTTCTTTAGTTGTGTTACTGTTTCTGTTTTCTCTTCAGTCCAAATGGGATAAACCTGGTCATCATCACCATTCGGTGGTTCATAAAGAGGAGTCACAGTCTCAGCAAATCGAGGGATGAGGGTCCGCTGATACCGCAACAGCCTGAGGATAGGACACAGGGCAGTCTTTGTGGTGGACAGGGGTAGACACTGGATGAGGGTCTGCTGATACCCCACCAGCCTGAGGATAGGACACTGGGCAGTCCTTGAGGTGGACAGGGGTAGACACTGGAATTGTGTCCACTGATACTCCACCAGCCTGAGGGTAGGACAAAGGGCAGTCTTTGAGGTGGACAGGGGTAGACACTGGATGAGGGGCAATTGATACTCCACCAGCCTGAGGATAGGTCAGAGGGCAGTCTTTGAGGTGGACAGGGGTAGACACTGGATGAGGCTCCACTGATACCCCACCAGCCTGAGCAGAGGACACAGAGCAGGCTTTGAGGTGGACAGGGGTAGACACTGGATGAGGGGCAATTGATAATCCACCAGCCTGAGGATAGGACACAGGGCAGTCTTTGAGGTGGACAGGGGTACACACTGGATGAGGGTTCACTGATACCCCACCAGCCTGAGGATAGGACACAGAGCAGTCTATGAGGTGGACAGGGGTAGACACTGGATGAGGGTTCACTGATACCCACCAGCATGAGGATAGGACACAGTGCAGTCCTTGAGGTGGACAGGGGTAGACACTGGATGAGGATCCACTGATACCCACCAGCCTGAGGATAGGACACTTGGCAGTCCTTGACGTGGACAGGGGTAGACACTGGAATTGTGTCCACTGATACCCCACTAGCCTGAAGATAGGACACAGGGCAGCCTTTGAGGTGGACAGGGGTGGACAATGGATGAGGGTCCACTGATACCCACCAGCATGAGTATAGGACACAGTGCAGTCCTTGAGGTGGACAGGGGTAGACACTGGATGAGGATCCACTGATACCCACCAGCCTGAGGATAGGACACTGGGCAGTCCTTGAGGTGGACAGGGGTAGACACTGGAATTGTGTCCACTGATACTCCACCAGCCTGAGGGTAGGACACTGGGCAGTCGTTGAGGTGGACAGGGGTAGACACTGGATGAGGGTCCACTGATACCCACCAGCCTGAGGATAGGACACAGTGCAGTCCTTGAGGTGGACAGGGGTAGACACTGGATGAGGGTCCACTGATACCCACCAGCCTGAGGATAGGACACTGGGCAGTCCTTGAGGTGGACAGGGGTAGACATTGGAATTGTGTCCACTGATACTCCACCAGCCTGAGGGTAGGACACTGGGCAGTCTTTGAGGTGGACAAGGGTAGACACTGGATGAGGGTCCACTGATACCCCACCAGCCTGAGGATAGAACACAAGGCTGTCTTTGAGGTGGACAGGGGTATACACTGGATGGTTTCGACCTGATGTTGGTCTGGGCTGATGTTGGATGAGCCAATTTAGACATATAGAACGATGACACGATGTTACACCAGCTGGGCCTTACGTGGATGGTCTTTTAGTCCAGCTCCCAAAGTAACTGCAGTAGTTCCTGTAAAAGGGTTAAATGTGTGGACACGGTCTGTGGTGATGAGGAGGAGACCATCAATTTATTTCAGCAAGCAGGAAGACTGTGAAAGGTTCCTAACGGCCCCGGCCATACGTTTGTGCAAAATAGTGGGGTTATTGTGGAACCCCTTGTGACAGACATGTCCAGGGGTATCTCTGGTCCTCAGAAGTTAATGTGAATTTAAATTGTTTCTCTAGTTTTACTGGGATACTCCAATAAACATTAGAGATATCCAGCGTGGTGAAGTCAGCCCTGCCGCTGGGAATCCGGGAGAGTAGGGTTGGTGTCTCTCAGACAACCGAGTTCACACAGGGGTGACTGAGTTGAGTTTGTATGGTCAATAGTCAGTCCCCAGCTGCCATCTGGTTTTGTAACCGGCAAAATCGGACAGTTAGTAGTGAATGTGTCTTTGTGAACTGCACCCTGGTATAACAATAACCTGATGTTGTCTGGAATATATGATATAATCTCAGCTCGATATGAATACTGCTTCATGGAGCATGCAATGGTCAATTGATTTCTTCAGGTCTGCTCATGTTTCCACAGTCATCTTTATGGGTTGTGAATACACTCAGCACCGACTCGAGAATCGCCTGTACCTCAGGGTGATCAGAGGTGACTGGTTCACAGTCCTCTGATATTCTAATCAGGAATATTGAGGATGCAATGGACACCAGAGCAGGGGTATGGTTTAATGTAGGGTATGTTTTAATGTCCCATAATATACAAATATAGAGATAATCAATTACTGCTGATAACCTTTGAGCACATTACTGCCCAGTAGTACCTGTCCATTATACAGGATCATATAAAAGGAAGACAGGACTTTGACATGAACTCTGTTCCCTCTCCTACACCACTGTAAGATCTGATCTAGGGTCACCACATCCGTGAACTGCGGAGCCCTCTTTCTGTCCTAGTATTCCATTTACCTTCTGTCCAATTGCAGCATTCACAGTCAGCAGCAGCAGCCTCCTGACTGAAAGAGGTCACTTGGCCCATTGTATCTGTGCTGACCGAAAAACGATCCACCCATTCTAATCCCACTTTCAGCATTTGATCTATAGCTCTGCAGATTACGGTACTTGAGGTGTATATCCAGAATCCTGTTGAATGAGTTGAGGGTTTCTGCCTCAACTACACTTTCAGGCAGTGAGTTCCAGACCCCACCACACTCTGTATGAAAAGGTTTTCCTTATCTCCCCTCTTATCTTTCGACTAATCACTTTAAATCTATTCCCCCCTAGTCACTGAACTTTCTACTAAGGTGAACAGACCCTTCACCTCCTCTCTGTCCAGATCCCTCAAAATTATGGACATTTCAGTCCGATCTCCTCTCAGCCTTCTCTATTCCAAAGAGAACAACCCCAGCCTATCCAATCGTTCCTCACAGCTGCATTTTGTCTAGTCCTAGCAACATCCTCTTAAATCTCCTCTGTACCCTCTCTAGTGCAATTAGATCCTTTCTGTAATTAGGTGACCAGAATTGCACTCATTACTCAAGTTGTGGCCTAGCCAATGAGTTATGCAGTTCCAGCATAATTTCCCTGCTCTTATATTCTATACCTCAGCTAATAAAGGAAAGGATTCCATCTGCCTTCTCAACCATATTACTAAAGAATCTGCTTCCATCATGTTTTCAGGCAGTGAATTCCAGATCCCAACAACTCGCTGTGTAAGAACATTCTCCTCATTTCACCTCTGGTTCTTTATCAATTACCTTCAATCTGTGTCTTCTTAATACTGAACTTTCTGACACTGGAAACATTTTCACACGAATTACCCGATCAAAACCCTTCATGAATTTGAATTCTATATTAAATCCCCTCTTACCCTTCACTGCTCTAAAGAGAAAAATCCCAGCTTTTCCCATCTCTCCATGAGATCCCTGGTACCAATCTAGTAAATCACCTCAGTATCTTCACTAAGTCCTTGACATCCTTACCAACGTGTGGTGATCAGAATTGGACACAATTCTCCAGCTGGGACTTAACCAATGATGTATAAAAATCAGCATTTCCTCCTGAGTTTTATTACTCTGTGCTGTGTTTATAAAGCCAAGGACACGATATGTTGTTTTTTTTTAGCAGCCTTCTCAGTGTCCTGCTGCCTCATAAATTAGTACAGCCCGAGGTCTGTCCATTCAACCATCCACATTATTTTGCCTTTCCTCATATTTCCTACCGATATGTATCACTTCACAGTTCAATGTGTAAAGTTCAATCTGCCGGGTGACTGGCCATTTCACCAGTCACTCTCTGTCCTCATTGGGACAGACCAGGCTCCATCCTCAGGCTGTGCTGAGTAAGCGGCTTTCACCCAATGTGGTACTGAGCTCCAAATAGAGCAGAAAAGACTCACTTCTATCCCCGTCTTGTGTTAATCCCACCCGGTGTGGCACTGACACACACAGATAGCAGGAAAGACCCAATTCAATCCCCGGTGTGTCTTAATCCCACCCGGTGTGGTCCTGACCCACACAGAGAGCAGGAAAGACCCAATTCAATCCCTGGCCTGTGTTAATCTCTCCCGGTGGTACTGACCCAGGCACAGAGAGCAGGAAAGATTCAATTCTATCCCTGGACGGTGTTAATCTCACCCGGTGAGGTACTGACCCACACAGAGAGCAGGAAAGACCCAATTCTGTCCCCGGCTTGTGTTAAATCGTCCCGGTGTTGTATTGACCCACACAGAGAGCAGGAAAGACCCAATTCTATCCCCGGCCTCTTAATCCCACACAGTGTGGTACTGACCCACACAGAGAGCAGGAAAGGACCAATTCTATCCCTGATCTGTGTCACTTCCACCCGATGTGGTAATGACCCCCACGTACACACAGAGAGCAGGAAGGGACCATTCTCTCCCTGATCTGTGTCATTCCCACATAGTGTGGTACAGACACAGCAAGAAATTTCTATTTCTCTCCCTGGCCTGTGCCAATCCAACATGTTGTGTTAATGACCCCCACACACAGAGCAGGAGATTTCCATCTCTCTCCCTCGCCTGTGCTAATCCAACAAGGTATCTTCCAAGTACAAGTAACGGTCAGCCTCTGCTTAAAATTGCTGTCCGTCTATCCCTGATCTGTGTTACTTCCACACAGTGTGGTACTGACCAAACAAACAGAGCAGGAAAGGACTAATTCTCTCCCTCATCTGTGTTAATCCAACATGATGTTTTCCTGAACCATATCAAAGTACAAGTAATGATCAGCCTCTGCTTCAAATTGTTGACCGTCTGTTGTACAAATCAGGTAAGGTTTCAATGGTTTCTGTTTCCACAGGCTCAAAGAATCACACAGCACGGAGGAGGCTATTTGGCCCATCGTGTCTGTGCATGCTGTTTGAAGGAGGAAACCCATTTGTTCCTCTCCTCTACACAATTACCACTTCGCTGAAAATCTCCTCTGATACTATTGAATCAATTCTCTTTTTGAAATTTATTATTGAATCTGTTTCACCACTCTTTCAGGCTGTGAATTCCGGTTTATAATAAATCAATGCATTTTTGTTGGCCCATCACCTTAAAAATGTGTCCTCTGGTTACTGACAGTACTTCCAGTGAAACCAAATTCTCTGTCTTTGCTCCATCAAATATTGTTCAAGATTTTGCATATCTCTTTTCAATCTCCATTTAACATTCCTGCTCTAAAGAGAACAATTCCAGTTTACAGTCAAGGGACACGAGATAGAGGGGAGGGCGTAGAATTCAGCTCGGACTCTAACACAAAACACCATCACCTCCACATTCCCCTCCTCCGAGCCAAATACCATCTAGACTTGGACAGAAATCACCGTTCCTTCATCATCACTGGGTTAAAAGCCTGAAATCCTTTCTGTAACAGCATTGTGGGAACACCTTCACCACACGGACTGCAGTGGTTCAGGATGAAGGCCCATCATTTTCTCATGGTAACCAGGCATGGGGAAGTAATGCCGACCTTGTCAGTATCACTCATATCTTGAGAACAAATAGGCAGGAAATAAAATGGGAATAAAATCAATGTGTTTGTAACTGACTGATTGAAGTGATCAAAGAGAGAGACGTCATAACCCAATATAGCAAATTGTCAACACAATTCACCTCACCTGGCCCTTGTGTTAGCCTTTCTTCTGTTATCTGTGTGAGGATACAAGTAACAATGAGCCGCTGGCTCAAGAACTGCTGGACATCAATTGTACACACGAAATAAGGACTCAATGGATTCTGTTACCATAGAATCGGAGAATCACAAAACATGGAAGCAGTCCATTGGCCCATCGTACCTGTGCCATCTTTGAACGAGCTTTTTATTTTGCCCCTCTTTCCTCCTCTTTTCCCAAAGCCCTGCAAATCCCCCTCTGCAGCATTTATCCAGTTCCCTTTTGAAACTTGCTCTTGAATCTACTTCCAGCACATCTTCAGGCCGTGTATTCCAGATTAAAGCAACTCACTGTATAAAAAAATGTTTTCCTTATGGCACCTCTGCATCTTTTGCCAAGTATTTTGAGTCTTGCTATCGGTCCTTTTCCCAAAGGAAACAGTTTACCCTTACTCTGTCAAAACAGCACATAATTGTGATCTGTTCCATTAAATTCCCCCCTTTACCTGATCTACTCTGATTCCTGTTTCTGTAGTCTCCCCATGTTCCTGAACTCCCACATTCCTGGACCATTCCAGTAAATCTCCTCTGCACCTTCTCCAACATTCTGACATCCTTTCTAATAAGTAATGCTCAGAATTGGACACAATTCCTCAGCTGAGACCTAACCAGTGATTTACAAAGTTTCAGTTGACTTCCTTCCTTTTGCACGCTATGCCTCTATTTATAAAGCTCGATATCCCGGATGTGTTTTTAGTAATTTTATCGACTTGTTCTGCTATATTCAAAGACATCTGTTCATGCACCCAATTTAAAACTGCCCCATTTCATTTACATTGCCTCACCTTATTCTTCCTCCCTTAGCCCATGTCTGCACTAAATTTCATCTGCTTCATTTCCTCATTTCATTGGTCTCCCTGAATCCTTCTAATATCATCCTCATTTTGTTTGCATTTCCGAGATTCTGTCACCTGAGTACATTGTAATTATGCCTTTTATATATAAGTAAATGTCACACACAAACACAATACACGGATATATATTTATGTATGTTTCTATAATGAAGCAATGGCCCGAATACCGACCATTGGGGAGCATCACTGTATAATCCCCTCCACTGTCTGAGCAACAATAGATCACCAGTTCCCTCTGTATTCTATCCCTTAGCCAATGTCATATCCACACTGTCACTGCCTCTTGAATCCATGAGGTTCAGACTTCCTAACGAATCTATTAAATGGCATTTGATTCCACGACTTTTGATTGTTCATATACAAAGTAGCAACCGTGCTATCCGCAGCAACACTCTCCATTACTTCATCAAAGAATTTGATCAAGTTTTTCAGACATGATTTGCCACTAATATATCTTCTGGACCTTCTTGTCATTTATAAACTCATGCTATTTAAACCACAATTATCTTGTCCCAGATTACAGACTATACAAGCTTCCCCAACATTTCAGTGAGGTTAGACTGATGGGTCAGTATTTCCCGGGTGCAGCCTATCACTACTGTTTTGAACAGGGTGTAGAATTTGCAACACTTCAGTCCTCTGACATCACTGCCATATCCAAGGAGGATTGGACGATTCGGGCCAGTGGCTCCGCTATTTCCAATATTCCTTCCCTCAGCAACCCTCATACATCCCATCAAGACTGGATAATTGTTTATTGCGGTACAGAAAGTGTTGGATTGAAAGGTGTTGACTGAACTTGTTTGTTCAGTGACTGTAATTAATGTAAGTCTCCATGGACCCTAATTGTGTCATTGGAGGGTTTCCCACTTCTATTAATACAGGACTCCTTCCAATGTGTTATCCCATAGTATTAGCAGGAGCCTCCACCGCGCCCACCCCCACCTCCATCCCTCTCACCGGCACTGACAGGGATAAGTGGCTCCAGAGAGAGGGAGAGGATAGATCAGAATCTGAGAACAATCGATTGGAATGTGACAACAATGGGTCAGAATCTGAGAACAATCGATTGGAATGTGACAACAATGGAGAGGAGTTTCTCGTGGGCGTCTGACTATCTTTCTACAAATTATCATCGGCTTTCTTTACAATATCGGATCTATTACGCGCTTTTGACTATTCAAACGATTTACTATCCGGTCCTCAGTATTGTTGGTGTCCCTGGTAAGTCTCTCTCTACCTAGCTATTAATGTTATAACCGATGATTAACTTCAGTACTGTTCTTGTCAATTACTCTGCCCTTCTTGCTAATATTATTGTTCCTGGTAAACCTCTCTATCCAGCTATTAGAAATATAGATCATGTTTCACTGCATTGCTGTTCCTGTTATTTAAATATTGGGAAGACTAAATCCACTGCCATCGGTTTCTGACACAAATTCTGTCCCTGTCCACCGACTCGATCACACACCCTGTCCAATGTCTGAGAACAAACCAGCCTCTTCACAACGTCAGCGATTCCTTTCATCCTAAGCTAAGTTCCAATTCAATATCCTGTCGATCACTAACCCTGCCTACAGCCACCTCTATAATTTTGTTCATTTCCACATCTCCTTCAGTTCATCTACTTGTAAACCCTCAGCCGTGCCTTTCTTAGATCCACACTTGATGATTCCAATGTCTTCCTGGTCATGCTCACAATAACAAAGCTCGATAAACTGCAGCTCATTCAGAAATCTACTGGCTGCATCACAGCTCACACCCAGTCCAGATCACCCATCACCCCTGTACTCACTCACATAACCTACCTCCCAGTCTGGCAATGCCACAATTTTAATATAATCATACTTGGATTAAAAGCTCTAAATTGCCTCAACCTTCCAATTATCCCCATTCCCCTGTCCGTTTCCAATATTCCTTCCATTTGTTCTATTTGAAGTGTTTGTCATTTCTCGTTTTGAAGTGAATTTCATTCGCTATGGATCTGTCCCTGACTTTGATTTGGTCTCAGGACTATCACTGATGCTGGTGCAGTGGAATCCACACTGATGGGCAGTTCTGGTGTGGCCGACACAGTTCTCATGCTGGACAGGGCACGAGTCCAAGAGTACCCTGCATGGACTGGTAGACTGAACAGGGGTCTGGATGGCATATCAACAACCTGTTCCAGCAGATTTGAAACTTGGCCGATGCATGTTCACTGACCGCCTGTGTTAGTCACTGTCAGTTAAGCATCCATTCAGCTGGCACAAGGAATCCCCTCTGGGGTTATTTAAAAGGACCGAGCATCCAACTTGCAGGTGAGGGGTTTTTGACTTACTTCTGCTATTGTAAAGTTAGTGGAGGTGCTGTGGATGGTTTTCTGGAGTCCGTGTTGTGAGCTGCTGCAGACATTCAGGGAGGACAGAGGATTTAGTGATCCAACTCTAGACGAGGTATCGGGACTGTAGTTACAGTCTCTCTGGGTCTGTAACATGATCAACAAATGGAGCAGAGGCTGCAGAGAGGGAAAGCTCTGGATGGGAACCAAATGAGGTCAGTGGAGAGTAAGGATGTATTAACGAAAGCCTGTAAGGAACGAGATAATGAAGTCAGTGTGACTAAGGGAAAGAGTAGGCAGGGAGCAGATGATGAAAGCAAAGGGACTGGTGGTCTGAGGTGTATTTGTTTTAATGCAAGAAGTGTAGTAGGTAAGGCAGATGAACTTAGGGCCTGGATTAGTACCTGGGAGTATGATGTTATTGCTATTACTGAGACTTGGTTAAGGGAAGGGCATGATTGGCAACTAAATATCCCAGGATGCCGATGCTTCAGGCGTGATAGAGAGGGAGGTAAAAGGGGTGGAGGAGTTGCATTACTGGTCAAAGAGGATATCACAGCTGTGCTGAAGGAAGGCACTATGGAGGACTCGAGCTGTGAGGCAATATGGGCAGAACTCAGAAATAGGAAGGGTGCGGTAACAATGTTGGGGCTGTACTACAGGCCTCCCAACAGCGAGCGTGAGATAGAGGTACAAATATGTAAACAGATTAAGGAAAGCTGTAGGAGCAACAGGGTGGTGGTGACAGGAGATTTTAATTTTAGAACATAGAACATAGAACATAACAGCGAAGTACAGGACCTTCAGCCCTCGATGTTGCGCCGACCTGTGAAACCATCTGACCTACACTATTCCATTTTCATCCATATGTCTATCCAATGACCACTTAAATGCCCTTAAAGTTGGCGAGTCTACTACTGTTGCAGGCAGGGCGTTCCACGCCCCTACTACTCTCTGTGTAAAGAAACTACCTCTGACATCTGTTCTATATCTATCACCCCTCAACTTAAAGCTATGTCCCCTCGTGTTTGCCATCACCATCCGAGGAAAAAGGCTCTCACTATCCACCCTGTCCAACCCTCTGATTATCTTATCTGTCTCTATTAAGTCACCTCTTCTCCTCCTTCTCTCTAACGAAAACAACCTCAAGTCCCTCAGCCTTTCCTCGTAAGACCTTCCCTCCATACCAGGCAACATCCTAGTAAATCTCCTCTGCACCTTTTCCAAAGCTTCCACATCCTTCCTATAATGCGGTGACCAGAACTGCACGCAATACTCCAGGTGCGAACCGCACCAGAGTTCTGTACAGCTGCAGCATGACCTCGTGGCTCCTAAACTCGATCCCCCTACTAATAAAAGCTAACACACCATATGCCTTCTTAACAGCTCTATTAACCTGGGTGGCAACTTTCAGGGATTGATGTACCTCGACACCAAGATCTCTCTGCTCATCTACACTACCAAGAATCTTCCCATTAGCCCAGTATTCTGCAATCCTGTTACTCCTTCCGAAGTGAATCACCTCACACTTTTCCGCATTAAACTCCATTTGCCATCTCTCAGCCCAGCTCTGCAGCCTATCTATGTCCCGCTGCAACCTACAACATCCTTCGGCACTATCCACAACTCCACCGACCTTCGTGTCATCCGCAAATTTACCAACCCACCCTTCTACACCCTCATCCAGGTCATTTATAAAAATGACAAACAGCAGTGGCCCCAAAACAGATCCTTGCGGTCCACCACTATTAACTAAACTCCAGGATGAACATTTACCATCAACCACCACCCTCTGTCTTCTTTCAGCTAGCCAATCTCTGATCCAAAGCACTAATTCACCTTCAATCCCATACTTCTGTATTTTCCGCAATAGCCTACCGTGGGGAACTTTATCAAACACCTTACTGAAATCCAGATAGACCACATCCACGGCTTTACCCTCATCCACCTGTTTGGTCACCTTGTCAAAAAACTCAATAAGGTTTGTGAGGCACGACCTACCCTTCACAAAACCGTGCTGACTATCTCTAATGAACTTATTAGATTAGATATACAGCACTGAAACAGGCCCTTCGGCCCACCGAGTCTGTGCCGAACATCAACCACCCATTTATACTAATCCTACACTAATCCCATATTCCTACCAAACATCCCCACCTGTCCCTATATTTCCCTACCACCTACCTATACTAGTGACAATTTATAATGGCCAATTTACCTATCAACCTGCAAGTCTTTTGGCCTGTGGGAGGAAACCGGAGCACCCGGAGAAAACCCACGCAGACACAGGGAGAACTTGCAAACTCCACACAGGCAGTACCCAGAATCGAACCCGGGTCCCTGGAGCTGTGAGGCTGCGGTGCTAACCACTGCGCCACTGTGCCGCCCTAATTCTTTTCAAGATGATTATAAATCCTATCTCTTATAACCTTTTCCAACATTTTACACACAACCGAAGTGAGACTCAGAGGTCTATAATTACCAGGGCTGTCTCTACTCCCTTTCTTGAACAAGGGGACAACATTTGCTATACTCCAGTCTTCCGGCACTATTCCTGTCGACAATGACGACATAAAAATCAAGGACAAAGGCTCTGCAATCTCCTCCCTGGCTTCCCAGAGAATCCTAGGATAAATTCCATCTGGCCCAGGGGACTTATCTATTTTCACACTTTCCAAAATTGCTAACACCTCCTCCTTGTGAACCTCAATCCCATCTAGCCTAGTAGTCTGTATCTCAGTATTCTCCTCGACAACATTTTCTTTCTCCACTGTAAATACTGACGAAAAATATTAATTTAACACTTCCCCTATCTCCTCCGATTCCACACACAACTTCCCACTACCATCCTTGATTGGCCCTAACCTGTCTCTAGTCATTCTTTTATTCCTGATATACCTATAGAAAGCCTTAGGGTTTTCTTTGATCCTATCCGCCAATGACTTCTTGTGCCCTCTCCTTGCTCTTCTTATCTCTCCCTTTAGATCCTTCCTGGCTAGCTTGTAACTCGCAAGCGCCCTAACTGAGCCTTCACGTCTCATCCTAACATAAGCCTTCTTCTTCCTCTTGACAAGCTCTTCAGCTTCTTTAGTAAACCACGGTTCCCTCGCTCGACAACTTCCTCCCTGCCTGACAGGTACATACTTATCAAGGACACGCAGTAGCTGCTCCTTGAATAAGCTCCACATTTCGATTTTGCTCATCCCCTGCAGTTTCCTTCCCCATCCTACGCATCCTAAATCTTGCCTAATCGCATCATAATTTCCTTTCCCCCAGCTATAATTCTTCTCCTGCTGTCTATCCCTGTCCCTGCCCATCGCTAAGGTAAACCTAACCGAATTGTGATCACTATCACCAAAATGCTCACCAACTTCTAAATCTAACACCTGGCCGGGTTCATTACCCAGTACCAAATCCAATGTGGCATCGCCCCTGGTTGGCCTGTCCACATACTGTGTCAGAAAACCCTCCTGCACACACTGGACAAAAACAGACCCATCTAAAGTACTCGAACTATAGTATTTCCAGTCAATATTTGGAAAGTTAAAGTCCCCCATAACCACTACCCTGTTACTCTTGCTCCTGTCAAGAATCATCTTTGCTATCCTGTCCTCTACATCTCTGGAACTATTTGGAGGTCTATAGAAAACTCCCAACAGGGTGACCTCTCCTCTCCTGTTTCTAACCTCGGCCCAGACTACCTCAGTAGATGAGTCCTCAAACGTCCTTTCTGCCGCTGTAATACTTTCCTTGATTAACAATGCCACACCCCCTCCTCTTTTACCATCTTCTCTGTTCTTAGTGAAACATCTAAAACCCGGAACCTGCAACATCCATTCCTGTCCCTGCTCTACCCATGTCTCTGAAATGGCCACAACATTGACTGGGATTCACTTAATTTTAGAGGTCCAGATGGAGCAGATTTTGTAAGGAGCATCCAGGAGGGTTTTCTGGAGCAGTATGTAAATAGTCGAACTCGGGAAGGGGCCATACTGGACCTGGTGTTGGGAAATGAGCCAGGCCAGGTGGTTGACGTTTCAGTAGGGGACTACTTTGGGAATAGTGATCACAATTCTGTAAGTTTTAGAATACTCATGGACAAAGACGAGAGTGGTCCTAAAGGAAGAGTGCTAAATTGGGGGAAGGCCAACTATACCAAAATTCGGCAGGAGCTGGGGAATGTAAATTGGGAGCAGCTGTTTGAAGGTAACTCCACTTTTGATATGTGGGAGGCTTTTAAAGAGAGGTTGATTAGCGTGCAGGAGAGACATGTTCTTGTGGAAATGAGGGGTAGAAATGGCAAGATTAGGGAACCATGGATGACAGGTGAAATTGTGAGACTAGCTAAGAGGAAAAGGGAAGCATACATAAGGTCTAGGCGGCTGAAGAAAGACGAAGCTTTGAAAGAATATCGGGAATGTAGGCGCAATCTGAAAGGAGGAATTAAGAGGGCTAAAAGGGGTCATGAAATATCTTTAGCAAACAGGGTTAAGGAAAATCCCAAAGACTTTTATTCATATATAAGGAGCAAGAGGGTAACTGGAGAAAGGATTGGCCCACTCAAGGACAAAGGAGGAAAGTTATGCGTGGAGTCAGAGAATATGGGTGAGATTCTAAACGAGTACTTTGCATCGGTATTCACCGAGGAGAGGGACATGACGGATGTTGAGGTTATGGACAGATGTTTGATTACTCTAGGTCAAGTCGGCATAAGGAGGGAGGAAGTGTTGGGTATTCTAAAAGGCATTAAGGTGGACAAGTCCCCTGGTCCGGATGGGATCTATCCCAGGTTTCTGTGGGAAGCGAGAGAGGAAATAGTTGGGGCCTTCACAGATATCTTTGCAACATCCTTAAACACGGGTGAGGTCCCGGAGGACTGGAGAATTGCTAATGTTGTCCCCTTGCTTAAGAAGGGTAGCAGGGAAAATCCAGGTAATTATAGACCGGTGAGCCTGACGTCAGTGGTAGGGAAGCTGCTGGAGAAGATACTGACGGATAGGATCTATTCTCATCTGGAAGAAAATGGGCTTATCACTGATAGGCAACATGGTTTTGTGCAGGGAAGATCATGTCTTCCCAACTTAATAGAATTATTTGAGTAAGTGACAAAGTTGATTGATGAGGGAAGGGCTGTAGATGTCATATACATGGACTTCAGTAAGGCGTTTGATAACGTTCCCCATGGTAGGCTGATGGAGAAAGTGAAGGCGCATGGGGTCCAAGGTGTACTAGCTATATGGATAAAGAACTAGCTGGGCAACAGGAGACAGAGAGTAGCAGTGGAAGGGAGTTTCTCAAAATGGAGACGTGTGACCAGTGGTGTTCCACAGGGATCCGTGCTGGGACCACTGTTGTTTGTGATATACATGAATGCTTTGGAGGAAAGTATAGGTGGTCTGATTAGCAAGTTTGCAGACGACACTAAGATTGGTGGAGTAGCAGATAGTGAAGGGGACTGTCAGAGAATACAGCAGAATATAGATAGACTGGAGAGTTGGGCAGATAAATGGCAGATGGATTTCAATCAGGTCAAATGCGAGGTGATGCATTTTGGAAGATCCAATTCAAGAGTTAACTATGCAGTAAATGGAAAAGTCCTGGGGAAAATTGATGTACAGAGAGATTTGGGTGTTCAGGTCCATTGTTCCCGGAAGATGGCAACGCAGGTCAATAGAGTGGTCAAGAAGGCATACGGCATGCTTTCCTTCATCGGACGGGGTATTGAGTACAAGAGTTGGCAGGTCATGCTACAGTTGTATAGGAATTTTGTTCGGCCACATTTGGAATACTGCGTGCAGTTCTGGTCGACACATTACCAAAAGGATGTGGAAGCTTTGGAGAGGGTGCAGAGGAGGTTCACCAGGATTTTGCCTGGTATGGAGGGCGCTAGCTATGAAGAGAGGTTGAGCAGATTAGGATTATTTTCATTAGAAAGACGAAGGTTGAGGGGGGACCTGATTGAGGTGTACAAAATCATGAGAGGTATAGACAGGGTGGATAGCAAGAAGCTTTTTCCCAGAGTGGGGGATTCAATTACTAGGGGTCACGACTTCAAAGTGAGAGGGGAAAGGTTTAGGGGGGATATGCGTGGAAAGTTCTTTACGCAGAGGGTGGTGGGTGCCTGGAACACGTTGCCAGCAGAGCTGGTAGACGCGGGCACGATAGCGTCTTTTAAGACATATCTAGACAGATACATGAATGGGCAGGAAGTAAAGAGATACAGACCCTTAGAAAATAGGCGACATGTTTAGATAGAGGATCTGGATCGGCGCAGGCTTGGAGGGCCGAAGGGCCTGTTCCTGTGCTGTAATTTTCTTTGTTCTTTGTTCTTTGTAAAGAGGGAGGGGGCTTTCCGCTACCCACCCCGGGTTTTCCAAGAGCACTTTTCCTACCTACACCTAACCCAGGAGCAGTGTGTGAGGTGACTCAGATTCAATAAGGAGGTGGTCACATAACAGTGTCACCTCCTGTAACACGACCTGGAGCCTCACACCAGGGTGAGGACGGAGCTGTCCAGAGCCGTTAAGGTCACAGTTTCATTGAACTTCTATGTATCTGGATCTTCCCAGGCAGCAGCGTGTGACGTATCCATTGTCTATCTCTATGCTGTCCAATGATCTATTTGCTGGTCAATGGAGGCCATCTATGTCGGGTGAGGTGAATATATCATTTTCACCTCCGCACGGTGAAGCAGGGTGAGAGGTCCCGTGGCTTTGTCAGGGTAGCGGGATTCCTGCTGGTGGAGGTGGCTCTGCGCGGCCCGAATGTCAACGGGGAGAGGTACAGGAACTGAAAGAACTCTCACTCCATTAATGTACAGTTAGTGTGTGAGCATGCCCAGTACATCATGTTGGTGAATGTCCACTATCCTGGCAGCAGTCACCACACCTTCATTCTGAAGCAGGCAGCCGGTCCCAACACTTCGGGCCTCTATGCAGAACCAGAATGTGGCTCCTCGGAGACAATGCCTACCTCACTCTGTACATCACTCCTAATTCTACCCCCAGCATCAATGCCAACCAACCGCATGAAAATAACCCGTGTATAATGTGAGCAATGGAGTCACCAGGAACATGGTGGAACAGACCATCGGTGTGATGAAGCAATTCTTCTAACGTCTGAACCGCTCAGGGGGAGCCCTCCAGTACTCACTGGAGCAGGTGTCCAAGTTCATGGTGTTCTGCTGCATCCTTCATATTTAGAATTTAGAATTTAGAACTTGACAGCACAGTACAGGCCCTTCGGCCCTCGATGTTGCGCCGAGCTGTGAAACCATCTGACCTACACTATTCCATTTTCATCCATGTGTCTATCCAATGTCCACTTAAATTCCCTTAAGGTTGGCGAATCTACTACTGCTGCAGGGAGGGCGTTCCACGCCCTTACTACTCTCTGAGTAAAGAAACTACCTCTCACATCTGTCCTATATCTATCACCCCTCAACTTGAAGCTATGTCCCCTCGTGTTTGCCATCACCATCCGAGGAAAAAGACGCTCACTATCCACCCTATCTTACCCTCTGATTATCTTATATGTCTCTATTAAGTCACCTCTCCTCCTCCTTCTCTCCAACGAAAACAACCTCAAGTCCCTCATCCTTTCCTCGTAAGACCTTCCCTCCATACCAGGCAACATCCTAGTAAATCTCCTCTGCACCCTTTCCATAGCTTCCACATCCTTCCTAGAATGCGGTGACCAGAACTGCACGCAATACTCCAGGTGCGGTCTCACCAGAGTTTTGTACAGCTGCAGCATGACCTGGTGGCTCCGAAACTCGACCCCCCTACTAATAAAAGCTAACACACCATATGCCTTCTTAACAGCCCTATTAACCTGGTTAGCAACCTTCAGGGATTTATGCACCTGGACACCAAGATCTCTCTGTTCATCTACACTACCAAGAATCTTCCCATTAGCCCAGTACTCTGCATTCCTGTTACTCCTTCCAAAGTGAATCACCTCACACTTTTCTGCATTAAACTCCATTTGCCATCTCTCAGCCCAGCACTGCAGCCTATCTATGTCTCTCTGTACCCGACAACATCCTTCGGCACTATCCACAACTCCACCGACCTTAGTGTCATCTGCAAATTTACTAACCCACCCTTCTACACCCTCTTCCAGGTCATTTATAAAAATGACAAACAGCAGTGGCCCCAAAACAGATCCTTGCGGTACACCACTAGTAACTAAACTCCAGGATGAACATTTGCCATCAACCACCACCCTCTGTCTTCTTTCAGCTAGCCAATTTCTGATCCAAAGCTCTAAATCACCTTCAACCCCATACTTCTGTATTTTCTGCAATAGCCTACCGTGGGGAACCTTATCAAACTCCTTACTGAAATCCATATACACCACATCCACTGCTTTACCCTCATCCACCTGTTTGGTCACCTTCTCGAAAAACTCAATAAGGTTTGTGAGACACGACCTACCCTTCACAAAACCGTGCTGACTATCATCACCATCATGAGGACACAGGCATTGGCACCTGGGATCCGGAGGCTACCTCAGGAGGAGGAGTGAGGGAGGATATTTCCTGGATGCCTTTGAACCGGGCAGGCTGTCGGAGAGACCCTGCTAGAATTTCGGTTCCCACAGGACAACTTCCCTTTCCCACCATGGATCCTCCATTCTCCCCCATTATACCCATCTGAGACGCCCCATCACAGAGTCCTGCAATAAAAAAACACCAACAAAAACCCTTTCATTGACATCTTTATCCAATAACACATCCAATTATACAAACAAAGCTGAACCATTCACCCTTGAATATTCCCTTAGTGCCTGTCTTGTGGATCCCTCGACTTGCCTAGTGCTCCGACACAGTGTTTCCCCAGTGACTGCAGCATGGCTGGTGGAAGGCTGCTGACTTTCGCTGGGGGAGACTGCAGATGGCCTTGCAGGACGTCCTCGAGCAGCTCAGGGCCTTGAGGGCACGAATTCAGACTGCACCACCACGACATGGGCAGCAGCAGCCTTGGCTGGCTAATGGGTAACAGCAAGGACATTGGTGGAGTGCCAGTGAAAGGAGAACAAATACTGTCATCCTGAGAGAGGACAGCAGGTTCATACTCCACGGAGACACTGTCACTCCCACGGGGCGACATCTCAGTAATCTCAGTAATCTACGGGATCACAGATTGCTGGACTGTTGTGAGAGCCTGCAAACCCCTTTGTGCAGTGAGATCTACAGCCATGATGACAGCAGTCTGATCCTGCATGGCAGCAAGCAGTCTGAGTTTCCACTGCATCACAGAGACGTTGGGTGTCTGCCGTCTGTGCTGCAGTGGAAGCTGAGACAATGGTCACCAGACACTGCATCAAGGCTGGGTCCGCTAGTGCTGTCATGGAGTTAGTGACCACTTCCACAGGGGAAAAAACGGGCTTCAAGCTCTGTGCAATGTCCTGTGCCATGTTGGAGCTGGACTCCTCCATGTTCTTTGATAGTGACAACAGACTGTCTGACAGGCCTGTCAATGGACAAAGTATCTCAGTGTCCATATCCATCATCATTCTCCTGTATGCTGCTCCAGCAAAGTTCATATCTGAGTCCTGTGTATTATAACTCGTTTGTGACATTGCCCTCCGGTCATCTGACACATGAACTATCCTTTCCCCGTGGCCTGGCTGCAGCTCACTCGTGCTCGGTAACTCACCACGTGTAGATTCTGACTCTTTACCAGCCTCAAAAGCACACACAGTGTAAGTATTTGATCTGTTGTCTGTGAGTATCAGACCAAGTGATGGGGCTTCACCATCAGTGCTGTGCTGCTGCTCTCTCTCTGTCTCCTGGAGCTGCTGTGACTGGGAAGCTGGCAGTTTTCAGTTATCGTTGGAAAGTATAAATCAGAATTGGAAGGTTGGGGTGTGGGATTGGGGGTGGGATGGAAAGCAGGAGGTCCATGGTCCCACCATCTGCAGCTTGTACATCATCCCAGACAGCAGGATGAGGGGGAGGTGGGAGTTAAGAAGGGACATAAGGCAGGAACATAGCAACAGCCTGAATGCTGTCGGCGAGGCCGGATACCACGGGCTCTGTGACAGCCAGTCCCATGATGTGGAGAACCATCTCCTCCCTCAGGCTCAGGGGATGAAGATATGCCTGGCCCCCGCTAGTTCACTTCTGCCCCCTGTGATTATGGGCCACCTTGTCCTGTAAGAGAGGGGGTGCAATATCAGTAATTGTGTTTCACAGTGTTTGTGTGATGTGCCTTCCATAGCTCAATAGCTGGTGGTATGTGGAGACAGTGAGATGTGGGTGTGAGGCTGGTATCAGTGGAAGGTGTGTGAGGGTGAGGTGGAGTATGTGAATGTTATGTGTGAGTCCTGAGTGTTAGGAACAGCTGATGGGTGAGTGATGGGGGTGTGGTACATTGAGCAGTGTGAGAGGTTGAAAGATATTATTGAATCTGCTTCCACCATGTTTTAAGGCAATGAATTCCAGATCAAAACAACTTGCTGTGTAAGAAAATTCTCCTCATTTCACCTCTGGTTCTTTGTCAATTACCTTCAATCTGTGTCTTCTTAATACTGCACTTTCTGACACTGGAAACAGTTTCACATTAATTACCCTATCAAAACCCCTCATGATTTTGAATTCCATATTAAATCTCCCCTTACCCGTCAGTGCTCTAAAGCGAACAATCCCAGCTTTTCAAATTTCTCAACGGAAATGAATTCCCAGATCCCTGGTACCATTCCAGAAATTCACCTCAGTATCTTCACTAAGTCCTTGACATCCTTACCAAACCGTGGTGATCAGAATTGGACACAATTCTCCAGCTGGGACCTAACCAATGATGTATAAACATCAGCATTTCCTCCAGAGTTTTATTACTCTGTATCTCTCTCTCTCACACCAAAGACACTACATGTTACCTTCTAAGATCTGTGTGTGTACACGCCACTTCTCTCTAATCCTTCATCCGCTTTATAATGGTACCATTGAGTTTATATTGTTTCACCTCATATTTCCTACCCAAATGTCTCACTTCACACTTCACTGTGTTAAATTACATCTGCCATGTTCCTGTCCATTTCACCAGTCAGTCTCTGTCCTCCTGGAGTCTGTTACTATCCTTCAGACTGTTTATTAACATTTCTGAGTTTCCTGCCCTCTGAAAACTTTGACATTATCCTCTCTGTACACAAGCCCATTGCATTAACATACAGCAACAGTGATTCCAACAGTAACCCTGCGGAACCCCACTGTGTACTTCCCTCCAGACTGATCAACAACCATTCTCCACTACTGTCTGCTTTCTGTCTCTGACCTAATTTCCTGCATGCTGGCATTGAAAATAAAAAAAGGACTTCCATTTATGTAACGCCTTCATGATCACTGCATGTCCCAAAGCGATTTACAACCAACGAGTAGTTTTTAACGTTTAGTCAGTCTTGTAAATGCAGGAAAAACAAAGTCAATTCCCGCACAGCAAGATCCCACAAGCAGCAGTGTGATCATGATCAGATCTGTTATTGTGATGTTGAATTGAGTGGTAAATGTTGACCAGGACACTGGGAATAATTCCCCTGACCTTCAAAATAATTCCATGGGATCTTTACATCCACCTGAGTGGGCAACACGGGGCCTGGCTTTACCTTTTCGTTGATAAGGCGGTACCTCTGACAGTGAAACACTCCCTCAGTACTGCACTGCAGTGTCAGCCTTGATTCTTGTGATCAAGTCCTGCAGTGACACTTGATCCTAGACGCTTGTGATTGAAAGGGGAGAGAGCGACAAACTGAGCCACTGCTGACATTGGTCCTTTCATCCCATGTGTTTCTAATTTGGTAACACGGCTGTTATGTGGTAATTTATCAAACAGCTGCTGAAAGGATAGGAATATTGGGAAAGTACAGGCTGGAACAATCATAGAATCATAGAATAGCACAGTCCTGAATGATGTCATTCGGCCCATCAAGTCAGTGCTGAACCCTTTCAAAGAACAATCCAGTTAGTCCCACTCCCTGACTCTTTCACGATATCCGAACATTTTTTCTTCTTCAGATATTTATCCAATTCCCTTTTGGGATATACTACTGAATCTGTATCCATCAGCCTATCAGACAGTGCAACCTAAATCCAAACCACTCAGAAACAAAAATCCTCATGTCTGCTTCTTTTACCAATCGCCTTAAATCTGTGTCTCTGATTACCGGTCCCTTGGACATTGGAAACAGTTTCTCTTTATTTAATTTATCTAAACCCTTCCTAATGTTAAACAGCTCAATCGAATCTCCTCTGAAAGTTCTCTGCTCGAAGCAGAACAACCCCAGCTACATAACTGTCATCCCTCATGCCTGCACAAATTCTCGTAAAACAGTTCTGTACCCTCTCCGAAGGCTTCATGTCCTTCCTAAAGTGTGGTTCCCAGTATTCGACACAAGACTTCAGGTGCAGCTGAACTAGTATTTTATATATGTTTCACATAATGTCCTTGCTTTTGCTTTTTTTGCCTCTATTTATAAAACCGAGGATCCCATATATTTATTAACGGTTTGGCTACAAAGATTTGTGTACAAATACTCCAGGTGTCTCTGTTATTTCACCACCTTTATAGTTATACCATTTAACTTGTATTGTCTCTCCTCATTCCTCCTTTCAAAATGTATTACCTCACACATCTGCAATGCCAATTAAATATTGAGAAGATTGAAGACATTGTTTTCTGTCTCTGCTTCAAATATTTCCTAGCTACACACTCCATCCCTCTCCTTTGTAAATGTTTGAGACGAAAAGCCAAACTGTTCACACACTTTGTTACATAATTAACCTTGAGATGCCTTGAGATGAGCTTCTGAACAAATATTCACACCATCAGTAAAATGGCTTATTTCCACCCGCGGTGGAGTTGCATTTCTGGTTAAAAAGGAAAGTAATACAATAGTGAGGAAGGATATGAGAGCTGATGATGTGGAGTCTGTATGGGTAGAGCTGAGAAACACTAAGGGGCAAAAAACGTTAGTGGGGGTTATATATAGACCCCCAAACTGTGGTGGTGATGTGGGAATGGTCTTAAACAGGAAATTAGAGATGCATGCAATAAAGCAACATCTGTAATTATGGGTGACTTAAATCTGCATATAGATTGGTCAAATCAAATTTGTCACAATAACGTCGAGGAGGAATTACTGGAGTGTATACGGGATGGTTTTCTGGACCAATATGTTGAGGAACCAACTAGAGAACAGGCCATCCCAGACTGGGTATTGTGTGAAGAGAGAGGAATAATTGACAATCTAGTTTTGTGAAATCCCTTGAGGATGAGCGACCATAATATAATAGAATTATTCATGAAGAAAGCCAACAGTGACGTCAGAGGAGAGCTGCAAGCTGATTGGTTGGGTGAGTAGCAGCTATTAGTGCATGTAGATATCTTTAAAAAAGTGAAAAGTTTATTTTTGTGGGAAAAGAACTCTGGTGATAAGGTGAGTACTGCTGAAGTGTTTCTTTTTTTAAATTTAGTGTAGTTTATTAAGAATCTTAGATTGAAGTGGGTAGAAAAAGGCCCCTCATGTAATTAGTATTTTTTTTTATTAAGGGTGTAACTAATTAATCTAAGGGTTGGTCATGACAGGAGAGTTCAGCCCCGTGATCTGCTCCTCCTGCCCTTTGTGGGAAATCAGGGATGCTTCCAGTGTCCCTAGTGAGCATGTGTGCAGGAAGTGGATCCATCTGCAACTACTGGCGACCCGCATTTTGGAGATGGAGCTGCAGGTGAAATCACTGTGGAGCATCCATAATGCTGAGGAAGTCGTGGATAACATGTTTAGCGAGGTGGTCACACCGCAGATAATAGCTGCACAGGCAGAAAAGGGATGGGTGACCACCAGACAGAGTAGTAGGCACAGGCAGGTAGTGCAGGAGTCCCCTGTGGCCACCAACTCTCAAACAGATAGACTGCTTTGGATACTGTTGGGGGGGTGACCTCCCAGGGGAAAGCAGCAACAGCCAGGCCCGTGGGACCACAGAGGGCTCTGCTGCACAGCAGGGGAGGAAAAGGGGTGGAAGAGCTATCGTGATAGGGGATTCTATCGTAGAGGGTACAGGTAGGCGTTTCTGTGGCCGCAAAAGAGACACCAGGATGATATGTTGCCTCCCTGCTTCTAGGGTCAAGGATGTCTCGGAGTGGCTGCAGGAAATTCTGAAAGGAGAGAGTGAGCAGCCAGAGGTCGTGGTCCATATTGGTGCTAACGACATAGACAGGAAGAGAGATAAGGTCCTGCAAAGTGAATATAGGGAGTTAGGCAGAAGGTTAAAAAGTAGAACCTCTAGGGGTAATCTCAGGATTTGGCCTAATCATCAGCCTCAAGAAAATGAACATCATGGGACAGGATGTCAGAAATCCTCCATCCATCAATATCGGCGGCCACGCTCTGGAAGTGGTTCAAGAGTTCACCTACCTAGGCTCAACTGTCACCAGTTACCTGTCTCTAGATGCAGAAATCAACAAGCGCACGGGAAAGGCTTCCACTGCTATGTCCAACTGGCCAAGAGAGTGTGGCAAAATGGCGCACTGACACGGAACACAAAAGTCCGAGTGTATCAAGCCTGTGTCCTCAGTACCTTGCTCTATGGCAGCGAGGCCTGGAGAGCGTATGTCAGCCAAGAGCGACGTCTCAATTCAGTCCATCTTCGCTGCCTCCGGAGAATAGTTGGCATCAGGTGGCAGGACCTTATCTCCAACACAGAAGTCCGCGAGGCGGCCAACATCCCCCGCTTATACACACTACTGAGTCAGCAGCGCTTGAGATGGTTTGACCATGTGAGCTGCATGGAAGGTGGCAGGATCCCCAAAGACACATTGTACAGCGAGCTCGCCACTGGTATCAGACCCACTGGCCGTCCATGTCTCCGCTTTAAAGACGTCTGCAAACGCGACATGAAGTCCTGTGACATTGATCACAAGTCGTGGGAGTCGGTTGCCAGCGATCGCCAGAGCTGGCGGGCAGCCATAAAGGAGGGGCTAAAATGTGGCGAGTCGAAGAGACTTCACAGTTGGCAGGAAAAAAGGCAGAAGCGCAAGGGGAGAGCCAACTATGTAACAGCCCCGACAGACAAATTTTTCTGCAGCACCTGTGGGAGAGCCTGTCACTCGAGAATTGGCCTTTTTAGCCACTCCAGGCGCTGCTGCACAAACCACTGACCACCTCCAGGCGCTTACCCATTGTCTCTCGAGGTCAGGAGGCCAAAGACAAAGAGGAAGAAGAATCTCAGGATTACTCCCTGTGCCACGTGCTGGTGAGGATAGGAATAGGAGGATTAAGGAAATGAAAGTGTGGCTGAAGAGCTGTTGTAGGCGGGAGGGCTTCAGCTACTTGGATCATTGGGATCTCTTCTGGTGCAGAGGTGACCTGTTGAAGAGGGTCGGATTGCATCTAAACTGGAAGGGGACCAATATCCTTGCGGGGAGGTTTGTTGGTACGACTCGGGAGGGTTTAAACTAGTCTTGCAGAGAGGTGGGACTCAAAGTAGTAGTCTCTCCGATGACATAGTTAAGGTAAATGTAGAGGTTAATGCAAGCAAGTCCAGTAGGCGGGCCTGGCAGTGGCCTGACAGGGAGCGTGGAAGGTCTGGTCGACTAAACTGCAAGTGGTTAGCACCGCAGCCTCACAGCTCCAGAGACCCGGGTTCGATTCTGGGTACTGCCTGTGCGGAGATTGCAAGTTCTCCCTGTGTCTGCGTGGGATTTCTCCGGGTGCTCCGGTTTCCTCCCACATGCCAAAGACTTGCACGTTGATAGGTTAATTGGCCATTATAAATTGCCCCTAGTATAGGTAGGTGGTAGGGAAATATATAGGGACAGGTGGGGATGTGATAGGAATATGGGATTAGTGTAGGATTAGTATGAATGTGTGGTTGATGGTCGGCACAAACTTGGTGGGCCGAAGGGCCTGTTTCAGTGCTGTATCTCTAAACTAAACTACTTTAATCCATGAGGCCTTACAGGTAAGGCAGGTGAACTCAGAGCATGGATCAGTACATGGGATTGTGATATTATAGCTATTACAGAAACGTGGTTGAGGGATAGGCAAGACTGGCGGCTCAATGTTATGGTGTCCCGATGCTTCAGTTGGAGGGAAGAGAGGATGGGGAGTTGCACAATTGATTAGGGAGCACATCACGGCAGTAGTTAGAGAGGATATCCCGCGGGGAACGTCCAGTGAGGCCAAATGAGTGGAGCTTAGAAATAAGCAAGTGGTGATCTCTTTGATGGGATTATACTATAGGCCCCCCCAATAGTCAGAGGGAATTGGAGGAGCATATATGCAGGGAAATCACAGGTAGGTGTAGGAATTATAGGGTTGTAATAGTAAGTGATTTTAACTTTCCTAATATTGACTGGGACTGCCTTGGTGCTAAGGGATCAGATGGGCAAGAATTTGTTAAGTTTGTCCAGGATAGTTTTCTGAAACAGTATGTGGATGGCCCTACGAGAGAAAAGGCTACACTCGACCTCCTCTTTGGAAATGAGGATGGGCAGGTGGATGATGTGTTAGTGAGGGAGCACTTTGGAACCAGTGACCATAACTCTATTAGCTTCAAGATAGTTATGGAAGAGGATAGGATTGGTCCTCAGGTTGAAGTCCTAAATTGGAGGAAGGTTAATTTTGATAGCATCAGACAGGAACTCTCAAAGGTTGAATGAAAGGGCTGTGTACAGGTAAAGGGACGTCTGGCAAGTGGGAGGCTTTTAAAAGTGAGATAGGAAGAGTTATGGGCCGGCATATTCCTGTTAGATGGAAGGGCAAGGCTGGCAAGTTTAGGGAACCTTGGTTGATGAGGGATGTTGAGGGTCTGATCAGGACAAAGAAGGAGGCATATGTCAGGTATAGGCATCGGGGATCAAACGAGTCCCTCCAGGAATAGAGTGGATGTAGGAGTGCACTCAAGAAAGAAATTAGGAGGGAGAAAAGGGGCCATGAGATTTCGCTGGCAGATAAGATAATGGAGAATCCTAAAATAGTCTATGAGTATATTAAGAGTAAAAGGGTAGGTAGGGTGAGAGTCGGTCCCCTTAAGGATCAGTGTGGTAATCTACGTGTGCAGCCAGGGGAAATGGACGAGGTCTTAAATGAATACTTCTCGTCTTTATTTACCATGGAGACAACATGGAAGCTAGTGAGTTCAAGGGAGGGAACAGTGATATCCTGGAGTATATCAACATTACAAAGGAGGCGGTGTTGGAGGTTTTGAAGCGCATTAAGGTAGATAAATCCCCAGGGCCTGACCAGGTGTATCCTAGGATGCTATGGGAAGAAAGGGAGGATATTCCTGGAGCCCGAGCAGAGATTTTTGTATTATCGTTAGCCATGGGTGAGGTACCGGAAGACTGGAGGATAGCTAATGTTGTGCCTTTATTTAATAGGGGCAGCAGTGATAAGCCAGGGAACAACAGGCCGGTGAGCCTTACATCAATGGTGGGAAAGTTACTGGAAGGGATTCTGACAGACAGGATTTATATGCATCTGGAAAGGCAACGTCTGATTAGGGATAGTCAGCATGGCTTTGTGCATGGGAATCATGTCTCAGGAATTTGATTGCGTTTTTTGAGGAGGTGACCAAGAGGATTGACGGGGGCAGGGCGAAGGACGTTGTCTACATGGACTTTAGCAAGGCCTTTGACAAGGTCCCGCATGGTCGGCGAGTCCAGGAGGTTCAAACACATGGGTTCCAGGATGTGATAGCCAATTGGATACAAAATTGGCTTGGTGATCGGATGGCAGTGGGGGGTTGTTTTTCAGTTTGGAGGCTGGTGACCAGTGGTGTGCCACAGGGATCGGTTCTGGGTCCTCTCTTGTTTGTCATATATATTAATGACTTGGATATGAATGTAGGGGGCATGATTGGTAAGTTTGCAGATGATGCAAAAATTGATGGGATAGTAGAAAGTGAAGAAGGTTGTCTAAGGTTACAACAGGATATAGATAAACTTGGAAAGTGGGCAAGGGATTGGCAAATGAAATTTAATGCAGACAAGTGCGAAGTGATGCATTTTGGGAAGTTAAACCAGTGCAGTACATATACAGTGAATGACAGCGCCTGGGGAGTGTTGTTGAGAAGAGAGACCTTGGGGTGCAAGTGCATAGTTCCCTGAATGTGGCAACACAGGTAGACAGAGTGGTGAAGAAGGTGTATGGCATGCTTGTCTTCTTCAAATGCGGCATGGAGTACAAGAGTTGGGACGTCATGTTACAGTTGTACATAACATTGGTTATTCCGCATTTGGAGGACAGTGTGCAGTTCTGGTCGCAGCACTACAGGAAAGATGTGATTAAGCTAGAGAGGGTGCAGAAAAGATTCATAAGGATGTTGCCTAGTTTGGAGGGCTTGAGTTATAAAGAGAGATTTGGTAGGCTGGGTCTGTTTTCCCTGGAGCAAAGACGGCTGAGAGGGGACATGATGGAGGTATATAAAATTATGAGAGGCATAGACAGAGCAGGTAGCCAGAGTCTGTTTCCCATGGTAGGGGTGACTAAAACTAGAGGGCATAGATTTCAGATGAAAGGGAGGAGGTTTAAAGGGGATTAAAAGGGTAATTTTTTCACACAAAGAATATTGCGTATCTGGAATGAGCTGCCAGAGGAGGTGGTGGAGGCAGGCACAGTAGCCACATTTAACAGTCATCTGGACAGGTATTTGAATGAGCAAAGCATAGACGGATATGGAATTAATGCAGGCACGTGGAACCAGTACAGATCGGCATTATGGTCGGCATGGACGCAGTGGGCCGAAGGGCCTTTTTCTATGCTGTACGAATCTATGACTCCAAGATGGAGAGTGACATAGTTGATTCTGAGACTAGGGTCGTGAATCTTAATAAAGCAAAGTAAGAAGGTATGAGGCACGAGTTGGCTATGATGGATTGGAAACGTTACTTAAAGGGATGATGGAGGAAAGGCAATGGCAATATTCAAAGAGTGCATTGATGAACTGCAACAATTGTTTACTCCTGTCTGGCGCAAAAGTAAAATGGGAAAGGTAGCCAAACCATGGCTTACAAGGAAAATTAGAGATAGTATTAGATTCACGGAAGAGGCATATACATTCGACAGAGAGGAACAACAGACCTGAGGAAAGGGAGCAGTTTAGAATTCAGCAAAGGAGGACCAAGGGATTGAGTAATAAGGGAGAAATAAAGTACATGAGTAAGCTTGCGGGGAACATACAACCTGACTGTAAAGGTTTCTGTAGGTATGTGAAGAGGAAAGGATTGGTTAAGACAAATGTAGGTCCTTCCAGTTAGAAACATGGGAATTTATTATGGGAAACAAAGAAATGGCTAACCAACTAAATGCATACTATGATTCTGTCTTCACAAATGATGACACAAATATCTTACCAGAAATGTTGGGGAACACAGGGTTTAGTGAGAGGAAGGAACCGAAGGAAATCAGTATTAGTAGAGAAATTGTGTTGGGGAAGTTGATGGTATTGAAGGCCCATAAATCCTCAGGGCCTGATAATCTCCATCCCAGATTACTTAAGGAAGTGACCCTAGAAATAGTGCATGCATTGGTGGTCATCTTTCAAGATTCTATCGACTTTGGAACAGTTCCAGCTGATTGGAGGGCAGCTAATGTAACCCCACCATTTAAAAAGGGAGGTAGAAATAAAGCAGGGCATTATAGACAAGTCAGCCTGACGTCGGTAGTGGGGAAAATTCTAGAGTCCATTATCAAAGTTTTTATGGCAGAGCACTTGGAGAACAGTGTTAGAAACGGATAGAGTCAGCATGGATTTACGAAAGGGAAATCATGCTTGATAAATCTATTAGAATTCTTCGAATATGTAACTAATAGAGTTGATGATGGGGAGCCAGAGAATGTGGTTTATTTGGACTTTCAGAAGGCTTTCGACAAAGTCCCACATAAGAGATTAGTGAGTAAAATTAAAGCGCATGGGATTAGTGGTAGTGTATTGCGATAGATAGAACATTGGTTGGCAGATGGAAAAAAAGAGTAGTGATAAACGGATCTTTTTCCAAATGGCAGGCAGTGATTAGTGGTGTACCATCGGGATCGGTGCTGGGACCCCAACTATTCACACTCCATATTAATGATTTAGATGAGGGAACTAAATGTAATATCTCCAAATTTTCAGAAGACACAAAACTGAGTGGGAGGGTGAGATGTGAGGAGGATGCAGAGTGGCTTCAGGGTGATTTGGACAAGTTCAGTGAGTGGGCTATTGCATGGCAGATGCAGTATAATGTGAATAAATGTGAGGTTATCCACTTTGGCAGCAAAAACAGGAAGGTAGATTATTATCTGAACGGCGATAAACTGAGAGAGGGGAATATGCAACGAGACCTGGGTGTTCTCGTACACCAGTCACTGAAGGTAAGCATGCAGGTGCAACAGGCGGTAGAAAAAGGCGATTGTTATGTTGGCCTTCATGGAGACAGGATTCGAGTACAGGAGCAGGGATGTCTTGCTGCAGTTATACAGGGCGTTGGTCAGGCCGCACTTGGAATATTGTGTGCAGTTTTGGTCTCCTTCTCCGAGAAAGGATGTTCCTGCTATAGCGAGAGTGCAACAAAGGTTTATCAGAATTATTCCTGGGATGCCGGGACTGACGTATGAGGAGAGATAGGATTATATTCGCTGGAGTTCGGAAGAGTGAAGCGGGATCTCATAGAAAGCTCTAAAATTCTAGCAGGACTTGACAGGGTAGTTGCAGGAAGGATGCTCCCGATGGTGGGGGAGTCCAGAACCAGGGGTCATAGTCTAAGGATACGGGGTAAACTTTTCAGGACTGAAATGAGGAGAAATTTCTTCACCCAGAGAGTGGTGAGCCAGTGAAATTACGTTATCACTCCCATGTACAAGAGGGATTGGAATATGCTGGCCAGTGCCTCTGCTACTTCCACCATTCCATCCCTCAGCAACCCACATGCATCCCATCCAGACTGGGTAAATTATCTACTTTATTGTGGTACAAAAAGTGCTGTATTGAAAAGGATTAACTGAATATGTTTGTTCAGTGACTGCAAATAATATCAGTCTCCGTGGACCCTAATTGTGTCACTGGAGGTTTGCCATCTTCTAGTAATAAGGGGCTCCCATGTGTTGTCCCATAGTTTCAGCCGGAACATCAACCCCGGCACAACAGAGATCAGCGGCTCCAGAGAGAGAGAAAGGATAGATCAGAATCTGAGAACAATAGATTGGAATGTTACAACAATGGGTCAGAATCTGAGAACAATAGATTGGAATGTTGCAACAATGGGTCAGAATCTGAGAACAATAGATTGGAATGTTGCAACAATGGGTCAGAGTCTGAGAACAACAGATTGGAATGTTACAACAATGGGTCAGAATCTGAGAACAATGGATTGGAATGTTACAACAATGGGTCAGAATCTGAGAACAATAGATTGGAATGTTACAACAATGGACAGGAGTTTATCCTCGGATCTTTACTACCTTTCTACATATTATGATCGGTACTCATTAAACTCTCGTATACATCTCGCACTGAAGATTATTCAATACATTTACTATCCCATCCTGGCTATTATTGGTGTCCCTGGTAAGGCTCTCTATCTAGATATTAATTCCATAAACCAAGTTTAACAGCATTACTGCTCCTGTAATTTCTCTGCACTTTTTGTTGCCGTTGAATTCCTGGTGAATATGTCCAGCTATTGGCTCGATAAACCATTGCCAACTTTATTGGATTTCTTGACATTTGTTCTCTCATCTTTACTGCTGTTGCTCTCTCTACTTCCCGGTAGGGCATCTGTAAACCCCGTTTCACTGAAATACTGTTCTGTTATGTAAATTTTGGGAAGACTGAAGCCAGTGTCATTGGTCTCCATCACAAACTCCATCCCCTATCTATGAAACAAATACACCACCCTGCCCAATATCTGAGGCTGAACCATACTGTTTGCAATCGGTGTGTTCTATTTAAACCTGAGCAGAGTCCATCTCCATATTCTCTCCAGTACCAACCCTGTCTACGACCACCTCTGTCATATCCCCCACCTCCACCTCTGTCTCAGCCAATCTGCTCCATAAACCCTCACCTGTACCTTTGTTAAATCCACACTTGACTATTCCAATTCTATCCTGGTCACCCTCCCAGTTATAAACCTCCACAAACCACAGCCCATCCAGATTTCTGCTGCCTGTATCCTAACTCACACCAAATCCTGATCACCCATCACCCCTGTACTCACTGATCTACATTGGCTGCCGGTCTGGCAGCACCTTAATTTTAATATAGACATTCTTGTGTTTGAATCCCTCCATGGCCTCACCCCTCCAATTAGCCCATTCTCCTGCCCATTCTCATATTCCTGAAAATGTTTTGACTTCAATCTTTTCTCATTTCTCCTTCTGAAATGAATTCCTTTCCCACTGTATCTGTCCCGAGCCACTATTTTAGACTGTACAGCACTACTGGTGCTGACGGTACAGAAGCTGGGATCCATAGAGAGATGTGAACTGCACAGCCAGGCACTTCTAGTGCGGCGTGCAAAGTGCCCCATGCTGGGCAGGGCTCTAGCTCAATCCTACCATGTATGTATTGTTGCTCTGAGGATGGTTTTGAATGTGATGTCAATGTACCATACCGGCAGCATTGATGTACGTCTTTGAAACTTGGTCTGTACATGTCCACTGACCGCCTGTGTTAGTTACTCTCAGCTGAACATACATTCAGCAACATGAGGAACCCCCTCTAGTATTATTTAAAAGGACCAGGCATCCAACTTACAGGTTTACTTACAGGCTTTTGACTTACTTCTATTATTGTAAAGTTAGTGGAGGTGCTGTGGATGGTTTGTTGGAGGTTGTGTTGTGAGCTGCTGCAGGCATTCAGGGAGGACAGAGGATTTGGTGACCCGACTCTGGACGAGGTATGGCCTATCAGGGGAAAACAGCAGCAGCCAGAGCAGTGGCACCACGGCTGGCACTGTTGTTCAGCAGGGAGGTACAAAGCACAGAAGTGCAATAGTTATAGGGGACTCTATAGTTATGGGCACTGTTAGGCGCTTCTGCGGACGTGAAAGAGACTCCAGGATGGTATGTTGCCTCCCCGGTTTCAGGGTCCAGGATATCTCTGAACGGACAGGGGACATTCTGAAGGGGGAGGGTGAACAGCCAGAGGTTGTGGTACACATCGGTAGCAATGACATAGGCAGGAAGAGTGATGAGGTCCTACAAGGGGAGTTTAGGGAGTTAGGTAGAAAGTTACAAAACAAGACCTCGAGGGTTGTAATCGCTGGATTCCTCCCAGTGCTACGTTCTAGTGATTCTAGAAATAGGAAGATAGTGCAGCTAAACACGTGGCTGAGCAGCTGGTGCATGAGGGAGGGTTTCAGATATCTGGACCATTGGGATCTCTTCAGGGACAGATGGGACCTGTACAAGAAGGACGGGTTGCATTTAAACTGGAAGGGCACTAATATCCTGGCTGCAAGGTTTGCTCGCGTCACTCTGGAGGGTTTAAACTAGTGTGGCAGTGAGGGGGGGGGGGGGGGGGGACCACAGCAGTAGGACAGCTAGTGAAATAAATGAGGAGGACATAGTAAATAAGGCCAGTCGGACGAAGAGGAAGAGCAGGCAGGGAGATGTTTCTGAGCACAGCGGGACTGGTGGTCTGAAGTGCATTTGTTTCAATGCGAGAAGTATAACAGGTAAGGCAGATGAACTTAGAACTTGGATTAGTACTTGGAAATATGATGTTTTTGCTATTGCAGGGACTTGGTTGAGGGAAGGGCAGGATTGGCAGCTAAATGATGCAGGTTTTAGAAGCTTCAGGCGGGATAGAGGGGGATGTAAAAGGGGTGGGGGAGTTGCATTACTGGTTAAGGAGAATATCACAGCTGTACTGCGGGAGGACACCTAAGAGGGGTCATGCAGCGAGGCAATTTGGGTGGAGCTCAGGAATAGGAAGGGTGCAGTCACGATGTTGGGGGTTTACTACAGGCCTCCCAGCAGCCAGCGGGAGGGAGAGGAGCAGATATGTAGACAGATTTTGGAAAGATGGAAAGGTAACAGGGTTGTAGTGGTGGGTGATTATAACTTCCCCTATATTTACTGGGATTCGCTTTGTGCGGCTTGGATGGGGCAGAATTTCTGAGGAGCCTCCAGGAGGGCTGCTTGAAACAGTATGTAGATAGTCCAACTAGGGATGGGACCATACTGGGCCTGGTATTGTGGAATAAGCCCGGCAAGGTGGTCGAAGTTTCAGTGGGGGATCATTTCGGGAACAGTGACCATAATTCCATAAGTTTTAAGGTACTTGTGGATAAGGATAAGGGTAGTCCTCGGGTGAAGGTGCTAAATTGGGGGATGGCTAATTATAACAATATTAGGCAGGAACTGAAGAATTTAGATTGGGGGCGTCTGTTTGAGGGTAAATCAACATCTGACATGTGGGAGTCTTTCAAACATCAGCTAATTAGAATCCAGGACCGGCATGTTCTGGAAAAAAGACAAGTTTGGCAAGTTTCGGGAAGCTTGGATAACACGGGATATTGTGAGCCTAGTCAAAAAGAAAAAGGAAGCATTTGTAAGGGCTGGAAGGCTAGGAACAGACGAAGCACTTGAGGAATATAAAGACAGGAGGAAGGAACTTAGGCAAGGAGTTAGGAGGGCTAAAAGGGGTCATGAAAAGTCATTGGCAAACAGGATTAAGGAAAATCCCAAGGCTTTTTATACATATATAAAGGGCAAGAGTGTAACCAGGGAAAGGGTTGGCCCACTCAAGGACAGAGATGGGAATCAATGCGTGGAGCCAGAGGAAATGGGCGAGGTGCTAAATGAGTACTTTGCATCAGTATTCACCAAAGTGAAGGACTTGGTGGATGATGAGCCTAGGGAAGGGAGTGCAGATAGTCTCAGTCATTTCATTAACAATAAGGAGGAGGTGTTGGGTGTCTTGCAAAGCATTAAGGTAGATAAGACTCCAGGGCCTGATGGGATCTACCCTAAAAGACTGAGGGAGGCAAGGGAAGAAATTGCTGGGGCCTTGACAGAAATCTTTGCATCCTCATTGGCTACAGGTGAGGTCCCAGAGGACTGGAGAATAGCCAATGTTGTTCCTTTGTTGAAGAAGGTTGGCAAGGATAATCCACGAAATTATAGGCCGGTGAGCCTTACGTCAGTGGTTGGGAAATTATTAGAGAGGATTATTCCGGACATGATTTACTCCCATTTGGAAACAAACGAACTTATTAGCGAGAGACAGCATGGTTTTGTAAAGGGGGGGTCGTGTCTTACAATTTTGATTGAGTTTTTTGAGGAAGTGACGAAGATGATTGATGAAGGAAGGGCAGTGGATGTTACCTGTATGGACTTTACTAAAGCCTTTGACAAGGTCCCGCATGGCAGACTGGTACGAAAGGTGAAGTCAAACAGGATCAGAGGTGAGCTGGTAAGATGGATACAGAACTGGCTCAGTCAAAGAAGACAGAGGGTAACAGTGGATGGGCGTTTTTCTGAATGGAGGGATGTGACTAGTGGTGTTCCGCAGGGATCACTGCTGGGACCTTTGATGTTTGTAGTATATATAAATGATTTGGAGGAAAATGTAGCTGGTCTGATTAGTAAGTTTGCGAATGACACAAAGGTTGGTGGAGTTGCGGACAGTGATGAGGATTATCAGAGGATCCAGCAGGATATAGATCGGTTGGAGACTTGGGCAGAGAAATGGCAGATGGAGTTTAATCCGGAAAAATGTGAGGTAATGCATTTTGGAAGGTCTAATACAGGTGGGAGGTAAACAGTAAATGGCAGAACCCTGAGGAGTATTCACAGGCAGAGGGATCTGGGCGTACAGGTCCACAGGTCACTGAAAGTAGCAACACAGGTGGATAAGGTAGTCAAGAAGGCATACGGCATGCTTGCCTTCATCGGATGAGGCACAGAGTATAAAAATTGCCAAGTCATGTTGCAGCTGTGCAGAACGTTAGTTAGGCCACACTTAGAATATTGTGTGCAATTCTGGTCGCCACACTACCAGAAGGATGTGGAGGCTTTGGAGAGGGGACAGAGGAGGTTCACCAGGATGTTGCCTGGCCTGGAGGGCATTAGCTATGAGGAGAGGTTGGATAAACTCGGATTGTTTTCACTGGAACGAAGGAGGTGGAGGGGCGACATGATAGAGGTTTACAAAGTTATGAGCGTCATGGACAGAGTGGATAGTCAGAAGCTTATTCCCAGGGTGGAAGAGTCAGTTACTGGGGAAAAAGGTTTCAGGTGCGAGGGGCAAAGTTTAGAGGGGATGTGCGAGGCAAGTTTTTGACACAGAGGGTGGTGATTGCCTGGAACTTGCTGCCGGGGGAGGTGGTGGAAGCAGGTACCATAGAGACGTTTAAGAGACATCTTGACAAATACATGAATAGGAAGGGAATAGAGGGATATGGGCCCCGTAAGTGCAGAAGTTGTTAGTTTAGGCAGGCATCAAGATCGGCGCAGGCTTGGAGGGCCGAATGGCCTGTTCCTGTGCTGTACTGTTCTTTGTTCTTTGTTCTTGACTGTAGTTACAATGTACCTTGATCTGTAACGTGATCAACAAATGGAGCAGAGGCTGCAGAAAGGGAAAGCTCTGTAAAGAGGGAGGAGGACCGGGTTCTGCCCACTTTTATTCAAACCTGAGCTGAGTTCATCTCCATTTTCTTTCCATCACCAACCGATTCAGCATTTCGCGTCTGCACTAGCTCTCCGAATGAACAATTCACCTAATGCCGTTCCCTGCATTCTCCCTGTAACCCTACACATTCTTCCTTCTCATATAACAGTCTATTCAGCTTCAATTGAACCTGCCTCCACCACACTCTCAGGCAGTGAATTCCAGACTCTAACCACTCACTGTGTGAAAACATATTTTCCTCAGGTCGTCTTGGCTTCTTTTACCCATGACTTTAAATCTGTGCCCTTTCGTTCTCGATCCTTTCAGGAGTGGGAACTGTTTCTCTCTATCTCCTCTGTCCAGACACCTCATGATTTTTGAAACCTCTACGAAAGCACCTCTCAGCCTTCTCTGAGGAAAACAGTCCGAACTTCTCCAGCCTATCTTCATAACTGAAAATCCTCATCCCGGGAATCATTCACGTGAATATTTTCTGTACTCTCTCCAATGCCCTCACGTCTTTCCTCAAGTGTGGCACCCAGAACTGGACGCAATGCCACAGCTGAGGCTGAAATAGTGTCTTATATAAGTTCAACATAACTTCCTTGCTCTTGTACTCTATGCCCCTATTAATAAAGCCCAGGATACTGCATGCTTTATTAAACACTTTCTCAACCTGTCCTGCCGCCTTCAATAACTTCTGCACATATGCACACAGGTCCCTCTGCTCCTGCATACCCTATAGAATTGTACCCTTTATTGTATATTGTCTCCCCATGTTCTTCCTATCAACATGAATCACTTCACATTTCTCTGTATTGAACTTCATCTGCCACCTGTCTGCCCATTCCACCAACTTGTGTGTGTCCTTTTGAAGTTCTACACTATCCTCCTCACAGTTCACAATGCTTCCAACTTTCGTATCAGCTGCAAACGTTGAAATTGTGCCCTGTGCACCCAGGTTTAGGTCCTTAATATATATCAGGAAAAGCAAGGATCCCAACACTGATGTCTGGGGGACTCCAATGCAAACCTTCCTCCAGCCTGTAAAACATCCATTAACCACTACTCTTTGTTTCCTGTCACTCAGCTAATTTCGTATCCATGTTGCTACCGTCCCTTTTATTCCATGAGCTACAAGTTTGCTCACTGGTCTGTTGTGTGGCATTGTATCAAAAGGTTTTTGCATGCAGGGAATAGTTAAATGTCTGGAATGCACTGCTTGAGAATGGTGGAGGCAGGTTCATTTGAAACTGAACCGACCGTTATATAAAAGTCAATGTACACCACATCAACAGAATTGCCCTCATCAACTATCTCTGTTACCACCTCAAACATCTCCAGCAAATTAGTTAAACATGATGTTCTCTCAAGAAATCCATGCTGGCTTGTTTAATTAACTCGCATTTGTCCATGTGACTATCAGCTTTGTCCAAGATTATTTCTTTCTAGAAGTTTTCCCACCACCGAAGTTTAACTGACAGGCCTGCAGTTGCTGGCCTTATCTTTACACCCTTTTTTGAACAAGGGTGTAACGTTTGCAATTCTCCAGTCCTCTGGCATCATCCCCAAGTCTAAGAAAGACTGAAAAATTATGTCTCTGCGATTTCCACCCTCACTTCCCTCAGTATCCTTGGATGCATCTCATCTTATCCTGGTGCTTTATTCAATTTAATTCCAGACAGCCTATCTAATACTTCCTCTTTATCAATTTTAAACCCCACTATTGTCTGACTTACCTCCTCTTTCAACATTGCCTGGGTTGCATCTTAGAATCATAGAAAGTTTATGGCACAGAGAGAGGCCACTTGGCCCATTGTGTCTATGCTGTCCAAAAAATGACCCATCCATTCTGATCCTACCTTCCAGCATTTGATAGATTACAGCACTTGAGGTGCATATCCAGACACCTTTTGAATGAGTTGTGGGTTTCTGCCTCAACTACCCTTTCGGACAGTGAGTTCCAGGCTCCCACCACCCGCTGGGTGAAAAATAAAATCCGCAGCTCCCTTTTAATCTTTCTACCAATCACTTTAAGTCCATGCCCCCTCGTCAGTGACCTCTTTGCTGAGGTGAATAGACACGTCACCTCCACTCTATCCAGGCCCCTCCCGGTTTTGTACATTTCAATCAGATTTCTCCTCATCCTTCTCTATTCCAAGGAGAACAAACCCAGCCTGTCCAATCTTTCCTCATAGCTGCATTTTTCCAGTCCTGGCAACAACCTCGTAAATCTCCTGTGTACCCTCTCTGGTGCAATTACATCTTTTCTGTAATGAGCTGACCAGAACTGCACACAGTACTCAAGTTGTGTCCTCACTAATGAGTTATACAATTCTAGCATAACCTCCCTGCTCGTATATTCTATACCTCGGCTAATAAAGGAAAGGATTCCATATCTTCTTCCTTGGTAAAGACAGGTGGAAATTATTCATTTAGTACCTCAGCTATATCCTCTGCCTCCATGTGCAAATCCCCTTTATGGTCCTGAGTCCGCTCCATTGTTCCTTTTACTACCCTTTTACTATTTAGGTGCCTATAGAAAACTTTCGGATTTCCTTCAATGATCGCCTCTTTTCATGCTCACTCTTTGCATCACTTATTTGCTTTTTCACTTACCCACTGGACCTTCAATATTCAGCCTGCTTCTCAATAGTGTTTTCTACCTGATGTCTGTTATATCAGACGTAAACTTGTCAACTTTTCGTGCGGCCTTCAAAGATCTGTCTGAATACACACCAAGTCTCTCTGTTCCTATCTCCTCATTTAAACAATACCAATTTGTTTCTGTTGCCTTCCCTTGCACTTCCTACCCAAATGTCTCACTTCACACTTCACTGTGTTAAATTACATTTGCCATCCGCCAGCCCATTTCACCAGTCGGTCTCTGTCCTCCTGAAGTGTGTTACTATCCTTCTCATTGTTTATTAACATTTCTGCCTTTCCTGCCATCTGAAATATTTGACATTATCACCTCTGTACACAAGCCCATTGCATTAACATACAGCAACTGTGACCCTGGGGAACTCCACTGTGTACTTCCCTCCAGACTGAACAACAACCATTCTCCACTTTTCTCTACTTTCTGTCACTGAGCTAATTTCCCGCATGCTGACATTGAAAATAAAAGAACAGACTTCCATTTATGAAACGCCTTTCATGACCACTGCATGTCCCAAAGCGATTTACAGCCAATGAATACTTCTTAAATCGAAGTCACTCTTGTAATGTAGGAAACAGGCAGACAATTTCTGCACAGCAAGATCCCACAAGCAGCAATGTGATAATGATCAGATCTGTTTTTGTGATGTTGATTGAAGGAAACATTTTGACCAGGACACCGGGAATAATTCCCCTCCTCTGCTTCTACATAGTGCGATGGGATCTTTAACATCCACCTGAGAGGGCAGACTGCAACTTGGTTTAAAGTTTCATTCGATAGACTGCACCTCTGACAGTGCAACACAACCTCAGTACTGCACTGCAATGTCAGCATTGATTCTTGTGATCAAGTCCTGCAGTGACACTTGATCCGAGAAGCTTGTGATTGAAAGGGGAGAGAGCGACAAACTGAGTCACGGCTGATATTGGTCCTTTTATCCCATGTGTTTCTAATTCGGTAACATGGCTTTTATGTGGTACTTTATCAAACTCTTTGTGAAAGGAGAGGAATATTGTGAAAGTCCTGGTGGGAACCATCATAGAATCATAGAATAGCACAAGCTGAATGAGGTCATTCGGCCCATCAAGTCTGTGCTGGCCCTTTCAAAGAGCAATCCAGTTAGTCCCACTCCCTGGCTCTTTCACTATATCCTTGCATTTTATCTCCTTCAGATATTTATCCAATTCTCTTTTGGGATCTACTATTGAATCTGTATCTATCTGCCTATCTGACAGTGCATTCCAAATCCAAACCACTCAGAAACAAAAATCCTCATGTCTGCTTCTTTTACCAATCGCCTTAAATCTGTGTCTCTTGGACATTGGAAATAGTTTATCTTTATTTAATTTATCTAAATCCTTCCTAATGTTAAACATCTCAAACAAATCTCCTCTGAAAGTTCTTTGCTCAAAGCAGAACAACCCCAGCAACATAACAGTAATCCCTCATGCCTTGACAAATTCTAGCAAAACAGTTCTGTACCCTCTCCGAAGGCTTCATGTCCTTCCGAAAGTGTGGTTCCCAGTATTCGACACAAGACTCCAGGTGAAGCTGAACTAATATTTTATATATGTTTCACATAATGTCCTTGCTTTTGTTCTTTTTGTCTCTATTTATAAACCCTAGGATCCCATACATTTATTAACTGTCAACATAACCTTTCCTGCCACCTTCAAAGATTTGTGTACAAACACCCCAGGTGTCTCTGTTATTTCGCCACCTTTATAGTTGTACCATTTAACTTGTATTGTCTCTCCTCATTCATCCTTTCAAAATGTATTACCTCACACATCTGCAATGTCAATTAAATATTGAGAAGATTGAAGCCATTGTTTTCTGTCTCTGCTCCAAACATTTCCTTGTTACACACTCCATCCCTCTCCTTTGTAAATGTTTGAGACTAAGCCAAACTGTTCACAGACTTAGTTACATAGTTAACCCTGAGATGTCTTGAGATGAGCTTCCTATCAAATATTCACACCATCACTAAAATGGCTTATCTCCACCCCCCGTGGAGTTGCTTTGCTGATAAAAGAGTAAATGAACGCAATAGTGAGGCAGGATATTAGCTCTGATGTTATCGAATCTGTATGGGTAGAGCTGAGAAACACTCAGGGGCAGAAAACGTTAGTGGGGGTTGTATATAGACCCCCAAACTGTAGTGCTGAATTTGGGAATGGCATTGAACAGGAAATTAGAGACGCATGCGATAAAGGAACATCTGTAATTATTGGTTTCTTGAATCTGCATATAGATTGGGCAAATTAAATTGGTCAGAATACACTGTGGAGCAATTCCTGGGGAATATGCGGGATGGTTTTCGGGGCCAATTCTTTGAGGAACCAACTGGAGAACAGGCCATCCTGGACTGGTTATTGTGTAATGAGAGAGGAATAATTGACAATCTAGTAGTGCCAGATCCCTCGGGGATGAGCGACCATAATATGATAGAATTCTTCATCGCAATGGAGAGTGACCTAGTTGATTCTGAGACTAGAGTCGTGAATCTTAATAAAGTAAGCTACGAAGGTATGAGGCATGAGTTGTCGATCATACATTGACAACTTAAAGAGATGACGGTGGAAAGGCAATGGCAAACATTCAAAGAGCGCATTGATGAACTGCCACAATTGTTTACTCCTGTCTGGCGCAAAAGTAAAACGGAAAAGGCAGCCAAATCATGGCTTACAAGGAAAATTAGAGATCGCATTCGATCCAAGGAAGAGGCAAATAAATTTCCCAGAAAAAAACAACAGACCTGAGGATTGGGAGCATTTTAAAACTCAGCAAAGGAGCACCAAGGGATTGATTGACAAGTGGAAAATGGAGCTCGAGGGTAAGCTTGCAGGGAACATAAAAACTGACTGTAAACGAATCTATAGGTATGTGAAGCGGAAAAGATTGGTGAAGACAAATGTTGGTCCGTTACAGTCAGAAACAGGGACATTTATTATGGAAAACAATTAAATGGCTGACCATTTAACTGAGAGAGGGGAATATGCAGCGACACCTGGGTGTTCTCGTACACCAGTCACTGAAGGTAAGCATGCAGATGCAACATTCGGTAGAAAAAGGCGAATGTTATGTTGACCTTTATAGCGAGAGGATTCGAGTACAGGAGCAGGGATGTTTTGCTGCAATTATACAGGGCGTTGGTGAGGCCGCACTTGTAATATTGTGTGTAGTTGTGGTCTCCTTATCGGAGGAAGGATGTTCTTGCTATAGAGGGAGAACAGTAGAGTTTTACCAGACTGATTCCTGGGATGGCGGGACTGACGTATGAGGAGTGATTGAGTCGGTTAGGACTATATTCACTGGAATTCAGAAGAGTGAGGAGGGATCTCATCGAAACATATAACATTCTAACATGACTTGTCAGGGTAGATGCAGGAAGGATGTTCCTGATGTTGGGGGAGTCCAGAGCCAGGGGTCATAGTCTAAGGATACGGGGTAAAACTTTTAGTACTGAGATGAGGAGAAATTTCTTCACCCAGAGAGGTGTAAGCCTGTGGAAATCTGTCATCACGCCCATATCCAAGGGGGATTGGAAGATTCCGGCCAGTGCCTCGGCTATTTCCACCATTCCTTCCCTCAGCAACCCTCATACATCCCATCCAGACTGGGTAAATGTTCAAATTTATTGTGGTACAAAAAATGTTGGATTGAAAAGGGTTAACTGAATCTGTTTGTTCCGTGACTGTAATTAATGTCAGTCTCCATGGACCCTAATTGTGTTTTCCATCTTCTATTAATAAGGGGCTTCTTTCAATGTGTTATTCCATAGTGTCAGTGGGAGCATCAGCACCAGCACTAACAGAGATCAGCTGCTCCAGAGAGATAGAGAGAGGATAGATCAGAATCTGAGAACAAAAGTCTGGAATGTTACAACAATGGGTCAGAATCTGAGAACAAAAGACTGGAATGTTACAACAATGGGTTAGAATCACAGAACAATAGATTGGAATGTTACAACAATGGGTCAGAATCACAGAACAATAGATTGGAATGTTACAACAATGGGTCAGAATCTGAGAACAATAGATTGGAATGTTACAACAATGGGTCAGAATCTGAGAACAATAGATTGGAATGTTACAACAATGGACAGGAGTTTATCCTCGGTTATTTACTCTCTTTCTACATATTATAATTTCTTTTGGGCCTCCTTATCTCGAGAGACAATGGATACGCGCCTGGAGGTGGTCAGTGGTTTGTGAAGCAGCGCCTGGAGTGGCTATCAAGGCCAATTCTGGAGTGACAGGCTCTTCCACAGGTGCTGCAGAGAAATTTGTTTGTTGGGGCTGTTGCACAGTTGGCTCTCCCCTTGCGCCTCTGTCTTTTTTCCTGCCAACTACTAAGTCTCTTCGACTCGCCACAATTTAGCCCTGTCTTTATGGCTGCCCGCCAGCTCTGGCGAATGCTGGCAACTGACTCCCACGACTTGTGATCAATGTCACACGATTTCATGTCGCGTTTGCAGACGTCTTTATAACGGAGACATGGACGGCCGGTGGGTCTGATACCAGTGGCGAGCTCGCTGTACAATGTGTCTTTGGGGATCCTGCCATCTTCCATGCGGCTCACATGGCCAAGCCATCTCAAGCGCCGCTGACTCAGTAGTGTGTATAAGCTGGGGGTGTTGGCCGCTTCAAGGACTTCTGTGTTGGAGATATAGTCCTGCCACCTGATGCCAAGTATTCTCCGAAGGCAGCGAAGATGGAATGAATTGAGACGTCGCTCTTGGCTGGCATACGTTGTCCAGGCCTCGCTGCCGTAGAGCAAGGTACTGAGGACACAGGCCTGATACACTCGGACTTTTGTGTTCTATTATAATTGGTACTCATTAAACTCTCGTATCTATTTCACATTGAGGATTATTCAATACATTTACTGTCCCATTCTGGCTATTATTGGTGTCCCTGGTAAGTCTCTCTATCCAACTATTAATTCTTTAAACCATGTTTAACTGCATTACTGCTCCTGTAATTTACTATGCCCTTCTTGCTGCTGTTGTATGCCTGGTCAATATCTTCAGCTATTAGCTCCATAAACCATTGTCAACTGTATTACAGTTCTTGTCATTTACTCTCTCTGCTACTGTTGCTGTCTCTGTTTCAGGCTAGGAGATCTGTAAACCCTGTTTCACTGAAATACTGTTCTGTAATGTAAATTTTGGGAAGACTGAAGCCAGTGTCATTGGTCTCCATCTCAAACTCCATCCCCTACCTGGGAAGCACATACTCCACCCTGCCCAATATCTGAGCTTGAACTGTTTACAACTTCTGTGTTACATTTAAGCCTGAGCTGAGTTCATCTCCATATTCTCTCCAAAACCAAGTGTGCCTCCTACCACCTCTGTGAAATCACCCATCTCCATTTCTGCCTCAGCCCATCTGCTGCATAAACCCTCATCCGTGTCACTGTTAAATCCACACTTGACTATTCCAATTCCATCTTGGTCACCCTCCCAGTTATAAACCACCATAAACCACAGCCCATCCAGAACTCTGCTGCCTGTATCCTAACTCACTCCAAATCCCGATCACCCATCACCGCTGTGCTCACTCATCTACATTGGCTCCCAGTCTGGCAACACCTTAATTTTAATATTCTCATTCTTGTGTTTGAATCGCTCCATGGCCTCACCCCTCCATTTATTCACTTTCCCCAGTCCATTTCACATATTCCTGCAACTCTTTTGACTTCAATCTTTTTTCAGTTCTCCTTTTAAAGTCAATTTATTTCACTCTGTATGTGTCCCGAACCACGATTTTAAACTCTGCATCATGACTGTTGCTGACGGTACAGAATTGGGATCCATAAAGAGATGTGAATCGTACAGCCGGCCACTTCCGGTGCAGTCTGCACAATATCCCACGCTGGGCGGGTCTCCAGCCCAGTCGCATCATCTTTGTGCTGTCAGCGTGGTCTTCACAGCCGGCCACTTCCACTGTGGCCTGCACAGTGTCCCAAACTGCGCAGGGCTCTCGCTCAATTGTACCTTGTATGTGTTGTTCCTTTGAGGGTGGATTTGAATGTGATGTCAATGTACCATAGCAGCAGCTTTGATGTACTTCTTTGAAACTTGGTCAGTGCATGTTCACTGACCGCCTGTGTTAGTCACTCTCAGCTGAACATTCATTCAGCAGCACGAGGAACCCCCTCTAGTGTTATTTAAAAGGACCAGCATCCAACATACAGGTGAGGGGCTTTTGACTTACTTCTGCTATTGTAAAGTTAGTGGAGGTGCTGTGGATGGTTTTCTGGAGGTTGTGTTGTGAGCTGCTGCAGCCATACAGGGAGGACAGAGGATTTGGTGACCCAACTTTGGACGAGGTATGGGGACTGTAGTTACAGTGTCTCTGGGTCTGTAACATGACCAACAAATGGAGCAGAGGCTGCAGAGAGGGGAAACTCCTGTAAAGAGAAAGGAGAGGGGGCCCTACCCACCCCGGGTTTTCTAAGAGCACTTTTCCTACCTACACCTAACCCAGGAGGTGACTCTGATTCAATAAGGAGGTGGTCACAGAGCACTGTTACTTCCTGTAACACAACCTGGAGCCTCAGACCAGGGTGAGGACGGAGCTGTCAGTGGCAGTTAAGGTCACAGATTCATTGACCTTCTGTGTATCTGGATCGTTCCTGGCTAGAGCAGGAGACATATCCAACATTGAGTCACAGAGAGTGATAGAGACATTTACAAGACAGAAGGAGGCCATGCGGCTCCTCCATGCCAGCTCTCTGTTGAACAATCCAGTCAGTCCCACTCCCCCACTCAATCCCCGTATCCCTGCAAGTTCATTTCCTTCAGGTGTCCATCCAGTTTCCTTTTGAAATCATTGATTGTCTTGGCTTCCACCACCCTCATGGGCAGTGAGTTCCAGCTCATTACCATCCACTGTGTAAAAAGGTTCTTCCTCATATTCCCCCTGCATCTCTTACCCAAAACCTTCCATCTGTGTCCCCATGTCCGTGTTTCATCAGTTAATGGGAATAGTTTTTCCTTGTCTATCTTATCGAAGTCTATCATAATCTTGTACACCTCTATCAAATCTCTCTCAATCTGCTTTGCACCAGGGAGAACAACTCCATCTTCTCCAAACTCACTTTGTAACTAAACTCCCATCCCTGTAATCATTCTGGTAAATCTCTTCTGCACCCTCTCAGGGACTTTCACATCCTTCCTCCAGTGTGGTGACCAGAACTGGACACAGTTCTCTAGTTGGGGTCTAACCAAAGCTTTATGAAGTTTCTGCATAACTTTCCTTATTTTGTATCTTTGCCTCTAATGATGAAGCCCAAGATCTGATATGATTTGCTAAACACTCTGCTAATATGTCCTGGCACCTTCAAAGATCAATGCATATGGAGCCCCAGGTCCCTCTGTTTCGGCACAGTCTTTAGAACTGTGTCATTAAGTCTATATTGCCTTCCTATTCCTTCTGACAAAATGGATCATCTCACACTCCTATTTATTAAATTCTCTTTCCATTCTGCTAACCTATCTATATCATGTTGTAGGTGGTTTGTGACATCCTCCCTGTTTACCACACCTACAAGATTGCAATCATCAGAAAAAATGTAAATTCTACTCATTATTCCAAAATCCATGTCATTTATATTTGGCAAAGAGAAAGCACAGTGTTCCTCGCACTGACCATTGGGGAATATCACTGTCTACCATCCTCCAGTCTGAAAAACAACCATTTAACACATTTCTCTTTTCTCTGTCATTTGGACAATTTTTGATCCTATTCGATGCTATTTCTGAGATTCAATTTTGTTAACCAAGCTTGTGTGTGGTTGTTCATCAAATAATTTCACAAAATCCATTTATACAACATCCAACACATTCCCTTCATCAACCTTCTCAGATTATCAAAATAAATTCAATTAGCTCAGTCAAGCAAGATCTGCCTTTTAAAAATCCGTGCTGATAATCCTTAAATAACACAAACCTCTCCAAGTGTGTGTTGATTTTTCCCCTGATTATTGTTTCGAAAACATTACTCAACACTGATGTTAAACTAACTGACCAGTAGATGCCAGGCCTGTGTGTTGTACATTGATAATTCTGGGAGGTAAGGGTGAACATCTGTGTCATCATTTTCTCCCTCAGCAGGGAGAAGCAGGATGAGAGATCCCGTGGCTTTGTCAGGAGAGCGGGATTCCTGATGGTGTAGGTGTCTGCGCGGGGCCCCCATGTCAAGGGGGAGAGGTACAGGAACTGAAAGTACTCTCACTCCATGAATGTGTGTGTGGGCATGCCCAGTACATCATGTTGGTGAATGTCCACTATCCTGGCAGCAGCAAGGATACCTTCATTCTGAATCAGTCAGCCGGTCCCAATACTCCGGGGCACCTTGCAGAACCAGAATGTGGCTTCTCGGAGGCAAAGGAAACCCCTCTAGACATAGCTCATGTTTCTACACCCCCAAACCACATCCCACACCACCCAACCTCACACAATTAACATGGGTATAATGTGAGCAATAGAATCACCAGGAACATGGTGGAACAGACCATCGGTGTGATGAAGCAATGCTTCCGATGTCTGAACCGCTCAGGCGGATCCCTCCAGTACACACTGAAGCAGGTGTCCAAGTTCATGGTGTTCTGCTGCACCCTTCATATCATCACCATCATGAGGACACATGCATTGGCACCAGGAATCCGGAGGCTACCTCAGGAGGAGGAGGCAGGGAGGATATTTCCTGGATGCCTTCCAGCCGGACAGGTTGTCGGAGAGTCCCTGCTAAGATTTCGGTTCCCATAGGACAACTTCTCTTTCCCTCCATGGATCCCCCATTCTCCACCATTACAACCATCTGAGATGCCCCATCACAGCGTTATTACATCACAGAAGGAACTATTCAGCCCTTCCTGTCTGCACCGCCTCTCCGAAAGAGCAATTCACCTCATCCCATTCCCTGCCTTCTTCCCGTAACCCTGCACATCCTTCCTTCTCATATACCAGTTTATTCAGCTTTCGCATGTTCATAGATGTGCTCACCACACTGCTGAAGAGCATGCAGGGAGAGAGGGAATGCGTGATCAGCAGGCATTCAAAAAGTATCAGGCAGGTCGTGCCGAAGACCCCTGAGTGCATCTCACTCTCCAACAGGTATTCAGTTCTGAATACTGAGGAAAGTGATGCTTCACCTGAGGAGAGCAGCTACAGCAAGTCCATGGCACCACGGGTGGCTCAGCCGCAGAGCGGGATACAGGGATGACTGGAAGAGCCATAGTGACAGGTGAGTCAATAGTCAGGGCAACAGACAGGCGTTTCTGTGGCCAGACGTGAATCCAGGATGGTGTGCTGCCTCGCTGGTACCAGGGTCAAGGATCTCACTCAGCGACTGCAGAGCCTCTTGAAGGAGGAGGTGAACAGCCAGAAGTCGTGGTCCACATAGGAACCAACGACATAGGTAGAAATAGGGATGTGATCTTGCAGTCAGAATTTAAGGAGCTAGGGAAGAAATTAGCAAGCAGGACATCAAACATAGTCAAAAAGTAGAATTCTCCAGATTACTCCCAGTGGCAGGTGCAACTGAGTAGAGAAATAGAAAGATAAGGCAGACGAATGTGTGGCTGGAAAGATGATGCAGGAGGGAGAGATTCATATTCCTGGGATACTGGGACCGGCTCTGGGGGAGATGGGACCTTTACAGGCCGGACGGGTTGCACGTGAACAGAGCCAGGACTGGGTTCCTTGCGGAATGTTTTGCGAGTACTGTTGGGGAGGGTTTAAACTAGTTTAGCAGGGAGGTGGGGGACCTGAGGGTAGACTTAGCTGGGACAAAATCAGAAATGAAAATGGAAGGTGGCAAGTTAATGGATGAGTCTGGAAGACAGAGGATATGAGGGTGAAAAAATGAAAAAAAGGTTTGGCAGTGTTCAAGGCTATCTGTTTCAATGTATGGAGTGCTGCAAATAAAGCAGATGAGCGGAGGGCAAAGATAGACATGTGGCAGTATGATATCATAGTTGTTACAGAAACTTGGCTTAAGGAGGGACAGGAATGGCAGCTCAACGTTCCTGATTACCGGGTTTTCAGACGCAATAGGGAGGGGGATAAGAAATGAGGGGAATGGCAATTCTGGTCAAGGAATCTTTTGCAGCTGTGAGGAGGGATGATATGTTGGAAGGTTCATCAAGTTGGGCCATTTGGATTGAGCTAAGGAACCAAAAAGGGGCAATCTCACTGCTGGGAGTGTGATCTCGACAGCCAAATAGTCAGAGGTTGATAGAGGAGCAGATAAGTAGGCAAGTCTCTGAGAAGTGCAAGAACAACAGGGCAGTAATAGTAGGGTATTTTAATCACTCCGATGTTAACGAGGATAGCTTTAGTATGAAAAGAATTGAGGGAGCAGAATTCTTGAGGTGCATTCAGGACAACATTTCTGTCCAGCATGCAGAAAGTCCAACAGGAGAGGGTGCAGTTTTAGACTTTGTTTTAGGAAATGACGATGGGCAGGTGGATGGAGTGTCAGGGGAGAGCATTTTGGTGGGAGTGATCATAATTCAGTCAGTTATAACATAACTATGGAAACGTACAGATATAGAATAGGATTTAGAGTTCTCAATTGGTGCAAGGCCAATTTTACTAAACCGCAGAGCGAAAGTGGACTGGAAACAGCGAACTGAAGGTAAATCAGTCTCAGAGCACTGGGAGGCATTCAAAGTGGAGATTCAAGGGGTTCAGGGTAAACATGTTCCCACAAAGGAAAAGAGTGAGGCGGCCAAATCTAGAGTCCCATGGATGTCAAGGATCCTATATGGTAAGATAAGACAGAAAAGGAAAGCATATATCCGACACTGAGAAATCAATACTGCAGAAAGTTGAGAGGAGTTTAGAAAGTTGAAACACGAAAGAGGTGAGTTTATTATACTTAACAATATAAAACACATCCACACGAGAATCACACAGAAATAGATTACAGTGTGAGAAGTAAATTTATGGTTGGATTGGAGTCCAGAATAAATATAAAAATAAAATACCCAATCTGTGAGGTTGGACGATTCGGAGGTCTTCTGGCTGAAGTTGTATTCTTGAAGTCTTTGGCTATTGGAAGTGTCCTTTGTGGCTGGCCCACATGGCTCAGAGATTTCTTGGAGGCAGACTTGTAGGTGTCTTCCTTTCCCTGATGTCTCTGTCTGTGGTAATCTATAGACCTGGAGGGACCACAGTCGGATGTGATTTTCAAAATTGTGATGTTATCTGAAGATAGAGAAGGGACACAACCCTTCTGCTTCTGCACAATTTGAACCACTGGCTTTTCTGTCTTTGTCCAGCAGAAACTAACAGCTTTCACAGAGATGGGCAGAATGTCTCATGACTGCCTCACTGTATTCTCTAGACCCTTATAATGAGATTCAAGGTTGGAAACTTCTATCTCCCCAGGGTTCAGGATACCAGTACTTACACTTGGAGGAGTTTGCTCTTTCAAAGTCAGTGTGTCAGGGTGGCCTTGTATGCCATGTTAATGATTGTAAGCTTAGGTAATTCAATCGCTAGAACAAGCCAGTGATTTGGGTCCAGGCTCATCAGACGTGTCTCCTGTTGTAGGCCTTGGAATGTGAAAAAGTATTTCAGATGCCAATTGCGGTGGCCATCTTGGCTGCCTGTTTTTTCAAGTTTAACTGTCGGATTTTTCCATTAAATGTTTAGTGTAAGTTTCCAATCTATGAATTAAAATTCATCATTTGGCATATTGTGTTATCTTGACACTGCAAATGTGATAATAGTAGCATTTCATTGCAGAATTGTGGGAAGAAATAGACGGAAACACACATTTATTCCCAATAATCACTTCTCAAATTCACACATTAACCTTAGAATTACTGCAGCTGACATTTTCTGTTACAGTTGTGCTGATTTAATTGAGTTGGAGTTTTTTTCTGGGATGGTTATGTGTCGGGTTCGACCCTGGACAAAGTATCAACAGCTACTATATATTTTTTTCTCTCTTCTGCAATGAAGCGTTAACCATTCAGGTTCCTGCACCTTGATAATCTTTCTCCCTAAACCGACAGTGAGTAATAAGTAGTTTCTTTAACCCCAGTGAGGTGGCTGAGATTTCCTCTGGGCCTTTGTTCTTACTGAGTTCTGCTTTGAAATTGTTGGGTTTGATTAGATTTGGGTTTGGGATCTGATCATTGGGTTCTTCAGTGGGGAGATCCACACTGAGCTCACTTTTAGCTTTCTGGTGAGGTACACAAGTGCTGGTTACTTGAGGGTATTTTCCCTTCACTTTTCCCTTTACTATGGGGAGGATCCTTTTTTCTAATCTGCCCTATATTCTCTGGGATATTAGTGTTCGCAGATGTCTGTCCAGCTTTCACTGCACTCTCCTGCGGCACTTCGACTAAGTAAGGCATCACCCTCACCATTGGCTTGCATGTTTGGGACCTTTCCTTGCCATTGCATGTTTATATAAATGCTGTTTGCAGCCTATTTAGGGTGCCTCTTGGACCTGCATTTAAGGAGGAGAGTGTGGGGATTAATTTATCTAACATTTCAGGGTTGACTAATCGGAGAATAGGAAATTCCAGTTGGTATTCCTCCTGGCCCTCCTCTAACCTGTCCTCACGATTCTTTTCAATCCTTCCCTCCTGACTGTCTGACAGATCTGTAGTTGTCTGTCCCCTCCACAGCCTTTACTTTTTTTTTCCTTTGGTCTGGGGTGTCAATTAAATAATTCACCTGACTGTTCCTTTTGCCACTCGATATGGACCACTGAACCGGGATTTCAGGGGTTCCCCCTGCATTGGGAGTAGTAACAATACATGGTCTCTGGGCTGAAATGTTCTAACCTTGACATTTCTTTATGTTTACATTTTCACAGCTGCCCGGGAGATCTTTAGGTGTTCCTGAGCCATTGCACAGGCTCCCCTGAGCCGCTCCCAGAGCATGGAAATGTAGTCTAACACGGAAGACTCATTCCTCTTTCCCAAAAACTTCTCCTTGATTAGTTTAAGAGAACCTCCCACCTCGTGTCCAAAAACTAATTCAAAGAGACGAGAGCCAGTGGAATCATTGGTTAAGTCCATGATAGGCAACAGGAGAAATCCCAGCCCTCTGTCCCAGGCATGGGGTTTCTCATAGCAGTATGGCCTGATCATTGTTTTTAGGTTCTGGTGGTACCGCTCCAAAGCCCCTTGTCACTGTGGTTGGTAAGCCTTGGACTTTATTTGGGTTATGTCCAGATTACCCATGACCGTTTCAAAAAGATTAGACATAAAATGCTTACCCTGGTCCATCTGGATCTCAGCAGGCAGCCCATATCGGGTAAAGAATTGGGTTAGCCCCTCCACAACTACCTTGGCAGAGATAGTTGTTCCGGAGAATGGTCTCTGGGAATCGGGTCACCACATCCAAAATGGTGAGAAGATACTGGTAATCCCTCTATTGTTTTCAGTGGTTGTCCCGAACAATCCACCAACACTCTGCTGAAGGGTTCCCCAAAAGCTGGTATGGGAATTAGGGGTGTAGGTTTAACTGCAGATTGAGGCTTCCCCACAACCTGGCACGTCTGACCAGTTTTACAGAACTCTCCCACATCTTTGTGGAGTTGTGGCCAGTCAAAATGCTGTCTGATGTGGGCTTCAATTTTTCATACACCGACATGTCCAGCCATTGGAAGTTCGTGGGCTATTCTTAATATTTCTTTAAGTGGACCTCAGTGGCACCACTATCTGGTGAACCACTGTCCTCTCTTCATCCGCAGGTCTGTGAGGAGGTCTCCACTTCCTCATCAGCACCTCATTCTTTAAATAATAGCACTCTGAAACTCCCTCTGCTTCAGTTTTTGTTTGGACAGTCTGTGATATATTTTTAACGCTGGGTCCTGTTGCTGAGCCTCAACTAAGGAAGATCTGTTTAACACATCCTTTGGGTCCATTACCTTCCGAAAGAAGGTTTCAGACAACCAGCCAGTAGGATAATCCATCTGCAGTGTCAGTTCAAAGGATTGTTTGGCCATGGACCGAGTCACCACACAATCAGGGAGAATGTCAGGGACCTTCTTCTGTAACTGCTCTTTCTCCCTGACCTCTTTTGATTTCTCTAGAACTACTGGGGAAGCTGCCACCTTTTCCCCTGTCAGATTATTACCTGGGAGTAGGTCGGCACATCCACCGGTAAACTAGGTACAATCCCCATGGTTAGCGGTCCTGAAACTAGGTCACACTCCAACTGCACCCGATATAAAAGTATGGACATATACCATCTTCCGATACCATTCACTAACACTCTAGCATTCACTGCACGCTCGGAGGAAGGTCATGCCTTTTCCCAGCAGAAGGGATTGGGTGGCCCCTCTATCCCTCAGTCTGACTACGGGCTTGCTTGCCTCATTGGAGGAGTGTGGGAACACTTTTTCATGGGATACAAATTCCAGGTAACTCTCGGTGATTTTGTTAAGTTTTCCCGCTCTCTCTGTGGTAGGTTTACTGGGTCTGACTGCCGCAGTTAGAGGCACAGTCTGATCTGCCGTGCTTTCCATCGGGGCCCGTTTTCCTGCACTGATCTAGTGGACTCTGATTAATCCTGCAGGTTTTCCCCGTCATTTCCATCATTCAGCTCGACGGTGATTGGCCTTATTACAGTGGAAACATACAGATCGTCGGCCATTACTCCTGGTCCCAGTATCGTCCTATTTGGCTTGAGGATGGGCCCCCGTGTGTCCAGCTTTTCCTTCTATCCCATGGCTAGCCGGGATCCAATCATCCTCCTTTTATTCTATGGTCTTCGGGGAGACAAGGGAAGTGTTTCCCTTTGGTGCAAAGGCCTTGTGTACAAGAGAAAATTCATCAGCCTGCAAAGCAACCAGCCTGGCTCTTTCAACCTCTTGCCCCTCTTTGTGGGTTTTAATGGGAGGGAGAGCGAGTTTTTGAACTCCTCGAGAACGATCTGAGGTTTACATATGTGGGCTCTATCTTGAGTGTCAATATCTACTGGTCAAAAGAAAACATAAAAACAGACTGTAAAATCTTCTATAGATACATAAAAAGGAAACGTTTGGTTAAGACAAATGTGGGTCCATTGCGGCAAAGTCAGGAGAATTTATAATGGGGGACAGAGAAATGGCAGAGAAGTTAAATGATTATCTTGTGTCTGTCCTAACTGAGGGAGATACAAGAAATCTCCCAGAATTAGAGATCCAAGGGACTCGGGAGAATGAGGACGTGAAGGAAATTAGTATTAGGAAGAAAGTTGCATTGGAGAAAATAATGGGGCTGAAGGTTGACAAGGCCCCAGGATATGATATCCTGCATCTCAGAGTGTTGAAAGAGGTAACTATGGAGATAGTGGGTTCATTGATGATCATCATTCAAAATTCTAGAGTCCACAGCGGTTCCTGCAGATTGGAAGGTAGCAAATGTCACTCAACTATTAACGAAGGAAGGGAGAAAGAAAACCGGAAATTAAGGATCTGTTAGCCTTACATCAGTCGTTGGTAAAAATCTGGAATCTATTCCAAAGGATGTGATAAATGGACACTTGGATAATAATGATCTGATTGGGCATAGTCAACATGGATTTATGAATGGGAAATCATTCTTGACGAACCTGTTCGAGTTTTTATTGAGGATGTTACTAACCGAATTGGTAAAGGGGAGTCCGTAGACGTGGTATGCTTGGATTTTCCGAAGGCTTTCGATAAAGTATCCCACAAGAGATCGGTTAACAAAATTAAAGCACATGGAATAGGAGATAATATATGTGTATGCATTAAGGATTGGTTAACAGGCAGAAAGCAGAGAGTAGGAATAAATGGTGCATTCTTGCATTGGCCAGCTGCGACTAGTGGGGTGCTGCATGTATCAATGCTTGGGCCCAAGCTGTTCACAACATATATCAATGATTTGGATATGAGGACAAACGTAATATTTCCAAGTTCACAGATGATACCAAAATAAGTGCGAATGCATGCTTTGAGGAATATGCAAAGCGGTTTCAAGGGAATTTGGACAGACTTAGTGAGTGGGCAAGAACATGGCAGAGGCAATATAAAGTGGACAAATGTGAGGTTATCCACTTTGGTAGGAGGAACAGATGTGCAGAGCATTTCTTAAATGGTAAGAGATTAGGAAGTGTAGATGTACAAAGGGATCTGGGTGTCCTTGTCAATAAGTCACTGAAAGCTAACATGCAGGTGCAGCAAGCAATTAGGAAGGCTAATGGTCTGTTAGCCTTTATCACAAGAGGACTTGTGTACAAGAGTAGTGAAGCCTTGCTTCAATTGTATAGAACCTTGGTTTGACCACACCTGGAGTACTGTGTGCAGTTTTGGTTCCCTTACCTCAGGAAGGATATTATTGCCATAGAGGGAGTGCAATGAAGATTCACCAGACTTGTTCCTGGGATGGCGGGACTGTCCTGTGAAGAGAGAGTGGGGAAACTGGGCCTGTATTCTCTAGAGTTTCAAAGAACGAGAGGTCATAGAACATAGAACAGTACAGCACAGTACAGGCCCTTCGACCCACGGTGTTGTGCCGAACCTTTAACCTACTCAAGATCTAAGTAACTACCTATGCTTCATTCTACTATCGTCCATGTACCTAGCCAAGAGTCGCTTAAATGCCCCTAATGTATCCGCTTCTACTACCACCGCTAGCAGCGCATTCCACACACCCACCATGATCTCATTGAAACATACATTATACTGAAATGGCTAGGCCGGGTAGATGCTGGTAAAATGTTTCCTCTGGTTGGGGAGTCTAGAACCAGCAGATACAATTTTAAAATAACAGAGAAGCCACTTAGGACAGAGATGAGGGGAAATTTCTTTACTCAGAAGGTTGTGATCTTTGGAATTCTCTACCCCAGAGGGCTGTGGAATCTCAGTCATTGTGTATGTTTAAAGTGGAGATTGACAGTTTTCTAAATACCAGTGACATAATAGGATATGGGGATATTGTGGGAAAAAGGCATTGAAGTGGATGATCAGCCATTATGATATTGAATGGCGGGCCAGGCTCGATGGGCTGAATGTCCTACTCCAGCTCCTATGTTCCGAAGCTGCTTACCTCTTTCAAACTCGAGGTAAGTTTAGTCAAGCCGATTTCGAAGGGTTCAGAATTTTTGCTGGTACACCTCTGGTACTATCTCGTATGTACCCAGGATAGCATTTTTAGTCATCACAAAATCTGATGAACTTTCATCTCGAAACAGTGAATAAACCTCATGGGCTTTTCCTGTTAATTTATTTTGTAAAAACAGTGTCCATCTCTCTGCGGGCTATTTCAGCTGCTTTGCAAGTTTTTCAAAAGTGACAAAAAATTCTGCCATCCTCCTCATTGAACTTTCTCATGAACTGGGAGAACTTTAAGAGCTCAGTACATGGTCCTGATCTCGGGGTAGCTCCCTCACTAGCTGTGCCTTCACTGGGTGTATTGGGTCTTCCTCTAGTTGTTTGAGCCACCTCAACTCCCTTTCTTCCTTCTCCTTCTGGAATACTCTTACTTTTTCCCTATCACTTTGCTCTTTCTCGCCCTCTCTGGAATTCTAATTCTAGTCTCTTCTGTTCTAGTTTTACCATAGCTAACATTACTCTATCTGTTAGTAATTCTAACCCTATGTGAGTCTTCAGCTTCAAGTGAAAAATGGTTGCACACGGGTCTTAGGATTTCGGGTTTCCGAGCTTTAGGACGGAGAGTAATCCCTAACTGTCCAGCTACATTACTCAACTTTTCAACTGATAGGATGTTAACCTGTACCGAGTTACTTTACTCTGTATGTAACTCCTTTATTGCAAATGGAACTCCTTTATTCAAAAAGACAGGGAGACAGAAAGCAGGAAGCTCCAGGCTAGTTAGCTTTATATCTGTCTTGCAGAAAATGTGAGACGTTATTATGAAAGACGTAATAGCAGACACTTAGAAAAATCAGATAATCAGGCAGAGTCAACATGGTTTTCTGAAAAGGAAATCATGTTTAACAAAAGTTATTCGACTTCTTTGAAGAAGTAGCATGTGCTGTGGAGAAAGGGAAACAGGTGGATGTACTGTACTTAGAGTTCCAGAATGCATTTGATAAGGTGTCACATCAAACGGTATTGCTCATGGTGTAGGGGGTAACATATTGGCATGGATAGAAGATTTGCTAGCTCACAGGAAACAGAAGGTAGGCATAAATAAATCATTTTCTGGTTGGCAAGGTGAAATGAGTGGTGTGACACAGGAATCAATGTTGGGGCCTCAACATTTTACAATTTATAGAAATGACTTGGATGAATGGACCAAAGGTATGGTTGCTAAAATTGCTGATGACACAAAGTTAGGCTGTAAAGTAAGTTGTGAAGAGGACATCAGGAGGTTAAAAATGGAATATAGATAGGTGAAGTCAGTGGGCAAAGATCTGGCAAATGGAGTACAATGTGGAAAAATGTGAACTTGTCCATTTTGGCAGGAAGAATAAAAAAGAATCATTAATCTAAATGTTGAGAGATTGCAGAGCTCTGAGATGCAGAGGGATCTGGGTGTTCTACTGCATGAATCGCAAGAGGTTAGTATGCAGGTACAGCACGTTATTAGGAAAGCTAATAGAATGTTATCGATTATCATGAGGGGAATTGAATGCAAAAGTAGGGAGATTATGCTTTAGCTGTACAGGGCATTGGTGAGACCACATCTGGAGTACTGTGTACAGTACTGGTCTCCTTATTTAAGGAATGATGTAACTGCATTGTAAGCAGTTCAGAAAAGGTTGACGAGACTAATACTTGGATTGGGTGGATTGTCTTAGGAGGAAGGATTGGACAGGCTAGGATTGTATCCGCTGCAGTTTAGAAGAGTAAGAGGCGACTTGACTGGAACATATACGATCATGAGGGGTCTTGACAGGGTGCATGTGGAAAAGGATGTTACCCATTGTGAGAGAATCTAGAGCTAGGGGTCACTATTTAAAAATAAGGGGTCGCCCATTTAAAACAGGAAAGAGGAGAATTTCTTTCTGTCAAAGGGTTGTGAGATTTTGGAACTCTCTTCCTCAAAAGGCAGTAGAAGCAGAGTATTTAAATATTTTAAAGCAGAGGTAGATAGATTCTTGATAAACCAGGGGGTAACAGGTTATCGGAGGTAGGTGAGAAGTTAAAGTTGAGGTTAAAATCAGATTAGCGATGATCTTTTTAAATGGCAAGGCAGGCTTGAGGGGCCGAGTGGCCTACTCCTGCTCTTAATTCGTATGTTCACGTGTTCGTTTGCGCTGGCTTCGGAGGGTACTGACTTCGAATGTGGATATTTTAGTGCTCTAGCAGTGGAAAACACAATAAAACTGCTTTGAAATTTGTAATTGTTTTCTCAGGATCAGTTGTTTTTGCCACTTCTCTGGCCAAAGGAGGGGTACCAGAGGACTGGTGGACAGCGAATGTGGTACCATATTCAAGAAGGGTAGCAGGGATATACCAGGTAATTACTGGCCAGTGAGTCTAACATCAGTGGTTGGGAAACTATTGGAAAAAAATTTGAAGGACAGGATTAATCTCCACTTGGAGAGGCAGAGATTAATCAGGGATAGTCAGCATGGCTTTGTCAGGGGGAGATCGTGTCTAAAAAACTTGATTGAATTTTCGAGGAGGTGACTAGATGTGTCAATGAGGGTAAAGCAGTTCATGTAGTCTACATGAACCTCAGTAAGGCTTTTGATAACGTCCCACATGGGAGATTGGTTAAGAAGGTAAGAGACCATGGGATCCAGGGTAATTTGGAAAACTGGATCCAAAATTGGCTTAGAGGCTAGAGGCAGAGGGTGATGGTTGAGGGCTGTTTTTGCGAGTGGAAGCCTGTGATCAGTGGTGTACCACCGGGATCGGTGCTGGGACCCTTGCTGTTTGTAGTATGCATCAATGATTTAGACGTGAATATAGGAGGCATGATCAGTAAGTTCGCAGATGACGCGAAAATTGACGGTGTTGAAAATAGTGAGGAGGGAAGTCTTAGATAACAGGACGATATTGATGGGCTATTAAGATGGGCAAACAGTGGCACATGGAATGTAATCCTGAGAAATGTGAGATGATGTATTTTGGGAGGAATAACAGGGCAAGGGAATATACAATGGAAGGGAGGACCCCTGGAAGTACAGAGGGTCAGAAGGACCATGGTGTTCTTGTCTATAGATTACTGAAAGCAGCAGTACAAGGAGATAAGGTGGTTAGGAAGGCATATGGGACACGTGCCTTGATTGGCCAAGTTATAGAATGTAAGAGCAGGGAGGCTATGATGGAGCTGTATAAATCGCCAGTTAGGCCACAGCTGGAGTACTGTGTACACATCTGGTCACCACACTAGAGGAAGGATGTGATTGCACTGGGGAGGGTGCAGAGGAGCTTCAGCAGGATGTTGCCTGGGCTGGAGCACTTCAGCTATGAAGAGAGACTGGATAGGCTAGAGTTGTTTTCCTTAGAGCAGAGATGGCTGACTGGGGACCTGACTGAGGTGCACAAACTTATAAGGGCTGAGATAGATTTAGATTAGATTAGATTAGAGATACAGCACTGAAACAGGCCCTTCGGCCCACCGAGTCTGTGCCGAACATCAACCACCCATTTATACTAGCCCTACACTAATCCCATATTCCTACCAGACATCCCCACCTGTCCCTATATATTTCCCTACCACCTACCTATACTAGTGACAATTTTATAATGGCCAATTTACCTACCAACCTGCAAGTCTTTTGGCTTGTGGGAGGAAACAGGAGCACCCGGAGGAAACCCACGCAGACACAGGGAGAACTTGCAAACTCCACACAGGCAGTACCCGTAATCGAACCCGGGTCCCTGGAGCTGTGAGGCTGCGGTGCTAACCACTGCACCACTGTGCCGCCCTTTTTCCCTTATCAGAAGTGTCAATAACCAGAGGGGTAAAGACTTAAGTTAAGGGGTAGGAGGTTTAGAGAAAATTTGAGGAAAAATTATTTTCACCCAGAGGGTGGTTGGAATCTGGAACACACTGCCTGAAGGGGTGAAAGAGTCAGGAAGCCTCACACAACATTTAAGATGTATTTAGATGAGCACTTAAAACGCCATACCGTACAAGATTACGGGCCAAGTGCTGGAAAATGGGATTAGAATAGATAGGCCTGATGGCGGGCGTGGACACGGTGGTCCAATGGGACTGTTTCTGTGATGTGTAACCCTGTGACTCCAATTTCTCGTTTGTTGTAGGGTTATGGTCACTAGAGCTTCCAGATGTCTGCCGAAGCCAGATGAGGATGGGTCCCAGTCTCCCCATTTGTCCTAGTGTTTATTTGATCACAACAAGGTTTATTCATTTTTAACAGTGGACGCGCTTACCACCTCAGTGAGTGTTTGTTGTGATCGTGAAAGAACCAATCAGACAGGTTTTCTTGAGTTTAAACTAGAAGTAAGTTTATTACATTTCAAAATTTTAATTGAATCTAAATAAAATAATTAAAATATACTGCATTCACGCAGACACTGACACGAGAACCACACACAAATAAATTAGAATGAGAAATAAATTGTGGTTGGATGTGAATCCGGAATAATTCTTTAAAAAACAAGGTCTGTGAGGTTGGATGATTCTGTGGTCTGTGCGTTTGCCACCCTTAGTTATGAGTTTCATGTCATCTGAAAGACATGAAATTATGTTTTTCTTTACATAAAGGTCTATGTCATTCATATATCTATTTGTATGTCAGGAACAGCGCTAGTTCCAATACGGACCCCTGAGACACAATACTGTATACTCCCCCTCTCCCAGTCTGAACAATGTCTGTTCACCACTTCTCTCTGCTTTCTGTCCCTGAGTCAGTGTCATATCCACACTATCACTGTCACATTCATCCATGTCTTCCATCTTTCATAACAAGTCAACGAAATGTCATTTGATCACAGGCCTTTTGAAAGTCCATATACATAAGACAAAACACATTATCCTCATCAACACTCACAGTTATGTCATCAACTAACTTGATCAAGATTATCAGACATGATTTTCCATTAACCTATCAGTGCTGAATGTCAAAGAACAAACAAATAACAGTACAGCACAGGAACAGGCCATTCGGCCCTCCAAGCCTGCTCCGATAACGATGCCTGCCAAAACTAAAACCTTCTGCACTTCCGGGGTCCGGATCCCTCTATACCCATCTCATTCACGTATTTGTCTAGATGCCTCTTAAACGTCTCTATGGTACCTGCTTCCACCACCTCCCCCGGCAACAGGTTCCAGGCACTCACCACCCTCTGCGAAAAGAACTTGCCTCGCACATCCCCTCTGAACTTTGCCCCTCTCACCTTAAACCTATGTCCCCCAGTAACTGACTCTTCCACCCTGGGAAAAAGCTTGTAACTATCCACTCTGTCCATGCCGCTCATAACTTTGTAAACCTCTATCATGTCGCCCCTCCACCTCCGTCGTTCCAGTGAAAACATTCCGAGTTTTTCCAACCTCTCCTCATAGCTAATACACTCCAGACCAGGCAACATCCTGGTAAACCTCTTCTGTACCCTCTCCAAAGCCTCCACGTGCTTCTAGTAGTGTCGCGACCAGAATTGCACGCAATATTCTAAGTGTGGCCTAACTAAGTTTCTGTACAGCTGCAGCATGACTTGCCTATTTTTATACTCTATGCCCCGACCGATGAAGGCAAGCATGCCGTATGCCTTCTTGACTACCTTATCCACCTGCGTTGCCACTTTCAGTGACCTGTGGACCTGTACGCCCAGATCTCTCTGCCTGGCAATACTCCTAAGGGTTCTGCCATTTACTGTATACCTCCCACCTGCATTAGACCTTCCAAAATGCATTACCTCACATTTTCCGGATTAAACTCCATCTGCCATTTCGCCACCCAAGTCTCCAACCGATCTATATCCTGCTGTATCCTCTGACAATCCTCATCACTGTCCGCAACTCCGCCAACCTTTGTGTCGTACTTATCAGACCAGCTATATTTTCCTCCAAATCATTTATATATAATACAAAGAGCAAAGGTCCCAGCACTGATCCCTGTGGAACACCACTAGTCACATCCCTCCATTCAGAAAAGCACCCTTCCACTGCTACCCTCTGTCTTCTATGACTGAGCCAGATCTGTATCCATCTTGCCTGCGCCCCTCTGATCCCATGTGACTTCACATTTTGTATCAGTCTGCCATCTTGTCAAAGGCTTTACTGGATTCCACATAGATAACATCCAATGCCCTTCCTTCATTAAATATCTTCGTCACTTCCTCAAAAAACTGAATCAAATTAGTGAGATACGACCTCCCCTTCACAAAACCATGCTGCCTCTCGCTAATAAGTCCATTTGTTTCCAAATGGGAGTAAATCCTGTCCCGAAGAACCCTCTCTAATAATTTCCCAACCACTGATGTAAGGCTCACCGGCCGATAATTTCCTCGATTGTCCTTGCTACCCTTCTTAAACAAAGGAACAACATTGGCTATTCCCCAGTTCTCTGGGACCTCACCTGCCGCCAATGAGGATGCAAAGATTACTGTCAAGGCCCCAGCAATTTCTTCCCTTGCCTCCCTCAGTATTCTGGGCTAGATCCCATCAGGCCCTGGGGACTTATCTACCTTAATGCTTTGCAAGACACCCAATGCCTCCGCCTTTTTTATAATGAGATGACTGAGACTATCTACACTCCCTTCCCTAGGCTCATCTTCCAGCAAGTCCTTCTCCTTGGTGAATACTGATGCAAAGTACTCATTTAGCACCTCGCCCATTTCCTCTGGCTCCATACATAGAATTCCCTTCTCTGTCCTTGAGTGGGCCAACCCTTTCCCTGGTTACCCTCTTGCTCTTTATATACGTATAAAAAGCCTTGGGATTTTCCTTAATCCTGTTTACCAATGACTTCATATAAACCCTTTTCGCCCTCCTGAATCCTTGCTTAAGTTATTTCCTACTGTCTTTATATTCCTCATACGATTCGTCTGTTCCTAGCCTTCCAGCCCTTACAAATGCTTCCGTTTTATTTTTGACTAGGCTCACAATATCCCGCGTTATCCAAGGTTCCAGAAACTTGCCAAACGTATCCTTCTTCCTCACAGGGACATCCTGGTCCTGGATTCAAATCAACTGACGTTTGAAAGACTCCCATATGTCAGATGTTGATTTACCCTCAAACAGCCGCCCCCAATCTAAATTCTTCAGTTCCTGCCTAATATTGTTATAATTAGCCTTCCCCCAATTTAGCACCTTCACCCGAGGACTACTCTTATCCTGATCCACAAGTACCTTAAAACTTATGGAATTATGGTCACTGTTCCCGAAATGCTCCCCCACTGAAACTTCGACCACGTGGCCGGGCTCATTCCCCAATACCAGTTCCAGTCCGGCCCCAGCCCCAGTTGGACTATCTACGTATTGTTTCAAGAAGCCCTCCTGGATGCTCCTCACAAATTCTGCCCCATCCAAGCCCCTAGCATGAAGTGAGTCCCAGTCAATATTGGGGAAGTTAAAATCACCCACCATTGCAACCCTGTTACCTTTACATCTTTCCAAAATCTGTCTACATATCTGCTCCTCTACCTCCCGCTGGCTGTTGGGAGGCCTGTAGTAAACCTCCAACATCGTGACTGCACCCTTTTTATTCCTGAGCTCCACCCATATTGCCTCGCTGCATGACCCCTCCGAGGTGTCCTCCCGCAGTACAGCTGTGATATTCTCCTTAACCAGTAATGCAACTCACCCACCCCTTTTACATCCCGTCTATCCCGGCTGACGCTTCTAAAGCCTGGAACATTTAGCTGCCAATCCTGCCCTTCCCTCAACCAATTCTCTGTAATAGCAACAACATCAGATTGACAAGTACTAATCCAAGCTCGAAGTTCATCTGCCTTACCTGTTATACTTCTCGCATTGAAACAAATGTACTTCAGACCGCCAGTCCCGCTGTGCTCCGCAACATCTCCCTGCCTGCTCTTCCTCTTCGTCTTACTGGCCTTATTTACTTGTTCCCCCTCATTTATTTCACTTTCTGTCCTTCTGCTCTGCTTCCCACCCCTTGCCACACTAGTTTAAACCCTCCCGAGTGACGCTAGCAAACCTCGCAGCCAGGATATGTGTGCCCCTCCAGTTTAAATGCAACCCGTCCTTCTTGTAGAGGTCCCATCTGTCCCTGAAGAGATCCCAATCGTCTCGATATCAGAAACCCTCCCTTCTACACCAGCTGTTCAGCCACCTGTTTAACTGCACCATATTCCTATTTCTAGCCTCACTGGCACGTGTTATTTATTATACCCTGTTTTCCCAAGCAAGATATTTATTTGTACTGGGTTACGGCCTCTAGAAATTTCCAACCACCAACATTACACTGACTGGTCGGTAGTTACAGGGTTTATCGAATCTTTCCTTTTGGAAACAGGGTGAGACATTTATAGCCTTCCAGTCCTCTGACAACTCTTTCATATCTAAGGAGGATTGTAAAATTCTGACCAGTGCCCCTGCTATGTCCACCATTCTTTCCCTCAACAAACCTCATGTATCCTACCTAAACCGGGTAAATCTTTTACTTTATTGTGGTCCAAAAAGTGTTGGATTGAAAGGGATTGACTGAACCTGTTTGTTCAGTGCCTGTAATTAATGTCAGTCACTATGGACACTAATTGCGTCACTGGAGGGTTTCCCTCTTCTATTAATAATGGGCTCCATTCAAAGTGCTATCCCATAGTTTCAGTTGGAGCATCAACCCTGACACGAAGAGGTAACCGTGGCTGCAGTGAGATGGAGAGGATACATCAGAATCTGAGAACAATGGATTGAAATGTTACAACAATGGGTCAGAATCTGAGAACAATAGATTGGAATGTTACAACAATGGGTCAGAATCTGAGAACAATAGATTGAAATGTTACAACAATGGGTCAGAATCTGAGAACAATAGATTGGAATGTTGCAACAATGGGTCAGAATCTGAGAACAATAGATTGGAATGTTACAACAATGGGTCAGAATCTGAGAACAATAGATTGGAATGTTGCAACAATGGGTCAGAATCTGAGAACAATAGATTGGAATGTTACAACATTGGGCAGCAGGAGTTTCTCCTATTGGCTTGGCGAAATTACTGCAGATTATTTTTGGATAACATTAAAATGGCGGATCTATTTTGCACTGAAGATGATTGAAACGATTTACGATCCCATCCTCGCTAGTATTGGTGTACCTGGTAAGTCTCTGTATCCAACTATTGGATCTATAAAGACTGCCCGGTGTCCAATCCTCAGGCTTGTGGGGTATCAGTGGACCCTCATTCAGTGTATACCCCTGTCCACCTCAAAGACTGCCCTGTGTCCAATCCTCAGCAGAGAGAAGCAGGATGAAAGGTCCTGTGGCTTTGTCAGGATATCGGGATTCGTGATGGTGTAGGTGGCTCTGCGGGGTCCCCTTGACAACGGGGAGAGATACAGGAACTGGAGGAACTCTCACTCCATTAATGTGCAGTTGGTGTGTGAGCATGCCCAGTACATCATGTTGGTGAATGTCCACTATCCTGGCACCAGCCAGGATACCTTCATTCTGAAACAGTCAGCTGGTCCCAATATTTCGGAGCTCCATGGAAAACCGGAATGCGGTTCCTCAGAGACAATGGACCGCCCCCTCCCACCCCAGACATGGCTATACCTCCTACACCCCCAAACCCACTTTCCACTGCCAGTCAAACAAACACTCCAGCAGGAACACAGTGGAACAGACCATCGGTGTGATGAAGCAATGCTTACAATGTATGAACCGCTCGGGGGGAGCCCTCCAGTACACACTGGAGCAGGTGTCCAAGTTCATGGTGTTCTGCTGCACCCTTCATATCATCACCATCATGAGGACACCGTCATTGGCACCAGGAATCCGGAGGCTCCCTCAGGAGGAAGCGGAGGAGGCAGGGAGGATATTTCCTGGTTGCCTTCGACCCGGACAGGCTGTTGGAGAGTCCCTGCCAAGATTCCAGATACCACAGGACAACTTCCCTGTCCCACCATGTATCCCCCCCATTCTTCACCATTACACCCATCTGAACGCCCCGTGACAGCGTCCCCTTGGTCACCATCCTGCAATACAAGCCACCAACAAAAACCTTTTCATTAACATCTCTATCCATCACCAATTAAACAAACAAAACTGAACTATTCACACTTGTGTATTCCCTTGGTGCCTGTCTTGTGAGTTCCCTCGACCTGCCCTGTGCTCCTACACAGTGCTTCTCCAGTGACTGCAGCATGGCTGGTGAAAGGCTGCTGACTTTCACTGGGGGGTGACTGCAGATTGCCTTGGAGGACGTCCTCGAGCGGCTCTGGGCACTGAGGGCTCGGATTCAGACTGCACCACCTCGATATGGGCAGCAGCAGCCTGGGCTGGTTGATGAGTAACAGCAAGGACATTGGTGGAGTGACAGTGAAGGGAGAACAAATACTGTCATCCTGAGAGAGGACAGCAGATTCATGCTCCATGGAGCCACTGTAAATCCCATTTGATTACACCTCAGCAATCCATGTAATCCACCGGATCACTGAGACGCTGGGTGTCTGCCGTCTGTGCTGCTGTGGAAGCTGAGACAATGGGGCTCATTCTGGGGTAGGTGGGACGTCTGCAAACAGGATGGTCGTCACCTGAACCAGGGGGGTACCAATATTCTGGGGGGGAGATTTGCTAGTGTTCTTCGGGGGGGTTTAAACTAATTCAGCAGGGGAATGGGAACCTAAATTGTAGTTCAAGTGTACAGGATGTTGAGAGTAGTGAGGTCAGGGATAAGGTTACAAGGACGCAAGAGGGCACTGGCAAGCAAGAACTTGGTTTAAAGTGTGTCTACTTCAACGCCAGGAGCATCCGGAATAAGGTGGGTGAGCTTGCAGCATGGGTTGGTACCTGGGATCTCGATGTTGTGGCCATTTCGGAGACATGGGTAGAGCATGGGCAGGAATGGATGTTGCAGGTTCCGGGATTTAGATGTTTCAGCAAGAACAGAGAAGATGGTAAAAGAGGGGGGGTGTGGCATTGTCAATCAAGGAGAGTATTACAGCGGCAGAAAGGACTTTTGAGGACTCGTCTACTGAGGTAGTATGGACCGAGGTTAGAAACAGGAGAGGAGAGGTCACCCTGCTGGGAGTCTTCTATAGACCTCAGAATAGATCCAGAGATGTAGAGGAAAGGATAGCGAAGATGATTCTCGACAGGGGCGAGAATAACAGTGTAGTTGTTATGGGGGACTTTAACTTTCCAAATATTGACTGGAAATACTATAGTTCGAGTACTTTAGATGGGTCTGTTTTTGTCCAGTGTGTGCAGGAGGGTTTTCTGACACAGTATGTAGACAGGCCAACCAGGGGCGATGCCACATTGGATTTGGTACTGGGTAATGAACCCGGCCAGGTGTTAGATTTAGATGTAGGTGAGCACTTTGGTGATAGAGATCACAATTCGGTTAGGTTTACCTTAGCGATGGGCAGGGACAGGGGTATACCGCAGGGCAAGAATTATAGCTGGGGGAAAGGAAATTATGATGCGATTAGGCAAGATTTAGGATGCGTAGGATGGGGAAGGAAACTGCAGGGGATGGGCACAATCGAAATGTGGAGCTTATTCAAGGAGCAGCTACTGCGTGTCCTTGATAAGTATGTACCTGTGAGACAGGGAGGAAGTTGTCGAGCGAGGGAACCGTGGTTTACTAAAGAAGTTGAAGCGCTTGTCAAAAGGAAGAAGAAGGCTTATGTTAGGATGAGACGTGAAGGCTCAGTTAGGGCGCTTGAGAGTTACAAGCCAGCCAGGAAGGATCTAAAGGGAGAGCTAAGAAGAGCAAGGAGAGGACACGAGAAGTCATTGGCGGATAGGATCAAGGAAAACCCTAAGGCTTTCTATAGGTATATCAGGAATAAAAGAATGACTAGAGTTAGATTAGGGCCACTCAAGGATAGTAGTGGGAAGTTGTGTGTGGAATGAGAGGAGATAGGGGAAGCGTTAAATGAATATCTTTCGTCAGTATTTACAGTAGAGAAAGAAAATGTTGTCGAGTAGAATACTGAGATTCAGACTACTAGGCTAGATGGGATTGAGGTTCACAAGGAGGAGGTGTTAGCAATTTTGGAAAGTGTGAAAATAGGTAAGTCCCCTGGGCCAGATGGGATTTATCCTAGGATTCTCAGGGAAGCTAGGGAGGAGATTGCAGAGCCTTTGTCCTTGATCTTTATGTCGTCATTGTCGACAGGAATAGTGCCGGAAGACTGGAGGATAGCAAATGTTGTCCCCTTGTTCAAGAAGGGGAGTAGAGACAGCCCTGGTAATTATAGACCTGTGAGCCTTACTTCGGTTGTGGGTAAAATGTTGGAAAAGGTTATAAGAGACAGGATTTATAATCATCTTGAAAAGAATAAGTTCATTAGCGATAGTCAGCACGGTTTTGTGAAGGGTAGGTCGTGCCTCACAAACCTTATTGAGTTTTTCGAGAAGGTGACCAAACTGGTGGATGAGGGTAAAGCAGTGGATGTGGTGTATATGGATTTCAGTAAGGCGTTTGATAAGGTTCCCCACGGTAGGCTATTGCAGAAAATACGGAAGTATGGGGTTGAAGGTGATTTAGAGCTTTGGATCAGAAATTGGCTAGCTGAAAGAAGACAGAGGGTGGTGGTTGATGGCAAATGTTCATCCTGGAGTTTAGTTACGAGTGGTGTACCGCAAGGATCTGTTTTGGGGCCACTGCTGTTTGTCATTTTTATAAATGACCTGGAAGAGGGTGTAGAAGGGTGGGTTAGTAAATTTGTGGATGACACGAAGGTCGGTGGAGTTGTGGATAGTGCCGAAGGATGTTGTAGGGAACAGAGGGACATAGATAGGCTGCAGAGCTGGGCTGAGAGATGGCAAATGGAGTTTAATGCGGAAAAGTGCGAGGTGATTCACTTTGGAAGGAGTAACAGGAATGCAGAGTACTGGGCTAATGGGAAGATTCTTGGTAGTGTAGATGAACAGGGAGATCTTGGTGTCCAGGTACATAAATCCCTGAAAGTTGCTACCCAGGTTAATAGGGCTGTTAAGAAGGCATATGGTGTGTTAGCTTTTATTAGTAGGGGGATCGAGTTTCGGAGTCACGAGGTCATGCTGCAGCTGTACAGAACTCTGGTGAGACCGCACCTGGAGCATTGCATGCAGTTCTGGTCTCCGCATTATAGGAAGGATGTGGAAGCTTTGGAAAGGGTGCAGAGGAGATTTACTAGGATGTTGCCTGGTATGGAGGGGAGGTCTTACGAGGAAAGGCTGAGGGACTTGAGGTTGTTTTCGTTGGAGAGAAGGAGGAGGAGAGGTGACTTAATAGAGCCATACAAGATAATCAGAGGGTTAGATAGGGTGGATAGTGAGAGTCTTTTTCCTCGGATGGTGATGGCAAACACGAGGGGACATTGCTTTAAGTTGAGGGGTGATAGATATAGGACAGATGTTAGAGGTAGTTTCATTACTCAGAGAGTAGTAGTTGCGTGGAACGCCCTGCCTGCAACAGTAGTAGACTCGCCAACTGTAAGGGCCTTTAAATGGTCATTGGATAGACATTTGGATGAAAATGGAACAGTGGATGTCAGATGGTTTCACAGGTCGGCGCAACATCGAGGGCCGAAGGGCCTGTACTGCGCTGTAATGTTCTAATCTAATCTAATGGTCACCAAACACTGTATCGCAGCTGAGTCCCCTAATGCTGTCATAGAGTTAGTGACCACTTCCACAGGGGAAGGAATAGGCTTCTAGCTCTGTGCAATGTCCTGTGCCATGTTGGAGCCGGACTCCTCCATGTTCCTTGACAGTGATAACAGAGTGTCTGACAGGCCTGTCAATGGACAAAGTATCTCAGTGTACATGTCGATCAGCATTCTCCTGCATGCTGTTCCAGAAATGTTTACATCTGAGTCCTGTGTATTATAACTCGTTTGTGACCTTGCCCTCCGGTGATCTGGCACATGAACTATCCTTTCCCCGTGGCCTGGCTGCAGCTCACTCGTGCTCGGTGACTAACCACGTGCAGATTCTGACTCTACACCAGCCTCTACAGCACACACAGTGTAAGTATTTGTGCTGTTGGCTGTGAGTATCAGAGCAAGTGATGGGGCTTCACCAGCAGTCCTGTGCTGCTGCTCTCTCTCTGTCTCCTGGATCTGCTGTGACTGGGAAGCTGGCAGTTTTCAGTTATCGTTGGAAAGTACAAAATCAGAAGGGGAGGGTTGGGTTGAGGGATTGGGGGTGGGATGGAAAGCAGGAGGTCCATGGTCCCACCATCTCCAGCTTGTACATCTTCACAGACAGCAGGATGAGGGGGAGGTGGGAGTTAAGAAGGGACATCAGGCAGGTGCATAGCATCATCCTGAATGCTCTCGGTCATGTCGGATGCTACGGGCTCTGTCACAGCCGGTCCCATGATGTGGAGAACCATCTCCTCCCTTTGGCTCAGCGGATGAAGGTCTGCCTGGCCCCCGCCAGTTCACTTCTTCGCCTGTGATTATGGGCCACCTTGTCCTGTAAGAGATGGGATGGAATATCAGTAATTGTGTTTCACTGTATTTGGGTGATATGCCTGCCATAGCTGAATAGCTGGAAGTATGTGGAGGCAGTGAGAGGTGGGTATGAGGCTGGTATCAGTGGAAGGTGTGTAAGGGTGAGGTGGAGTATGTGAATGTTCGGTGTGAGTCCTGAGTGTTAGGTGCTCCTGATGGGTGAGTGATGGGGGTGTGGTGCATTGAGCAGTGTGAGATGTTGGTGATGTTGGGGGTAGGAGATGCCATTTGGAGATGAAGTCACTGACATCGAACACCCGTGTGAGCTCATTAAACTTCTTCTGGCACTGCTGCCACGTCCTCGGGCCCACACCTCTTGCATTGACATCCCTGGCCACCTTCTCCCAGTCCCTTCAGAGAGCGTTACTTGAGGGCCTCGGCCGCACGCCATGGAAACATGGCCTCTTTCCTCCTGTCACCCTCCATGACTAAGGCCTCCAGCACCACATCCGTGAACTGCAGAGCCCTCTATAGTTTTTTAGTTTTAGTGTTAGAGATACAGCACTGAAACAGGCCTTCGGCCCACCGAGTCTGTGCCGATCATCAACCAGCCATTTATACTAATCCTACACTAATTCCATATTCTTACCACATATTCCTACCTGTCCCTATATTTCCCTACCACCTACCTATAATAGGGGCAATTTATAATGGGAAATTAACCTATCAACCTGCAAGTCTTTGGCATGTGAGAGGAAACCGCAGCACCCGGAGGAAACCCACGCAGACACAGGGAGAACTTGCAAACTCCACACAGGCAGTACCCAGAATTGAACCCGGGTCGCTGGAGCTGTTAGGCTGCAGTGCTAACCACTGCACCACTGTGCCGCCCTAATGTTCCATTTACCTTGTTTCCAATTGCAGAATTCACAGTCAGCACACGCAGCCTCCTGTGATTCAGTGCAGCTTCCCTTTAAGAGGGACAGACTGCCTTTAAAAGCTGAATGCTGGCTGAAACACGAGCCAGCCTCACACACAGTTCTGTCCCAGTTAACAGTGCAGACAGACAGCAGTGCGGGTCACCCTGGGCAGCAAGTAGAATTCATGGAAATGAGGAGACAGCAGAAGCTTTGTGTGTCACCTGCCTCAACAAGAACGGGCACGGGCAGATCATGAATCACAAACCCGACGCACAGAAGGAGGATATTCGGCCCATTGTGTTAGTGCAGTCTCTTTGAAAGCGATATCTAATTAGTTCCTCTCCCCTCCTCTTGCCCCACATTCCAGCTTTTTAAATTCCAATTCATGTATTTGCTGAATTCTCTTTTGAAAGATATTATTGAATCTGCTTCCACCATGTTTTCAGGCAGTGAATTCCAGATCCCAACAACTTGCTGTGTAAGAAAATTCTCCTCATTTCACCTCTGGTTCTTTGTCAATTACCTTCAATCTGTGTCTTCTTAATACTGAACTTTCTGACACTGGAAACAGTTTCACATTAATTACTCTATCAAAACCCTTCATGATTTTGAATTCTATATTAAATCTCCCCTTACCCTTCACTGCTCTAAAGAGAACAATCCCAGCATTTCCAATCTCTCCATGTAACTGAATTCCCAGGTCCCTGGTACCATTCTAGTAAATCATCTCTGTATATTCACTAAGTCCTTGACATCCTTACCAAAGTGTGGTGATCAGAATTGGACACAATTCTCCAGCTGGGACCTAACCAAGAATGTATAAAAATCAGCATTTCCTCCTGAGTTTTATTACTCTGTGCCTCTCTCTAACACCAAGGAAACTACATGTTACCTTCAAAGATCTGTGTGTGTACACCCCCAGTTCTCTCTAATCCTGCACCCACTTTATAATGGTACCATTGAGTTTATATTGTTTCTCCTCATATTTCCTACCCAAATGTCTCACTTCACACTTCACTGTGTTAAATTACATCTGCCATGTTCCTGTACATTTCACCAGTCAGTCTCTGTCCTGCTGAAGTCTGTTACTATCCTTCACACTCTTTATTAACATTTCTGAGTTTCCTGTCATCCGGAAACTTTGACATTATCCCGTCTGTACACAAGCCCATTACATTAACATACAGCAACAGTGATCCCAACAGTGACCCTGGGGAACCCCACTGTGTACTTCCCTCCAGACCGAACAACAACCATTCTCCAATACTCTCCGTTTTCTGTCACGGAGCTAAGTTCCTGCTTGCTGGCATTGATAATAAAAAAATACCTTCCATTTATGTAACGCCTTTATGACCACTGCATGTCCCAAAGCGATTTACAACCAACGCGTACCTTTTACTGTTTAGTCAGTCTTGTAATGTAGGGAAAACACAGCCAATTTCCGCACAGCAAGATCCCACAAGTAGCAGTGTGATCATGATCAGATCTGTTTTTGTGATGTTGATTTGAGGGGTAAATGTTGGCCAGGACACTGGGAATAATTCCGCTGACCTTCTAAATAATTCCATGGGATCTTTCCATCCCATGAGTGGGCAGACGGGGCCTGGCTTTACCTTTTCTTTGATAAGGCGGCACCTGTGACAGTGCAGCACTCCCTCAGTACTGCACTGCAGTGTCAGCCTTGATTCTTGTGATCAAGTCCTGCAGTGACATTTGATCCTTGAAGCTTGTGACTGATTGGGGAGAGAGATACAAACTGAGCCACTGCTGACATTGGTCCTTTAATCCCATGTGTTTCTAATTTGGTAACATGGTTGTGATGTGGTACTTTATCAAACACCCGTTTAAAGGATAGGAATATTGGGAAAGTACAGGCAGGAACAATCATAGGAATTATAGAATAGCATTGCACTGAAGGAGGCCATTTGGTCCATCAAGTCTGTGCTGTCACTTTTGAAGAGCTTCCAGTTAGTCCCTCACCCGGGCTCTTTCCCAGATTCTTCCATTTTTTCTGCCTTAAGATATCTATCCAATTCCCTTTTGGAATCTACTATTGAATCTGTATCCTTCAGCCTACCAGACCACACACTGCAAATCCGAAACACCCATTGCATAAAAAAATCCCCGTGTCACCTCTGCTTCTTGTTTCCAATCACCGTAAATCTGTGTCCTCTGGTTAATGGCCCCTCGCACATTGGAAACAATTTCATTTTATTTAATTTATATAAATCCTTCATAATCTTAAACATTTCGATCAGATCTCCTTTTAAATTTCCCTGCTCTAAGGTGAACAATCCCAGCTACATAACTGTAATCCCTCATCCCTGGAAATGTTCCAGTGAAATACCCTCTCCAAAGGTTTAATGTCCTTCCTAAAGTGGGTTTTCCACTATTGGACACAATAATCCAGGTGCAGATGAACTAGTCTTTTCTATGGGATTAATATAACATCCTGACTATTCTACTCTGTGTCTCTATTAATAAAGCCTAAGCAAGATCCCACAAGTAGCAGTGTGATCATGATCAGATCTGTTTTTGTGATGTTAATTTGAGGGGTAAATGTTGACCAGGACACTGGGAATAATTACCCTGACCTTGTAAATAATTCCATGGGATCTTTACATCCACCTGAGAGGGCAGACGGGGCCTGGCTTTACCTTTTCTTTGATAAGGCGGCACCTCTGACAGTGCAACACTCCCTCAGTACTGCACTGCAGTGTCAGCCTTGATTCTTGTCATCAAGTCCTGCAGTGACACTTGATCCTAGAAGCTTGTGATTGAAAGGGGAGAGAGTTACAAACTGAGCCACGGCTGACATTGACCCTTTAATCCCATGTGTTTCTAATTCGGTAACACTGCTGTTATGTGGTACTTTCTCAAACACCTGTTGAAAGGATAGGAATATTGGGAAAGTACAGACAGGAACAATCATAGAATCATAGAATTGCACAGCCCTGAATGATGTTATTCTGCCCATCAATTCAGTGCTGGCCCTTTCAAAGAGCAATCCAGTTACTCCCACTCCCTGACTCTTTCACTATATCCTAACATTTCTTCTGCTTCAGATATTTATCCAATTCCCATTTGGGATCCACTGTTGAATCTGTATCCATCAGTCTATCAGACATTGTATTCCAAATCCAAACCACTCAGAAACAAAAATGCTCATGTCTGCTTCTTTTACCAATCACCTTAAAACTGTGTCTCTGGTTAGCGGTCCCTTGGACATTGGAAACAGTTTCTCTTTATTTAATTTATCTAAACCCTTCCTAATGTTAAACACCTCAATGAAATCTCCTCTGTGAGTTCTCTGCTCTAAGCAGAACAATCCCAAATACATAGCTGTAATCCCTCATGCCTGGACAAGTTCTAGTAAAACAGTTCTGTCACCTCTCCAAAGGCTTCATGTCCTTCCTAAAGTGTGGTTCCCAGTATTCGACACAAGACTTCATGTGCAGCTGAACTAGTATTTTATATATGTTTCACATAATGTCATTGCTTTTGTTCATTTTGCCTCTTTTTAGAAAACCTAGGATCCCATATATTTATTAACTGTTTCGCTACCGTTTCGTGCCAGCTTCAAAGATTTGTGTACAAACACCCCAGGTGTCTCTGTTATTTCACCACCTTTATAGCTGTACCATTTAACTTGTATTGTCTCTCCTCATTCATCCTTTCAAAATGTATTACCTCACACATCTGCAATGCCAATTAAATATTGAGAAGATTGAAGCCATTGTTTTCTGTCTCTGCTCCAAACATTTCCTAGCTACACACTCCATCCCTCTCCTTTGTAAATGTTTGAGACGAAGTCAAACTGTTCAGAAACGTGGGTACATAGTTAACCTTGAGATGCCTGGCGATGGGCTTCCGACCAAATATTCACACCATCAGTAAAACGGCTTATTTCCACCCTCGGTGAAGTTGCATTGCTGGTTAAAAAGGAAATTAACGCAATAGTGAGGAAGGATATGAGATCTGATGATGTGGAGTCTGTATGGGAAGAGCTGAGAAACACTAAGGGGCAAAAAACGTTAGTGGGGGTTATATATAAACCCCCAAACTGTGGTGGTGATGTGGGGATGGTCGTAAACAAGAAATTAGAGATGCATGCGATAAAGCAACATCTGTAATTATGGGTGAGTTTAATCTGCATATAGATTGGTTAAATCAAATTTGTCACAATAACGTCAAGGAGGAATTCATGGAATGTATATGGGATAGTTTTCAGGACTAATACGTTGAGGAACCAACCAGAGAACAGGCCAAGATAAAAGCAAAATACTGCGGATGCTGGAAATCTGAAATAAAAACAAGAAATGCTGGAATCACTCAGCAGGTCTGGCAGCATCTGTGGAAAGAGAAGCAGAGTTAACGTTTCGGGTCAGTGACCCTTCTTCGGAACTGACAAATATTAGAAAAGTCACAAATTAAAAGCAAGTGAGGAGGGGGTGGGGCAAGAGATAACAAAGGAGAAGGTGCAGATTGGACCAGGCCACATAGCTGACCAAAAGGTCACGGAGCAAAGGCAAACAATATGTTAATGGTGTGTTGAAAGACAAAGCATTAGTACAGATTAGGTGTAAATACACTGAATATTGAACAGCAGCAAGTGCAAACCTGAAAAAAAACCTGGAAAAAAACAGTGGGTCAGCAAACTGAACAAACTAAGATGAAATGAAATAAATGCAAAAAAAGATTGTAAAAAATGTAAAAAAGAATGTAAAAAAAAGGAAGAAAAATAACTAAAAATGAAAGTAAAATGGGGGGCTGTCATACTCTGAAATTATTGAACTCAATGTTCAGTCCGGCAGGCTGTAGTGTGCCTAATCGGTAGATGAGATGCTGTTCCTCGAGCTTGCGTTGATGTTCACTGGAACACTGCAGCAATCCCAGGACAGAGAAATGAGCATGACAGCAGGGGGGAGTGTCTGCAGGGGGGAGTTGCAAGCTGATTGGTTGGGTGAGTAGCAGCTGTTAGTGCATGTAGATATCTTTGAAAAAGTGAAAAGTTTATTTTTGTGGATAAAAAACTCTGGTGATAAGGTGAGTACTACTGAAGTGTTTCTTTTTATTAATTATTAAGAACCTTGGAATGAAGTGGGCAGAACAAGGCCCCTCATGTAATTAGTATTTTTTAAATTAAGGGTGTAACTAATTAATCTAAGGGTAGGTCATGACAGGAGAGCTCAGCCCCGTGATCTGCTCCTCCTGCCCTTTGTGGGAAATCAGGGATGCTTCCAGTGTCCCTGGTGACCATGTCTGCAGGAAGTGTATCCATCTGCAGCTGCTGGTTACCCACATTATGGAGATGGAGCTGCGGGTGAAATTACTGTGGAGCATCCGTAATGCTGAGGAAGTCGTGGATAACATGTTTAGCGAGGTGGTCACACCGCAGGTAATCGCTGCACAGGCAGAAAAGCGATGGGTGACCACCAGACGGAGTAGTAGGCACAGGCAGGTAGTGCAGGAGTCCCCTGTGGCCACCCCCCTCTCAAACAATTAGACCGCTTTGGATACTGTTGGGGGGGATGACCTCCCAGGGGAAAGCAGCAACAGCCAGGCCCATGGGACCACAGAGGGCTCTGCCGCACAGCAGGGCAGGAAAAGGGGTGTAAGAGCTATCATGATAGGAAATTCTATCGTAAGGGGTGCAGGTAGGCGTTTCTGTGGCCGCAAAAGAGGCACCAGGATGGTATGTTGCCTCCCTGCTGCGAGGGTCAAGGATGTCTCGGAGTGGCTGCAGGAAATTCTGAAGGAGAGAGTGAGCAGCCAGAGGTCGTGGTCCATATTGGTGCTAACGACATAGACAGGAAGAGAGATAAGGTCCTGCAAAGTGAATATAGGGAGTTAGGCAGAAGGTTAAAAAGTAGAACCTCTCGGGGTAATCTCAGGATTTGGCCTAACCATCAGCCTCAAGAAAATGAACATCATGGGACAGGATGTCAGAAATCCTCCATCCATCAATATCGGCGGCCACGCTCTGGAAGTGTTTCAAGAGTTCACCTACCTAGGCTCAACTGTCACCAGTTACCTGTCTCTAGATGCAGAAATCAACAAGCGCACGGGAAAGGCTTCCACTGCTATGTCCAAACTGGCCAAGAGAGTGTGGCAAAATGGCGCACTGACACGGAACACAAAAGTCCGAGTGTATCAAGCCTGTGTCCTCAGTACCTTGCTCTATGGCAGCGAGGCCTGGACAACGTATGTTAGCCAAGAGTGACGTCTCAATTCAGTCCATCTTCACTGCCTCCGGAGAATACTTGGCATCAGGTGGCAGGACCGTATCTCCAACACAGAAGTCCTCGAGGCGGCCAACATCCCCAGCTTATACACACTACTGAGTCAGCGGCGCTTGAGATGGTTTGGCCATGTGAGCCGCATGGAAGATGGCAGGATCCCCAAAGACACTTTCTACAGCGAGCTCGCCACTGGTATCAGACCCACCGGCCGTCCATGTCTCTGCTTTAAAGACGTCTGCAAATGCGACATGAAGTCCTGTGACATTGATCACAAGTCGTGGGAGTCAGTTGCCAGCGATCGCCAGAGCTGGCGGGCAGCCATAAAGGAGGGGCTAAAATGTGGCGAGTCGAAGAGACTTCACAGTTGGCTGGAAAAAAGGCAGAAGCGCAAGGGGAAAGCCAACTATGTAACAGCCCCGACAGACAAATTTTTCTGCAGCACCTGTGGGAGAGCCTGTCACTCGAGAATTGGCCTTTTTAGCCACTCCAGGCGCTGCTGCACAAACCACTGACCACCTCCTGGCGCTTACCCATTGTCTCTCGAGGTAAGGAGGCCAAAGACAAAGAGGAAGAAGAATTTCAGGATTACTCCCTGTGCCACGTGCTAGTGAGGATAGGAATAGGAGGATTAAGGAAATGAAAGTGTGGCTGAAGAGCTGGTGTAGGCGGGAGGGCTTCAGCGACTTGGATCATTGGGATCTCTTCTGGTGCAGAGGTGACCTGTTGAAGAGGGTCGGATTGCATCTAAACTGGAAGGGGACCAATATCCTTGCGGGGAGGTTTGTTAGTACTACTCGGGAGGGTTTAAACTAGTCTTGCAGAGAGGTGGGACTCAAAGTAGTAGTCTCTCCGATGACATAGTTAAGGTAAATGTAGAGGTTAATGCAAGCAAGTCCAGTAGGCGGGCCTGGCAGAGGCCTGACAGGGAGCGTGGAAGGTCTGGTCGACTAAACTGCAAGTGGTTAGCACCGCAGCCTCACAGCTCCAGGGACCCGGGTTCCATTCTTGGTACTGCCTGTGCGGAGTTTGCAAGTTCTCCCTGTGTCTGCGTGGGTTTCCTCCGGGTGCTCCGGTTTCCTCCCACATGCCAAAGACTTGCAGGTTGATAGGTTAATTGGCCATTATAAATTGCCCCTAGTATAGGTAGGTGGTAGGGAAATATATAGGGACAGGTGGGGATGTGATAGGAATATGGGATTAGTGTAGGATTAGTATGAATGGGTGGTTGATGGTCGGCACAGACTCGGTGGGCCGAAGGGCCTGTTTCAGTGCTGTATCTCTAAACTAAACTACTTTAATCCATGAGGCCTTACAGGTAAGGCAGATGAACTCAGAGCATGGATCAGTACATGGGATTGTGATATTATAGCTATTACAGAAACGTGGTTGAGGGATAGGCAAGACTGGCGGTTCAATGTTACGGGGTACCGATGCTTCAGTTGGAGGGAAGAGAGGATGGGGAGTTGCACAATTGATTAGGGAGCACATCACGGCAGTCGTTAGAGAGGATATCCCGCGGGGAACGTCCAGTGAGGCCAAATGAGTGGAGCTTAGAAATAAGCAAGTGGTGATCTCTTTGATGGGATTACACTATCGGCCCCCCAATAGTCAGAGGGAATTGGAGGAGCATATATGCAGGGAAATCACAGGTAGGTGTAGGAATTATAGGGTTGTAATAGTAAGTGATTTTAACTTTCCTAATATTGACTGGGACTGCCTTGGTGCTAAGGGATCAGATGGGCAAGAATTTGTTAAGTGTGTCCAGGATAGTTTTATGAAACAGTATGTGGATGGCCCGACGAGAGAAAAGGCTACACTCGACCTCCTCTTTGGAAATGAGGATGGGCAGGTGGATGATGTGTTAGTGAGGGAGCACTTTGGAACCAGTGACCATAACTCTATTAGCTTCAAGATAGTTATGGAAGAGGATAGGACTGGTCCTCAGAATGAAGTCCTAAATTGGAGGAAGGTTAATTTTGATAGCATCAGACAGGAACTCTCAAAAGTTGAATGAAAGGGCTGTGTACAGGGAAAGGGACGTCTGGCAAGTGGGAGGCTTTTAAAAGTGAGATAGGAAGAGTTATGGGCCGGCATATTCCTGTTAGATGGAAGGGCATGGCTGGCAAGTTTAGGGAACCTTGGTTGATGAGGGATGTTGAGGGTCTGATCAGGACAAAGAAGGAGGCATATGTCAGGTATAGGCAGCGGGGATCAAACGAGTCCCTCCAGGAATAGAGTGGATGTAGGAGTGCACTCAAGAAAGAAATTAGGAGGGAGAAAAGGGGCCATGAGATTTCCCTGGCAGATAAGAGAATGGAGAATCCTAAAATAGTCTATGAGTATATTAAGAGTAAAAGGGTAGGTAGGGAGAGAGTCGGTCCCCTTAAGGATCAGTGTGATAATCTACGTGTGCAGCCACGGGAAATGGGCGAGGTCTTAAATGAATACTTCTCGTCTTTATTTACCATGGAGACAACATGGAAGCTAGTGAGTTCAAGGGAGGGAACAGTGATATCCTGGAGCATATCAACATTACAAAGGAGGCGGTGTTGGAGGTTTCGAAGCGCATTAAGATAGATAAATCCCCAGGGCCTGACCAGGTGTATCCTAGGATGCTATGGGAAGAAAGGGAGGATATTCCTTGAGCCCGAGCAGAGATTTTTGCATTATTGTTAGCCATGGGTGAGGTACCGGAAGACTGGAGGATAGCTAATGTTGTGCCTTTATTTAATAAGGGCAGCAGTGATAAGCCAGGGAACAACAGGCTGGTGAGCCTTACATCAGTGGTGGGAAAGTTATTGGAAGGGATTCTGACAGATAGGGTTTATATACATCTGGAAAGGCAACGTCTGATTAGGGATAGTCAGCATGGCTTTGTGCATGGGAATCATGTCTCAGGAATTTGATTGAGTTTTTTGAGGAGGTGACCAAGAGGATTGACGGGGGCAGGGTGAAGGACGTTGTCTGCATGGACTTTAGCAAGGCCTTTGACAAGGTCCCGCATGGTCGGCTGGTCCAGAAGGTTCAAACACATGGGATCCAGGATGTGCTAGCCAATTGGATACAAAATTGGCTTTGTGATCGGATGGTAGTGGGGGGTTGTTTTTCAGATTGGAGGCTGGTGACCAGTGGTGTGCCACAGGGATCGGTTCTGGGTCCTCTCTTGTTTGTCATATATATTAATGACTTGGATATGAATGTAGGGGGCATGATTGGTAAGTTTGCAGATGAAACAAAAATTGATGGGATAGTAGAAAGTGAAGAAGGTTGTGTAAGGTTACAACAGGATATAGATAAACTTGGAAAGTGGGCAAGGGATTGGCAAATGGAATTTAATGCAGACAAGTGCGAAGTGATGCATTTTGGGAAGTTAAACCAGTGCAGTACATATACAGTGAATGACAGGGCCTGTAGAGTGTTGTTGAGCAGAGAGACCTTGGGGTGCATGTGCATAGTTCCCTGAATGTGGCAACACAGGTAGACAGGGTGGCGAAGAAGGTGTATGGCATGCTTGTCTTCATCAAATGCGGCATGGAGTACAAGAGTTGGGACGTCATGTTACAGTTGTACATAACATTGGTTATTCCGCATTTGGAGTCCAGTGTGCAGTTCTGGTCGCAGCACTACAGGAAAGATGTGATTGAGCTAGAGAGGGTGCAGAAAAGATTCATAAGGATGTTGCCTGGTTTGGAGGGCTTGAGTTATAAAGAGAGATTGGGTAGGCTTGGGCTGTTTTCCCTGGAGCAAAGACGGCTGAGAGGGGACATGATGGAGGTATATAAAATTATGAGAGGCATAGACTGAGCAGGTAGCCAGAGTCTGTTTCCCATGCTAGGGGTGACTAAAACTGGAGGGCATAGATTTAAGATGAAAGGGAGTAGGTTTAAAGGGGATTAAAAGGGTAATTTTTTCACACAAAGAATATTGCGTATCTGGAATGAGCTGCCAGAGGAGGTGGTGGAGGCAGGAACAGTAGCCACATTTAAGAGTCATCTGGACAGGTATTTGAATGAGCAAAGCATAGACGGATATGGAATTAATGCAGGCACGTGGAACCAGTACAGATCGGCATTATGGTCGGCATGGACGCAGTGGGCCGAAGGGCCTGTTTCTATGTTGTACGAATCTATGACTCCAAGATGGAGAGTGACGTAGTTGATTCTGAGACTAGGGTCGTGAATCTTAATAAAGGAAAGTATGAAGGTATGAGGCACGAGTTGGCTCTGATGGATTGGGAAACGTTACTTCAAGGGATGATGGTGGAAAGGCAATGGCAATATTCAAAGAGTGCATTGATGAACTGCAACAATTGTTTACTCCTGTCTGGCGCAAAAGTAAAATGGGAAAGGTAGCCAAACCATGGCTTACAAGGAAAATTTGAGATAGTATTAGATTCACGGAAGAGGCATATACATTCGACAGAAAGAAGCAACAGACCTGAGGATTGGGAGCAGTTTAGAATTCAGCAAAGGAGGACCAAGGGATTGATTAATCAGGGGAAAATAAAGTACATGAGTAAGCTTGCGGGGAACATACAACCTGACTGTAAAGGTTTCTGTAGGTATGTGAAGAGGAAAGGATTGGTTCAGACAAATGTAGGTCCTTCCAGTTAGAAACATGGGAATTTATTATGGGAAAAAAAGAAATGGCTAACCAACTAAATGCATACTTTGATTCTGTCTTCACAAATGATGACACAAATATCTTACCAGAAATGTTGGGGAACACAGGGTTTAGTGAGAGGAAGGAACCGAAGGAAATCGGTATTAGTAGAGAAATTGTGTTGTGGAAGTTGATGGTATTGAAGGCCGATAAATCCTCAGGGCCTGATGATCTACATCCCAGATTATTTAAAGAAGTGACCCTAGAAATAGTGGATGCATTGGTGGTCATCTTTCAAGATTCTATAGACTTTGGAACAGTTCCAGCTGATTGGAGGGCAGCTAATGTAACCCCACCATTTAAAAAGGGAGGTAGAAATAAAGCAGGGCATTATAGACAAGTCAGCCTGACGTCGGTAGTGGGGAAGATTCGAGAGTCCATTATCAAAGATTTGAAAGCAGAGCACCTGGAGAACAGTGTTAGAATCGGATAGAGTCAGCATGGATTTACGAAAGGGAAATCATGCTTGATAAATCTATTAGAATTCTTCAAATATGTAACTAATAGAGTGGATGATGGGGAGCCAGAGAATGTGGTTTATTTGGACTTTCAGAAGGCTTTCGACAAAGTCCCACATAAGAGATTAGTGAGTAAAATTAAAGCGCATGGGATTAGTGGTAGTGTATTGCGATAGATAGAAAATTGGTTGGCAGATGGAAAAAAAGAGTAGGGATAAACGGATCTTTTTCCAAATGGCAGGCAGTGATTAGTGGGGTAGCACAGGGATCGGTGCTGGGACACCAACTATTCACACTCCATATTAATGATTTAGATGAGGGAACTAAATGTAATATCTCCAAATTTTCAGAAGACACAAAACTGGGTGGGAGGGTGAGTTGTGAGGAGAATGCAGAGAGGCTTCAGGGTGATTCGGACAAGTTGAGTGAGTGGGCTATTGCATGGCAGATGCAGTATAATGTGAATAAATGTGAGGTTATCCACTTTGGTAGCAAAAACAGGAAGGCAGATTATTATCTGAACAGCTACACACTGAGAGAGGGAAATATGCAGCGATACATGGGTGTTCTCGTACACCAGTCACTGAAGGTAAGCATGCAGGTGCAACAGGTGGTAGAAAAAGGTGAATGTTCTGTTGGCCTTCATAGAGACAGGATTCGAGTACAGGAGCAGGGATGTTTTGCTGCACTTATACTGGGCCTTGGTGAGGCCGCACTTGGAATATTGTGTCCAGTTTTGGTTTCCTTCTCTGAGAAAGGATGTTCTTGCATGAGAGAGAGTGCAACGAAGGTTTATCAGAGTGATTCCTGGGATGGTGGGACTCACGTATGAGGAGAGTTAGGATTATATTCGCTGGAGTTCAGAAGAGTGAAGAGGGATCTCATAGAAACCGATAAAATTCTAACAGGATTTGACAGGGTAGTTGCAGGAAGGATGTTCCCGATGGTGGGGGAGTCCAGAACCAGGGGTCATAGTCTAAGGATACGGGGTAAACTTTTCAGGACTGAAATGAGGAGAAATTTCTTCACCCAGAGAGTGGTGAGCCAGTGAAATTACGTCATCACTCCCATATCCAAGAGGGATTGGAATATGCTGGCCAGTGTCTCTGCTACTTCCACCATTCCATCCCTCAGCAACCCTCATGCATCCCATCCAGACTGGGTAAATTATCTACTTATTGTGGTACAAAAAGTGCTGAATTGAAAAGGGTTAACTGAATCTGTTTGTTCAGTGACTGTAATTAATGTCAGTCTCCATGGACCCTAATTGTGTCATTGGAGGTTTTCCATCTTCTATTAATAAGGGGCTTCCATGTGTTATCCCATCGTTTCAGCCGGAACATCAGCCCTGGAACAACAGAGATCAGCGGCTCCAGAGAGAGAGAAAGGATAGATCAGAATCTGAGAACAAAAGACTGGAATGTAACAACACTTGGTCAGAATCTGAGAACAATGAATTGGAATGTTACAACAATGGGTCAGAATCTGAGAACAATAGATTGGAATGTTACAACAATGGGTCAGAATCTGAGAACAATAGATTGGAATGTTACAACAATGGGTCAGAATCTGAGAACAATAGATTGGAATGTTACAACAATGGGTCAGAATCTGAGAACAATAGATGGGAATGTTACAACAATGGGTCAGAATCTGAGAACAATAGATTGGAATGTTACAACAATGGGTCAGAATCTCAGAACAATAGATTGGAATGTTACAACAATGGGTCAGAATCTGAGAACAATAGATGGGAATGTTACAACAATGGACAGGAGTTTATCCTCGGAACTTTACTACCTTTCTACATATTATGATTGGATGTCATTAAACTTCCGTATCTATCTCGCACTGAAGATTATTCAATACATTTACTATCCCATCCTGGCTATTATTGGTGTCCCTGGTAAGTCTCTCTATCTAGCTATTAATTCTATAAACCAAGTTTAACAGCATTACTGCTCCTGTAATTTGCTCTGCCCTTTTTGTTGCCGTTGTATTCCTGGTGAATATGTCCAGCTATTAGCTCCATAAACCATTGCCAACTGTATTACAGTTCTTGTCATTTAATCTCTCATCTTTGCTGCCCTTGCTGTCTCTATTTCCGTCTAGGAGATCTGTAAACCCTGTTTTACTGAAATACTGTTCTGTTATGTAAATTTTGGGAAGACTGAAGCCAGTGTCATTGGTCTCCATCACAAACTCCATCCCCTATCTGTGAGACAAATACACCACCCTGCCCAATACTGAGGCTGAACCAGACTGTTTGCAATCGGTGTGTTCTATTTAAACCTGAGCTGAGTCCATCTCCATATTCTCTCCATTACCAACCCTGTCTACGACCACCTCTGTCATATCCCCCACCTCCACCTCTGTCTCAGCCAATCTGCTGCATAAACCCTCACCTATACCTTTGTTAAATCCACACTTGACTATTCCAATTCTATCCTGGTCACCCTCCCAGTTATAAACCTCCATAAACCACAGACCATCCAGATCTCTGCTGCCTGTATCCTAACTCACACCAAATCCCGATCACCCATCCCCCTGTGCTCACTGATCTACATTGGCTCCCGTTCTGGCAGCACCTTAATTTTAACATTCTCATCCTTGTGTTTGAATCCCTCCATGGCCTCACCCCTCCAATTAGTCCCATTCTCCTGCCCATTCTCATATTCCTGAAAATGTTTTGACTTCAATCTTTTCCCATTTCTCCTTTTAAAGAGAATTCCTTTCCCTCTGTATCTGTCCCGAGCCACTATTTAGACTCTATAGAACTACTGGTGCTGACGGTACAGAAGCTGGGATCCATAGAGAGATGTGAGCTGCTCAGCCAGGCACTTCCAGTGCGGCCTGCACAGTGCCCCAAGCTGGGCAGGGCTCTAGTTCAATCGTAACATGTATGTGTTGTTGAGCTGAGGATGGTTTTAAATGTGATGTCAATGTACCAAACCGGCAGCTTTGATGTACGTCTTTGAAACTTGGTCTGTGCATGTCCACTGACTGCTTGTGTTAGTCACTCTCAGCTGAACATATATTCAGCAGCATGAGGATTATGCATAACATAACATCTAGTATTATTTAAAAGGACCAGGCATCCAACTTACAGGTGAGGGGCTTTTGACTTACTTCTATTATTGTAAAGTTAGTGGAGGTGTTGTGGATGGTTTGTTGGAGGTTGTGTTGTGAGCTGCTGCAGACATTCATGGAGGACAGAGGATTTGGTGAACCAACTTTGCACGAGGTATGGCCTATCAGGGGAAAACAGCAGCAGCCAGAGCAGTTGCACCACGGCTGGCACTGTTGCTCAGCAGGGAGGGACAAAGCGCAGAAGAGCAATAGTTATAGGGGACTTTATAGTCAGGGGCACAGATATGCCCTTCTGTGGACGTGAACGAGACTCCAGGGTGGTATGTTACCTCCCTGGTGACAGGGTCAAGGACGTCTCTGAACGGACAGGAGGCATTCTGAAGGGGGAGGGTGAACAGCCAGAGGTTGTGGTACACATCGGTAGCAATGACATAGGCAGGAAGAGTGATGAGGTCCTGCAGGGGGAGTTTAGGAAGTTAGGGAGTAAGTTACAAAACAAGACCTCGAGGGTTGTAATCGCTGGATTCCTCCGTGTGCCACGTGCCAGTGAGGCTAGAAATAGGAAGATAGTGCAGCTAAACACGTGGCTGAGCAGCTGGTTTAGGAGGCACGGTTTCAGATATCTGGACCATTGGGCTCTCTTCAGGGACAGATGGGACCTGTACAATAAGGACTTGTTGCATCTAAACTGGAAGGGCACTAATATCCTGGCTGCAAGGTTTGCTAGCGTCACTCGGAAGGGTTTAAACTACTGTGGCAGGGGGGTGGGAACCAGAGCAGGAGGACAGCTAGTGAAATAAATGAGGAGGACATAGTAAATAAGGCCAGTAGGACCAAGAGGAAGAGCAGGAACTGAGATGTTGCTGAGTACAGCGGGACTGGTGGTCTGAAGTGCATTTGTTTCAATGCGAGAAGTATAACAGGTAAGGCAGATGAACTTAGAACTTGGATTAGTACTTGGAAATATGATGTTGTTGCTATTACAGAGACTTGGTTGAGGGAAGGGCAGGATTGGCAGCTAAATGATGCTGGTTTTAGAAGCTTCAGGCGGGATAGAGGGGAATGTAAAAGGGGTGGCTGAGCTGCATTACTGTTTAAGGAGAATATCACAGTTGTACTGCGGGAGGACACCTCAGATGGGTCATGCAGCGAGGCAATATGGGTGGAGCAAAGGAATAGGAAGTTGGGGGTTTACTACAGGCCTCCCAACAGCCAGCGGGAGGGAGAGGAGCAGATTATGTAGACAGATTTTGGAAAGATGTAAAGGTAACAGGGTTGTGGTGGTGGGTGATTTTAACTTCCCCAATATTGACTGGGATTCGCTTTGTGCGGCTTGGATGGGGCAGAATTTCTGAGGAGCATCCAGGAGGGCTTCTTGAAACAGTATGTAGATAGTCCAACTAGGGATGGGGCCATTCTGGACCTGGTATTGTGGAATGAGCCCGGCAAGGTGGTCGAAGTTGCCGTGGGGGATCATTTCGGGAACAGTAACCATAATTCCATAAGTTTTAAGGTACTTGTGGATAAGGATAAGAGTAGTCCTCGGGTGAAGGTGCTAAATTAGGGGAAGGCTAATTACAACAATATTAGGCAGGAACTGAAGAATTTAGATTGGGGGCGGATGTTTGAGGGTAAATCAACATCTGACATATGGGAGTCTTTCAAACGTCAGCTGATTAGAATCCAGGACCAGCATGTTCTGGAAGAAAGACAAGTTTGGCAAGTTTCGGGAAGCTTGGATAACACGGGATATTGTGAGCCTAGTCAAAAAGAAAAAGGAAGCATTTGTAAGGGCTGGAAGGCTAGGAACAGACGAAGCACTTGAGGAATATAAAGACAGTAGGAACGAACTTAAGCAAGGAGTTAGGAGGGCTGAAAGGGGTCATGAAAAGTCATTGGCAAACAGGATTAAGGAACATCCCAAGGATTTTTATACATATATCAAGAGCAAGAGTGTAACCAGGGAAACGGTTGGCCCACTCAAGGACAGAGATGGGAATCTTTGTGTGGAGCCAGAGGAAGTGGGCGAGGTGCTCAATGCGTACTTTGCATCAGTATTCACCAAAGAGAAGGACTTGGTGGATGGTGAGCCTAGAGAAGGGAGTGCAGATAGTCTCAGTCATTTCATTATCAATAAGGAGGTGGTGTTGGGCGTCTTGCAAAGCATTAAGGTAGATAAGTCCCCAGGGCCTGATGGGATCGACCCTAGAATACTGAGGGAGGCAAGGGAAGAAATTGCTGGCGCCTTGACAGAAATCTTTGCATCCTCATTGGCTACAGGTGAGGTCCCAGAGGACTGGAGAATAGCCAATGTTGTTCCTTTGTTTAAGAAGGGTGGCAATGATAATCCAGGAAATTATAGGCTGGTGAGCCTTATGCCAGTGGTAGGGAAACTATTCGAGAGGATTCTTCCGTACAGGATTTACTCCCATTTGGAAACAAACGAACTCATTAGCGAGAGGCAGCATGGTTTTGTGAAGGGGAGGTCGTGTCTTACTAATTTGATTGAGTTTTTTGAGGAATTGACGAAGATGATTGATGAAGAAAGGGCAGTGGATGTTGTCTATATGGACTTTACTAAAGCCTTTGACAAGGTCCCGCATGGCAGACTGGTACAAAAGGTGAAGTCACACGGGGTCAGAGGTGAGCTGGCAAGATGGATACAGAACTGGCTCTGTCACAGAAGACAGAGGGTAACAGTGGATGGGCGTTTTTCTGAATGGCGGGATGTGACTAGTGGTGTTCCACAGGGATCAGTGCTGGGACCTTTGCTGTTTGTAGTATATATAAATGATTTGGAGGAAAATGCAGCTGGTCTGATTAGTAAGTTTGCGAACGACACAAAGGTTGGCGGAGTTGCGGATAATGATGAGGATTGTCAGAGGATACAGCAGGATATAGTTCAGTTGGAGACTTGGGAGGAGAAATAGCAGATGGAGTTTAATCCGGAAAAATGTGAGGTAATGCATTTTGGAAGGTCTAATACAGGTGGGAGGTATACAGTAAATGGCAGAACCCTTAGGAGTATTGACAGGCTGAGAGATCTGGGCGTACAGGTCCACAGGTCACTGAAAGTGGAAACGCAGGTGGATAAGGTAGTCAAGAAGGCATACGGCATGCTTATCTTCATGGGCCGGAGCGTAGAGTATACAAATTGGCAAGTCATGTTGCAGCTGTACAGAACCTTAGTTAGGCCACACTTGGAATATTGCATGCAATTCTGGTCGCCACACTACCAGAAGGATGTGGAGGCTTTGGAGAGGGTACAGAGGAGGTTTACCAGGATGTTGCCTGGTCTGGAGGGCATTAGCTATGAGGTGAGGTTGGAAAAACTCGGATTGTTTTCACTGGAACGACGGAGGTGGAGGGGTGACATGATAGAGGTTTACAAAGTTATGAGCGGCATGGACAGAGTGGATAGTCAGAAGCTTTTTCCCAGGGTGGAAGAGTCAGTTACTAGGGGACATAGGTTTAAGGTGCGAGGGGTAAAATTTAGAGGGGATGTGCGAGGCAGGTTTTTTACACAGAGGGTGGTGAGTGCCTGGAACTTGCTGCCGGGGGAGGTGGTGGAAGCAGATACGATAGCGACGTTTAAGAGACATCTTGACAAATACATGAATAGGAAGGGAATAGAGGGATATGGGCCCCAGAAGTGAAGGAGGTGTTAGTTTCGGCAGGCATCAAGATCGGCCCAGGCTTGGAGGGCCGAATGGCCTGTTCCTGTGCTGTACTGTTCTTTGTTCTTTGTTCTTGACTGTAGTTACAATGTCCCTGGGTCTGTAACGTGATCAACAAATGGAGCAGAGGCTGCAGAAAGGGGAAGCTCTGTAAAGAGGGAGGAGGAGCGGGTGCTGCCCGCTTATATTTAAACCTGAGCTGAGGTCATCTCCATATTCTTTCCATCACCAACCCTGCCTACTAACACCTTTGTAATATCACCCATCTCCACTCCTGCCTCAGCCCATCTGCTGCATAAACCCTCATCCGTGTCACTGTTAGATCCACAGTTGACTATTCCAATTCTATCCTGGTCACCCTCCCAGTTATAAACCCCCATAAACCACAGTTCATCCAGTACTCTGCTGCCTGTATTCGAACTCACACCAAATCCTGATCACCCATCACACCTGTGCTCACTGATCTACATTGGCTCCCGGTCTGGCAGCACCTTAATTTTAATATTCTCATTCCTGTGTTTGAATCTCTCCATGTCCCACCCCTCCAGTTAGTCCCATTTCCCTGTCCATTTCCCATATTCCTGCAACTCTTTTGACTTCAATCTTTTTTCAGTTCTCCTGATAAAGTGAATTTATTTCCCTCTGTATCTGTCCCGAGCCCCGATTTTCGACTCTGCAGCACTACTGGTGCTGACGTTACAGAAGCTGGGATCCATAAAATGATGAGAACCGCAGAGCCGACCACTGCTAGTGCACAATACCCCATGCTGGGCAGGGCTCCAGCAAACTCGGATCATCTATGTTCCATTCGTGTGGTCTTCACAGCTGGCCACTTCTAGTGTGGCCTGCACAGTGTCCCAATCTGGGCAGGGCTCTAGCTCAATCGTACCGGATATTTCTTGTTCCTTTGAGGATGGAGTTGAAAGTGATGTCAATGTACCATACCGGGAACTTTGATGTACGTCTTTGATACTTGGTCTGTGCATGTCCACTGACCGCCTGTGTTAGTCACTCTCAGCTGATATACATTCAGCAGCACGAGGAACTCCCTGCAGTGTTATTTAAAAGTACCAGGCATTCAACTTACAGGTGAGGGGCTTTTGACTTACCTCTGCTATTGCAAAGTTGGTGGAGGTTCTGTGGATGGTTTTCTGGAGGTTGTGTTGTGAGCTGCTGCAGACATTCAGGGAGGATAGAGGATTTGGTGACCCAACTCTGGACGAGGTAAGGGGACTGTAGTTACAGTGTCTCTGGGTCTGTAACATGACCAACACATGGAGCAGAGGCTGCAGAGAAGGGAAACTCTGTAAAGAGGGAGGAGGAGTGGGCTCTGCCCTACTCACCCCGGGTTTTCCAGGAGCACTTTTCCTATCTGCACCTAACCCAGGAGCAGTGTGTGAGGTAACTCTGATTCAATAAGGAGGTGGTCACAGAGCTGCGTCACCTCCTGTAACACAACCTGGATCCTCACACCAGGGTGAGGACGGAGTTGTCAGTGGCTGTTAAGGTCACAGTTTCATTGATCTTCTCTGTATCTGAATCTTTCCAGGCAGCAGCAGGAGACATATCCAACATAGAGTCATAGAGAGTGATAGATACATTTATTACATAGAAGAAGGCCATTCGGCACCTCGGTGCCCGCTCCCTGTGGAACAATCCAGTCAGTCCCATTCTCCCAGTCAGTACCCGTATCCCTGCAAGATCATCTCCTTCGGGTGTCCATCCAGTATCCTTTTGAAGTCATTGCCTCTAATGATGAAGCCCAAGATCTGACATGCTTCTCTAAACACTCTCCTAATATGTCCTGCCAACTTCAAAGATCAATGCATATGCAGCCCCAGGTCCCTCTGTTCGTGCACAATCTTGAGAACTGTGTCATTAAGTCTATATTACCTTCCTATTCCTTCTGACAAGATACATCACCTCACACTCCTCTGTATGAAATTCCACCTGCCACTTCTCTGTCCATTCTGCTAGCCTATCTGTATCCTGTTACAGGTGGTTTGTAACATCCTCACTGTTTACCACACCTCCAAGATTGGTATCATCGGAAATTTTTGAAATTCTACTCTGTATTCCAAGAGCCATGCCATTTATATATAGCAAAAGAAAAACAGTGGTCCTAAGCACTGAACCTTGGGGAACATCACTGTCTACCATCCTCCGGTCTGAAAAACAACCATTTAACACATTTCTCTTTTTCTTGTCATCTGGACAATTTTTTTCCAATTGGATGCTATTCCATGAGGTTCAATTTTGTTAACCAAGCTTCTGTGTTGTTCATCATCAAATAATTTCATAAAATCCACGTAGACAACATCCACCACATTCCCTTCATCAACCTTCTCTCATTTTCCGAATAAATTCAATTAGTTCATCATGCATGATCTGCCTTTCAGAAATCCGTGCTGACAATCCTTAATTAACTCAATCTCTCCAAGTGTGTGTTGTCCTTTTGCCCTGATTATTGTTTCTAAAACCTTACTCGCCACTGATGTTAAACTAACCGGCCAATAGTTGCGAGGCCTGTGTGTTGTCCATTGATAATTCTGGGAAGTGAGTGTGACCATCTATGTCATCAATTTCTCCCTCAGCAGGGAAAAGCAGGATGAGAGATCCCGTGGCTTTGTCAGGATAGCGGGATTCCTGATGGTTTCGGTTGATCTGCGGGTCCCCCATGTCAATGGGTTGAGGTACAGGAACTGCAAGAACTCTCACTCCATTAATGTACAGTTGGTGTGTGAGCATGCCCAGTACATCATGCTGGTGAATGTCCACTATCCTGGCAGCAGACACCATACATTTATTCTGAAGCAGTCAGCCGGTCCCAACACTGCGGGTCTCCATGCAGAACCAGAATGTGGCTCCTTGGAGACAAATGAACCCCCTCTAGACACAGCTCATGTTTCTACACCCGCAAACCACCTCCCACCGTCAACTGTTAGTTACGCAATTAACGTGTGTTATGTGAGCAATGGAGTCACCAGGAACATGGTGGAACAGACCATCGGTGTGATGAAGGAATGCTTCCGATGTCTGAACCGCTCGGGGAGAGCCCTTCAGTACACATTGGAGAAGGTGTCTGAGCTCATGGTGTTCTGCTGCACGCTTCATATCATCAGCAGCATGTGGACACAGGCATTGGCAGCAGGAATCCGGAGGCCACCTCAGGAGGTGGTGGGAGGGAAGATATTTCCTGGATGCCTTCGACCCGGACAGGCTGTCGGAGAGTCCCTGCTAAGATTCCAGTTCCCATAGGACAACTTCCCTTTCCCACCATGGATCCCCCATTCTCCACCATTACACCCATCTGAGACGCCCCATCACAGTGTCACCATGGTCATCATCCTGTAATAAAAACATCAGAGAATTATTACAGCACAGAAGGACCAATTCAGCCTTTCGTGTCTGCACTGGCTCTCCGAATGATCAATTCACCGAATGCCGTTCCCTGCATTCTCCCTGCAACCCTGCACATTCTTCCTTCTCATATAACAGTCTATTCAGCTTCAATTGAACCTGCCTCCACCATACTCTCAGGCAGTGCATTCCAGACTCTAAGCACTCACTGTGTGAAAAAATATTTTCCTCAGGTCGTCTTTGCTTCTTTTACCCATGACTTTAAATCTGTGCCCTTTCGTTCTCGATCCTTTCAGTGGGAACTGTTTCTCTCTATCTACTCTGTCCAGACACCTCATGATTTTTGAAACCTCTACGAAAGCACCTCACAGCCTTCTCCGAGGAAAACAGTCCTAACTTCTCCAGCCTATCTTCATAACTGAAAATCCTCATCCCGGGAATCATTCACGTGAATATTTTCTGTACTCTCTCCAATGCCCTAACGTCTTTCCTCAAGTGTGGCACCCAGAACTGGACGCAATGCCACAGCTGAGGCTGAAATAGTGTCTTATATAAGTTCAACATAACTTCCTTGCTCTTGTACTCTATGCCCCTATTAATAAAGCCCAGGATACTGTATGCTTTATTAAACACTTTCTCAACCTGTCCTGCCGCCTTCGATGACTTCTGCACATATACACACAGGTGTGCTCCTGCACACCCTAGAAAATTGTACCCTTTATTGTATATTGTCTCCCCATGTTCTTCCTATCAACATGAATCACTTCACATTTCTCTGTATTGAACTTCATCTGTCACCTGCCTGCCCATTCCACCAACTTGTGTGTGTACTTTTGAAGTTCTACACTATCCCCCCCACAGTTCACAATTCTTCCAACTTTCGTATCAGCTGCAAACTTTGAAATTGTGCCTGCATACCCAGGTTTAGTTCCTTAATATATATCAGGAAAAGCAAGGATGTCTGGGGAACTCCACAATAAACCTTCCTCCAGCCTGTAAAACATCCATTAATTAGTTCCGAAGAAGGGTCACTGACCCGAAACGTTAACTCTGCTTCTCTTTCCACAGATGCTGCCAGACCTGCTGAGTGACTCCAGCATTTCTTGTTTTTGTTGCATTAATCATTAATGTTTGTTTCCTGTCACTTAGCTAATTTCGTATCCATGTTGCTACCGTCCCTTTTATTCCATGAGCTACAGGTTTGCTCACAGGTCTGTTGTGTGGCTTTGTATCAAAAGGTTTTTGCATGCAGGGAATAGTTAAATGTCTGGAATGCACTGCTTAAGAATGGTGGAGGCAGGTTCATTTGAAACTGAATAGACCGTTATATGAAAGTCAATGTACACCACATCAACAGAATTGCCCTCATCAACTCTCTCTGATACCACCTCAAACATCTCCAGCAAATTAGTTAAACATGATGTACTCTCAAGAAATCCATGCTGGCTTGTTTAATTAACTCGCATTTGTCCATGTGACTATTTGCTTTGTCCAAGATTATTTATTTCTAGAAGTTTTCCTACCACCGAAGTTAAACTGACAGGCCTGTAGTTGCTGGCCTTATCTTTACACCCTTTTTGAACAAGGGTGTAACGTTTACAATTCTCCAGTCCTCTTGCATCACCCTCAAGTCTAAGGAAGACGGAAAAATTATGGCCAGTGCCTCTGCAATTTCCACCCTCACTTCCCTCAGTATCCTTGGATGCATCTCATCTTTTCCTGGTGCTTTATTCAATTTAAGTCCAGACAGCCTATCTAATACTTCCTCTTTATCAATTTTAAACCCCACTAGTGTCTGACTTACCTCCTCTTTCAACATTGCCTGGGTTGCATCTTGGAATCATAGACAGTTTATGGCACAGAGAGAGGCCACTTGGCCCATCGTGTCTATGCTGTCCAAAAAACGATCCATCCATTCTAATCCTATATTCCAGCATTTGATAGATTACAGCACTTGAGGTGCATATCCAGACACATTTTTAATGAGTTGTTGGTTTCTGCCTCAACGACCATTTCGGACAGTGAGTTCCAGACTCTGACCACCCGCTGGCTGAAAAATAAAATCCGCAGCTCCCTTTTAATCTTTCTACCAATCACTTTAAGTCCATGCCCCCTCGTCACTGACCTCTTTGCTAAGGTGAATGGACCCTTCAGCTCCACTCTACCCAGGCCCCTCTCAGTTTTGTACATTTCAATCAGATTTACCCTCAGCCTTCTCTATTCCAAGGAGAACAGTCCCTGCCTGTCCAATCTTTCCTCATAGCTGCATTTTCCCAGTCCTCGCCACATCCTCATAAATCTCCTCTGCACCCTCTCTGGTGCAATTACATCTTTTCTGTAATGAGGTGAGCAGAGCTGCACACAGTACTCAAGTTGTGTGCTAACCAATGAGTTATAGAATTCTAGCATGACCTCCCTGGCCGTATATTCTATACCTCGGCTAATAAAGGAAAGGATTCCATATCTTCTTCCTTGGTAAAGACAGGTGGAAATTATTCATTTACTACCTCAGCTATATTCTCTGCCTCCATGTGCAAATCCCCTTTATGGTCCTGAGTCGGCCCCATTGTTCCTTTTACTACCCTATTAGTATTTAGATGCCAATAGAAAACTTTGGGATTTCCTTCAATGCTCGCCTCTTTTCCTGCTCTCTCTTTGATTCTCTTATTTGCTTTTTCACTTCCCCTCTGGACCTTCTGTATTCAGCCTGCTTCTCAATAGTATTTTCTACCTGATGTCTGTTATATCAGGCATAAACTTGTCAACCTTTCGTGCGGCCTTCAAAGATCTGTCTGAATGCACACCAAGTCTCTCTGTTCCTGTCTCCTCATTTAAACAATACCCATTTGTTTCTGTTGTCTTGCCTTACACTTCTTACCCAAATGTCTCGCTTCATACTTCACTGTGTTAAATTACATCTGCCATGTTCCTGTCCATTTCACCAGTCACTCTCCATCATCCTGAAGTCTGCTGCTATCCTTCTCACTGTTTATTAACATTTCTGACTTTCCTGCCATCCGAAAACTTTGACATTATCCCCACTGTACACAAGCCCATTGCATTAACATACAACAATAGTGATCCCAACAGTGACCCTGGGGACCCCATTGAGTACTTCCCTCCAGACTGAAGAATAACCATTCTCCACTATTCTCTACTTTCTCTCACTGCGCTAATTTCCCGCATGCTTTCATTGAAAATAAAAGAACAGACTTACATTTATGAAACGCCTTTCATGACCACTGCATGTTCCAAAGTGATTTACAACCAATGAATACTTCTTAAAGCGAAGTCATTCTTGTAATGTAGGAAACAGGCAGACTATTTCTGCACAGCAAGCTCCCACAAGCAGCAATGTGATGATGATCAGATCTGTTTTTGTGATGTTGATTGAAGGATAAATATTGACAAGGACACCGGAAATAATTCCCCTGCTGTGCTTCTACATAGTGCGATGGGATCTTTAACATCCACCTGAGAGGGCAGACTGCAACTTGGTTTAAAGTTTCATTCGATAGACTGCACCTCTGACAGTGCAGCACACCCTCAGTACTGCACTGCAATGTCAGCATTGATTCTTGCGATCAAGTCCTGCAGTGACACTTGATCCTGGAAGCTGGTGACTGAAAGGGGAGAGAGCTGCAAACTGAGCCACGGCTGACATTAGCCCTTTAATCCCATGTGTTTCTAATTCGGTAACACGGTTGTTATGTGGTACTTTCTCAAATGCCTGTGGAAAGGATAGGGATATTGTGAAAGTACAGGCAGGAGAAATAATAGAATGGCACAAACTGAATGAGGTCATTCGGCCCATCATGTCTGTGCTGCCCCTTTCAAAGAGAAATCCAGTCAGTCCCACTCCCAGGCTTTTTCACTATATCCTTGCATTTTTTCTCCTTCAGATATTTATCCAATTCTCTTTTGGGATCTACTATTGAATCTGTATCCATCAGCCTATCAGACAGTGCATTCCAAATCCAAACCACTCAGAAACAAAAATCCTCATGTCTGCTTCTTTTACCAAATGCCTGAAATCTGTGTCTCTTGGACATTGGAAATAGTTTCTCTTTATTTAATTTATCTAAATCCTTCGAATGTTAAACACCTCAATCAAATCTCCTCTGAAAGTTCTCTGCTCTAAGCAGAACAACCCCAGCTACATAACTGTAATCCCTCATGCCCTGACAAATTCTAGTAAAACAGTTCTGTGCCCTCTCTGAAGGCTTCATGTCCTTCCTAAAGTGTGGTTCCCAGTATTCGACACAAGACTCCAGGTGCAGCTGAACTAGTATTTTATATATGTTTCACATAATGTCCTTGCTTTTGTTCTTTTTGCCTCTATTTATAAACCCAAGGATCCCATATATTTATTAACTGTCCAGTTAACCTTTCCTGCCACCTTCAAAGATTTGTATATAAACACCCCATGTGTCTCTGTTATTTCACGACCTTTATGGTTGTACCATCTAACTTGTATTGTCCCTCTTCATTCATCCTTTCAAAATGTATTACCTCACACATCTGCAATGCTAATTAAATATTGAGAAGATTGAAGCCATTGTTTTCTGTCTCTGCTCCAAACATTTCCTAGTTACACACTCTATCCCTCTCCTTTGTGAATGTTTGAGACTAAGTAAAACGGTTCACAAACGTGTTTACATAGCTAACCTTGAGATCCCTTGAGATGAGCTTCCTACCGAATTTTCTCACCATCAGTAAAACGGCCTATTTCCACCCTTGGTGGAGTTGCTTGCTGGTTAAAGAGGAAATTAACGCAATGGTGAGGCAGGATATTAGCTCTGACGATGTCGAATATGTATGGGTCGAGCTGAGAAACACTCAGGGGCAGAAAACGTTAGTGGGGGTTGTATATAGACCCCCAAGCTGAATTTGGGAATGGCATTGAACAGGAAATTAGAGACGCATGCGATAAAGGAACATCTGTAATTATGGGTTTCTTGAATCTGCATATAGATTGGGCAAATTAAATTGGTCACAATACATTGTGGAGGAATTCCTGGAGAATATACAGGATGGTTTTCAGGACCAATTCATTGAGGAACCAACTGAAGAACAGGCTATCCTTGACTGGTTATTGTGTAATGAGAGAGGAATAATTGACAATCTAGTTGTGCGAGATCCCTTGGGGATGAGCGACCATAATATGATAGAATTCTTCATCACGATAGAGAGTGACCTAGTTGATTCTGAGACTAGGGTCGTGAATCTTAATAAAGTAAGCTACGAAGGTATGAGGCATAAGTTGTCGATGATACATTGGGTAACGTTACTTAAAGAGATGACCCTGGATAGGCAATGGCAAACATTCAAAGAGCGCATGGATGAACTGCAACAATTGTTTACTCCTGTCTGGCGCAAAAGTAAAACGGAAAAGGTACCCAAATCATGGCTTACAAGGAAAGTTCGAGATAGCATTAGATCCAAGGATGAGGCATATAAATTCGCCAGGAAAAAACAACAGACCTGAGGATTGGGAGCAGTTTAAAATTCAGCAAAGGAGCACCAAGGGATTGATTAAGAAGGGGAAAATGGAGTACGAGAGTAAGCTTGCGGGGAACATAAAAACTGACTGCAAACGAATCTATCGGTATGTGAAGCGGAAAAGATTGGCGAAGACAAATACAGGTCGGTTGCAGTCAGAAACAGGGAAATTTATTATGGGAAACAAAGAAACGGCTGACCAACTAAATGCATCCTTTAGTTCTGTCTTCACAAAGGAGGACACAAATATCATACCAGAAATGTTGGTGAATACAGGATTTAGTGAGAGAGTGGAACTGAAAGAAATCAGTATTAGTAGAGAAATGGTGTTGGGGAAGTTGATGGCATTGAAGGCCGATAAATCCCCAGGGCCTAGTAATTTACATCCCAGAGTACTTAAGGAAGTGGCCCTAGAAATAATGGATGGATTGGTGGTCATCTTCCAAGATTCTATGGACTCTGGAACAGTTCCTTCAGATTGGAATATAGCTAATGTTATCCCACTATTAAAAAAGGGAGGTAGAGAGAAAGCAGGAAATTGTAGACCAGTCAGCCTGACATCGGTCGTGGGGAAAATCCTGGAGTCCATTATCAAATATTTTGCAGCAGAGCACTTGGAGAATAGTGGTAGAATCGGACAGAGTCAGCATGGATTTATGAAAGGGAAATCATGCTTGATAAATCTACAAGCATTCTTCCAGGATGAAACTAGTAGAGTGGATGAGAGGGGGCCAGTGGGTGTGGTTTATTTGCATTTTTAGAAGGCTCTCGACAACGTTCCACGTAAGGGTTTAGCATGTAAAATTAAAGTGCACGAGACTGGGGGTAGTGTATTGCAATAGATAGAAAATTGGTTGGCAGACAGGAAACAAAGCATTGGAACATACGGATCTTTTTGTGAATGGCAGGCAATGACTAGTGGGGTACCGCAGGGATCGGTGCTAGGACCCCAGCTGTTCACAATATATATGTTAATGATTTAGATGAGGAAACTAAATGTAATATCTCCAAGTTTGCAGATGATACAAAATTGAGTGTGAGGATAAGTTGTGAGGAGGATGCAGAGAGGCTTCAGGGTGATTTGGACAAGTTGAGTGAGTGGGCAAATGCATGGCAGATGCAGTATAATGTGGATAAATGTGAAGTTATCCACTTTACTAGCAAAAACAGGAAGGCAGATTATTATCTGAACGGCTATAAACTGAGAGAGGGGAATATGCAGCGAGACCTGGGTGTTCTCGTACACCAGTCACTGAAGGTAAGCATGCAGGTGCAACAGGCGGTAGGAAAAGGCGAATGTTATGATGACCTTTATAGAGACAGGATTCGAGCACAGGAGCAGGGATGTTTTACTGCAATTATACAGGGCCTTGGTGAGGCCGCATTTGGAATGTTGTGTGCAGTTTTGGTCTCCTTATCTGAGGAAGGATGGTCTTGCAAGAGGGAGTGCAGTAGAGTTTTACCAGTCTCATTCCTGGGATGGCGGGACTGCCGCATGAGGAGAGATTGAGTCGGTTAGGACTGTATTCACTGGAATTCAGAAGAGTGAGGAGGGATCTCATCGAATCCTATAAAATTCTAACATGACTTGACAGGGTAGATGCAGGAAGGATGTTCCCGATGGTGGGGGACTCCTGAACCACAGGATATGGGGGAAAACTTTCAGGACTGAGATGAGGAGACGTTTCTTCACCCAGAGAGTGGTGAGCCTGTGGAAACCTCTCATCACGCCCATATCCAAGGGAGATTGGAAGGTTCTGGCCAGTGCCTCTGCTATTTCCCCCATTCCTTCCCTCAGCAACCCTCATACATCCCATCCAGACTGGATAAATGTTCAACTTTGTTGTGGTACAAAAGTGTTGGATTGAAAAGGGTTAACTGAATCTGTTTGTTCCTTGACTGTAATTAATGTCAGTCTCCATGGACCCTAATTGTGTCACTGGACGTTTTCCATCTCCTATTAATAAGGGGCTTCTTTCAATGTGTTATTCCATAGTGTCAGTGGGAACATCAGCCCTGGCACTTTCAGAGATCAGCTGCTCCAGAGAGATAGAGAGAGGATAGGTTAGAATCTGAGACCAAAAGACTGGAATGTTACAACAATGGGTCAGAATCTGAGAACAATAGATTGGAATGTTACAACAATGGACAGGAGTTTATCCTCGGTTATTTACTCTCTTTCTACATATTATAATTGGTACTCATTAAACTCTCGTATCTATCTCGCACTGAAGATTTTTCAATACATTTACTATCCCATCCTGGCTATTATTGGTGTCCCTGGTAAGTCTCTCTATCTAGCTATTAATTCTTTAAACCATGTTTAACTGCATTACTGCTCCTGTAATTTACTCTGCCCTTCTTGCTGCCGTTGTATTCCTGGTGAATATCTTCAGCCATGAGCTCTATAAACCATTGTCAGCTGTATTACAGTTCTTGTCATATACTCGCTCATCGTTGCTCCTGTTGCTGTCTCTATTTCAGGCCAGGAGATCTGTAAACCCTGTTTCACTGAAATACTGTTCTGTTATGTAAATTTTGGAAAGACTGAAGCCAATGTCATTGGTCTCCATCACAAACTCCATCCCCTATCTGGGAAGCACATACTCCACCCTGCCCAATATCCGAGGCTCAACCAGACATTTTGCAACTTCTGTGTTATATTTCAACCTAAGCTAAGTTCATCTTCATATTCTTTTCATCACCAACCCTGCCTAATACCACCTCTGTGATATCACCCCTCGCCACCACTGCCTCAGCCCATCTACTGCGTAAACACTTATCTGCATCACTGTTAGATACACAGCTGACTATTCCAATTCCATCTTGGTCACCCTCCCAGTTATAAACTTCCATAAACCACAGCCCATCCAGAACTCTGCTGCCTGTATCCTATCTCACACCAAATCCCGATCACCCATCACCCCTGTGCTCACTGATCTACATTGGCTCCCGGACTGGCAGCACCTTATTTTTAATATTCTCTTTCTTGTGTTTGAATCTCTCCATGGCCTCACCCCTCCATTTATTCACTTTCCCCTGTCCATTTCACATATTCCTGCAAATCTTTCGACTTCAATCTTTTTTCATTTCTCCTTGTAAAGTGAATTTATTTCCCTCTGCATCTGTCCCGAGCCACGATTTTAGACTCTGCAGCTGACGGTACAGAATTGGGATCCATAATGAGATGTGAATCGCACAGCTGGCCACTTACGGTGCGGTCTGCACAATATCCCATGCTGAGCGGGGCTCCAGCCCAGTCGTATCATCTATGTGCTGTCAGCATGGTCTTCACAGCCGGCCACTTCTACTGTGGCCTGCACAATATCACATGCTGGGCAGGGCTCTAGCTTAATTGTACCTTGTATGTGTTGTTCTTTTGAGGGTGGATTTGAAAGTGATGTCAATGTACCATACCAGCAGCTTTGATGTCCTTCTTTGAAAGTTGGTCTGTGCATGTTCACTGACCACCTGTGTTAGTCAATGTCAGCTGAACATACATTTCGCATCACAATGAATCCCCTCTAATGATATTTAAAAGGGCCAGGCATCCAGCTTACAGGTGACGGGCTTTTGACTTACTTCTGCTATTGTAAACTTAGTGGAGATGCTGTCGATGGTTTTCTGGAGGTTGTGTTGTGAGCTGCTGCAGATATTCAGGGAGGACAGAAGATTTGGTGACCCAAATCTGGACAAGGAATGGGGACTATATTTACAGTGTCTTTGGGTCTATGACATGACCAACAAATGGAGCAGAGGCTGCAGAGAGGGGAAGCTCTGTAAAGAGGGAGGAGGAGGGCGCTTTGCCCTACCCACCCCGGGTTTTCCAAGAGCGCTTTTCCTACCTACACCTAACCCAGGAGCAGTGCGTGAGGTGGCTCTGATTCAATAAGGATGTGGTCACATAGCAGTGTCACCTCCTGTAACACGACCTGGAGCCTCACAGCAGGGTGAGGAAGGAGCTGTCAGTGGCCATTAAAGTCACAGTTTCATTGAACTTCTGTGTATCGAGATCTTTCCAGACAGGAGCAGGAGACATATCCAACATAGAGTCACAGAGAGTGAATTAGTCATTTGCAGCACTGAAGGTGGTCATTCGGCCCCTCCATGCCAGCTCTCCCTGGAACAATCCAGTCAGTCCCAATCCCCCGCTCAGTCCCCGTATCCCTGCAAGTTCATTTCCTTCTGGTGTCCATCCAGTTTCCTTTTGAAATCATTAATTGCCTCAGCGTCCACCACCCTCATGGGCAGTGAGTTCCAGCTTATTACCATCCACTGTGTAAAAATGTTCCTCCTCATATTCCCCCTGCATCTCTTACCCAAACCTTCCATCTGTGTCCCCAAGTCCGTGTTTCATCAGTTAATGGGAACAGTTTTTCCTTGTCTGTCTTATCTAAGCTTATCATAATCTTGTACACCTCTACCAAAGCTCTCTAAATCTCCTTTACTCCAGGGAGAACAACTCCATCTTCTCCAAACTAACCTTGTCGCGCAACCCCCATCCCTGAAACCATTTTGGTAAATCTCCTCTGCACCCTCCCAAGGACCTTCACATCCTTCCTAAAGTGTGGTGACCAGAACTGGACACAGTTCTCCAGTTGAGGCCTAACCAAAGCTTTATAACGTTTCAGCATAACTTCCCTGCCTTTGTATCTTTGTCTGTCATTATGAAGCCCAAGATCTGATATGATTTGCTAAACACTCTCCTAATATGTCCTGCCACCTGCAAAGATCAGTGCATATGGAGGCCCAGGTCCCTCTGTTCCTGCACAATCTTTAGTAATGTGTCATTAAGTCTACATTGCCTTCCTATTCCTTCTGACGAAATACATCACCGCACACTGCTCTGTAATAAATTCTACCTGCCACTTCTCTGTCCATTCTGCCAGCCTATCTATGTTCTGTTGCGGATGGTTTGTATCATCCTCCCTGTTTATCACACCTACAAGATTGGTATCATCGGAAAATTTGAAATTCTACTTTGCATTCCAAGGTGCATGTCATTTATATATAGCAAGGAAAAAAAATCAGCGTTCCTAGCACTGACCCTTGGGGAACATCAAAATCTACCATCCTCCCGTCTGAAAAACAGCCATTTAACACAAGACTCGTTTTGCTGTCCTTTGGACAATTTTTGATCCATTTGGATGCTATTCCATGAGCTTCAATTTTGTTAACCAAGCTTTGTGTGGTTCTTCATCAAATACTTTAATAAAATCCAGGGAGACAACATCCACCACATTCCCTTCATCAACCTTCTCTGATCATCGAAATCAATTCAATTAGTTCATCAAGCATAATCTGTCTTTTAGAAATCCGTGCTGACAATCCGTAATTAACTCAAACCTCTCCAAGTGTGTGTTGTCCTTTTTCACTGATTATTGTTTCTAAAACCTTACTCGCCACTGATGTTAAACTAACTGACCAGTAGTTACTCGTCTGTGTGTTGTCCATTGATAATTCTGGGAGGTGACGGTGACCATCGATGTTATCATTTTCTCCCTCAGCAGGGGGAAGCAGGATGAGAGATCCCGTGGCTTTGTCAGGATAGAGGGATTCCTGATGGTGTGGGTGTCTCTGCGGGGCTCCCGTTGTCAGGACCTGGAAAAACTCTCACTCCATGAATGCACAGTTGGTGTGTGAGAATGCCCAGTACATCATGTTGGCGAATGTCCACTATCCTGGCAGCAGCCACCATACATTCATTCTGATGCAGTCAGCCGGTTCCAACACTTTGTCAGCCATGCAGAACCAGAATGTGGCTCCTCGGAGATGAAAGATTCCATTCTCTAGACACAGCTCATGTTCCTACATCCCCAAACCACCTCCCACCGCCAACCAACCTCACACAATTAACATGTGTATAACGTGAGCAATGGAGTCACCAGGAACATGGTGGAACAGATCATCGGTGTGATGAAGCAATGCTTCCGATGTCTGAACCGCTCGGGGGGAGCCCTCCAGTACACAGTGGAGCAGGTGTCCAAGTTCATGGTGTTCTGCTGCATCCTTCATTTCATCACCATCATGAGGACACAGGCATTGGCAACAGGAATCCGGAGGACACCTCAGGAGGAGGAGGAGGAGGAGACAGGGAGGATATTTCCTGGATGCCATCGACCAGGACAGGCTGTCGGAGAGTCCCTGCTAAGATTCTGGTTCCATAGGACAACTTCCATTTCCCAACATGGATCCCCCATTCTCCCCCATTACACCCATCTGAGACGCCCCATCACAGAGTCCCCTTGGTCACCATCCTGCAATGCAAAACACCAACAAAAACCTTTTCATTAACATCTTTATCCAACAACACATCCAATTATACAAACAAAACTGAACTATTCACCCTTGTGTATTCCCTTAGTGCCTGTCTTGTGGCTTCCCTCGACTTGTCTAGTGCTCCGACACAGTGTTTCCCCACTGACTGCAGCATGGCTGGTGGAAGGCTGCTGACTTTCACTGGGGAGACTGCAGATGGCCTTGCAGGACGTCCTCGAGCAGCACAGGGCTTTGCGGGTTCGTAGTCGGATTGCACCACCTCGACATGGGCAGCAGCAGCCTGGGCTGGCTGATGGGGAACAGCAAGGACACTGGTGGAGTGACAGTGAATGGAGGACAAATACTGTCATCCTGAGAGAGGACAGCAAGTTCATGCTCCACAGAGACACTGTCACAGCCAAGGGGCGACACCTCAGCAATCCAGGTAATCTACTGGATCACAGTTTGCTGGAATGCTGTGAGAGCCTGCAAACCCCTTTGAACACTGAGATCCACAGCCATGATGACAGCAGTCTGATCCTGCCTGGCAGCAAACATGGATCTCATGTCCTCAATCTGAGCTTCCACTGCAGCACTGAGACTTTGGGTGTCTGCCGTCTGTGCTGCAGTGGAAGCTGAGACAATGGTATCAGACACTGTATCACGGCTGGGTCCACTAGTGCTGTCATGGAGTTAGTGACCACTTCCACAGGGGAAAGAATGGGCTTCAAGCTCTGTGAAATGCCCTGTGCCATGTTGGAGCTGGACTCCTCCGTGTTCCTTGACAGTGACAACAGAATGTCTGACAGGCCTGTCAATGGACCAAGTATCTCAGTGTACATGTCCATCAGCATTCTCCTGCATGCTGTTCCAGCAATGTTCACATCTGAGTCCTCCTTATTATAACTCGTTTGTGACCTCGCCTCTGGTGAGCTGACACATGAACTATCCTTTTCCCCCGGCCTGTCTGCAGCTCACTTGTGCTCGGCGTCTCACCCAGTGCAGATTGTGTCTCTATACCAGCCACTAAGGTTGACACAATGCAAGTATTTGATCTGGTGACTGTGAGTATCAGACCAAGTGATGGGGCTTCACCATCAGTGCTGTGCTGCTGCTCTCCCTCTGTCTCCTGGATCTGCTGTGACTGGGAAACTGGCAGTTTTGGGTTATTATCAGAAAGTATAAAAGGGAGGGTTCGGTCAGGGATTGAGGGTGGGATGGAAAGCAGGAGGTCCATGGTCCCGCCATCTGCAGCTTGTACATCATCCCAGACAGCAGGATGAGGGGGAGGTGGGAGTTAAGAAGGGACATAAGGCAGGAACATTGCATCATCCTGAATGCTCTCGGTGATGCCGCATGCTACGGGCTCTTGCACAGCCGGTCCCATGATGTGGAGAACCACCTCCTCCCTCAGGCTCAGGGGATTAAGGTATGCCTGGTCCCCGCCGGGTCACTGCTGCTCTCTATGATTATGGGCCACCTTGTCTTGTAAGAGAGAGGGCAGAATGTCAGTGACTGTGTTGCACTGTGTTTGGGTGCTGTGCCTTCCATAGCTGAATAGCTGGAGATATGTGGAGGCAGTGAGAGATGGGTGTGAGGCTGGTTATCAGTGGAAGGTGTGTGAGGGTAAGGTGGAGAATGTGCATGTTAGGTGTGAGTCCTGAGTGTTAGGTACCGCTGATGGGTGAGTGATAGGGGTGTGTTATATTGAGCAGTGTGAGAGGTTGGTGGTGTTGAGGGTAGGAGATGCCATGTGGTGATGAGGTCACTGACATTTACCACCCGTGTGAGCTCATTAAACTTCTTCTGGCTCTGCTGCCAGGTCATCGGGGCCATACATCTTGCATGCACCTCCGTGGCCACTTGCTCCCATTCCCTTCGAAGGGTGTTTCTTGAGGGTCTCCACACCACCCTACAGAAACATGGGCTCTCTTCTCCTGTTACTCTCCATGACTAAGGCCTCCAGCACCTCATTCGTTAGCCGCAGAGCCCTCTCTCTGTCCCAGTATTCCATTTACCTTGTCTCCAATTGCAGCATTCACAGTCAGCAGCAGCAGCCTCCTGTGATTCAGTGCAGCTTCCCTTCAAGAGGAACAGACTGTCTTTAAGAGCTGAATGCTAGATGAAAGACGCGCCAGTCTCACACACAGTTAGGCTCCTGTTAAATGTGCAGGCAAACAGCTGCGCGGGTCACCATGGGCGACACGAATTTTTCATGGAAATGAGGACATAGCAGGAGCTTTATGTGTCACCTGCCTCAACAGGAGCGGACATGTGCGGATCATGATCCCTCTGCCGACAAAGCGATGCAAACCCGATTTTCTCGTTCTTGCTATTTCCCTTTCCGTCATTCACACTTTCCCCTCTCTCTCTCTCTCTTCACTCTCTGTTTATTGCTCACAGAATCCGAGATTGATGCAGCACAGAAGGAGGTCTGTCGGCCCATTGTGTCAGTACTGTCTCTTTGAAAGAGCTATCTAATTAGTATTAATAGAGGCCTAGATTGAATTGTCTCTTTCCTGGTGCTTGAGTGGGACTCGGTTCCACTCCAGCTGCTATTAATAGAGGTCTGGTTTGAATTGGCTCTTTCCTGGTGTGTGAGTGAGACTCAGTACCACTCCAGCTGGTATTAATCGGCACAGTGGCGCAGGGGCAGGACAGTGGTGCAGTGGTTCGCACCGCAGCCTCACAGCTCCAGCCACCCAGGTTACTGCCTGCGTGGAGTTTGCAAATTCTCCCTGTCTCTGCGTGGCTTTCCCCCGGGTGCTCCGATCTCCACCCACATGCCAAAGACTAACAGGTTGATAGGTTAATTGACCATTATAAATTGCCACCAGTATAGGTAGGTGGTAGGGAAATATAGGGATAGGTGGGGATGTGGTAGGGATATGGAATTAGTGTAGGATTAGTATAAATGGGTGGTTGATGGTCGGCACAGACACGGTGGGCCAAAGGGCCTGTTTCATTGCTTATCTCTAAACTAAACTAAAGCTATCTAATTAGTTCCTCTCCCCTCCTCTTTCCCCAGACTCCTGCGTTTTTCTCCTGTTCAAGTATTTGTTAAATTTCCTTTTGAAATATATTATTGAATCTGCTTCCACCATCTTTTCAGGCAGTGAATGCCAGATCCCAACAACTCGCTGTGTAAGAAAATTCTTTTCATTTCACCTCTGGTTCTTTTTCAATCTGTGTCTTCTTAATACTGAACTTTCGGACACTGGAAACCGTTTCACATTAATTATCCCATCAAAACCCTTCATGATTTTGAATTCTATATTAAATCTCCTCTTACCCTTCATTGCAACCCCAGCTTTTCCAATCTCTCCACGTAACTGGTACCCAGATCCCTGGTACCATTCCAGAAAATCACCTCAGTATCTTCACTAAGTCCTTGACATCCTTACCAAAGTGTGGTGATCAGAATTGGACACAATTCGCCAGCTGGGATCTAACCAATGATGTATAAAGATCAGCATTTCCTCCTGAGTTTTTTTTACTCTGTGCCTCTCTCTCACACACCAAGGACACTACATGTTACCTTCAAAGATCTGTGTGTGCACAGCCCAGGTCTCTCCAATCCTGCACCCACTTTATAATGGTACCATTAAGTTTATATTGTTTCTCCACATACTTCCTACCCAAATGTCTCACTTCACACTTCACTGTGTTAAATTACATCTGCCATGTTCCTGCCCATTTTACCAGTAAGTCCCTGTCTTCCTGAAGTCTGTTACTATCCTTCTCACTGTTTGTTAACATTTCTGAGTTTCCTGCCATCTGAAAACTTTGACATTATCCCCTCTGTACACAAGCCCATTGCATTAACATACAGCAACAGTGATCCCAACAGTGACCCTGGGGAACCCCACTGTGTACTTCCCTCCAGACTGATCAATAACCATTCTCCACCACTCTCTGCTTTCTGTCACTTAGCTAATTTCCTGCATGCTGTCATTGTAAATTTTTAAAAAAACTTCGATTTATGTAGCGCCTTCATGATCACTGCATGTCCCAAAGCGATTTACAATCAATGAGTGCTTATTTAACCCTAGTCACTATTGTAATGTAGGAAAGATGGCAGAAGATTTCCACACAGCAAGATCCCACAAGCAGCAATGTGATAATGATCAGATCTTTAATATCCACCTGGGAGGGCAGATGTTTGTTTAATGTTTCATTCGATAGATGGCACATCTGACAGTGCAATACTCCCTCAGTCATGTCACTGCAGTGTCAGCCTTGAATCTTGTGATCAATTCCTGTTACTTGTTTCTTGCGATCAAATGACACTTGATCCTAGAAGCTTGTGACTGAAAGGGGAAGAGCTACAAACTGAGCCACTGCTGTCATTGGTCCTTTAATCCCATGTGTTTCTAACTTGGTAACATGGCTGTTATGTGGTACTTTATCAAACGCCTGTTTAAAGGATAGGAATATCAGGAAAGTCGAGGCAAGAACAATCATGGAAACATAGAATAGCATTGCACTGAAGAAGGCAATTTGGTCCAACATGTCAGTGCTGGCCCTTTCGAAGATCTACCAGTTAGTTCCACACCCTCTCTCTTTTTTATATTCATTCATGGGATTTGGGCGTCACTGGCCTGGCCAGCATTTATTGTCCTTGTTGCCCTTGAGAAGGTGATGGTGAGCTGCCTTCTTCAACCGCTTCAGTCCATTTGGAGTAGATAGACCACAGTGCTGTTTGGAAGGGATTTTGACCCAGCGACAGTGAAGGAACGGCGACATAGTTCCAAGTCAGGATGGTGTGTGACTTGAACGGGAACTTGAAGGTGGTGATTTTCTTATGTATTTTCTCCCCTTGTCCTTCTAGTTGGTAGAGGTCGTGCATTTGGAAGGTGCTGTCGAAGGGGCCTTGGTGCATTGCTGCAGTGCATCGTATAGATGGTACATGCTGCTGCCACTGTGCGTCGGTGGTGGAGGGAGTGAATGTTTGTAGATGGGGTGCTAATGAAGCGGGCTGCTTTTTCCTGAATGGTATCGAGCTTCTTGAGTGTTGTTGGAGCTGCACCCATCCAGGCAAGTGGAGAGTACTCCAGACATCACACTCCTGACTTGTGCCTTGTAGATGGTGGACAGGCTTTGGGGAGCCAGGAGGTGAGTTACTCGCCTCAAGATTCCTCGCCTCTGACCTGCTCTTGTAGCCACGGTATTTATATGGCTACTCCAGTTCAGTTTCTGGTCAATAGTAGCCCCCAGAATGTTGATAGTGGGGGATTCAGCGATGGTATGCCATTGAATATCAAGGGGAGATGGTTAGATTCTCTTTTGTTGGAGATGGTCATTGCCTGGCACTTGTGTGGCACGAATGTTACTTGCCACTTATCAGCCAAAGGCTGGATATTGTTCAGGTCTTGCTGCATTTCTGCACGGACTGCTTCAGTATCTGAGGAGTCAGGAATGGTGCTGAACATTGTGCAATCATCAGCGAACATCCCCACTTCTGACATTATTATTGAAGGCTGGTCATTGATGAAGCAGCGGAAAATGCTTGGGCCTAGGACACCACCCTGAGGAACTCCTGCAGTGATGTCCTGGAGCTCAGATGATTGACCTCCAACAACCACAACCATCTTCCTTTGCACTAGGTATGACTCCAGCCAGTGGAGGGTTTGAGATAATGAGGTAATGAGATCAGGAGCTGAGTCGCTCTAGCAGAACCTAAACTGAGCGTCACTGAGCAGGGTATTGCTAAGCAAGTGCTGTTTGGTAGCTCTGCTGATGACACCTTACATCACTTTCCTGATGATTGAGAGTAGGCTGATGGGGCGGTAATTGGCCGGGTTGGACTTGTCCTGCTTTTTGTCTACAGGACATACCTGGGCAACCTTCCACATTGCCGGGTTGATGCCAGTGTTGTAGCTCTACTGGAACTGCTTGGCTAGGGGTGCGGCAAGATCTAGAGCACAGGTCTTCAGTACTATTGCTGGAATATTGTCAGGGCTCATAGCCATTGCAGTATACAGTGCCCTCTGTCATATCTTGATATCACGCGGAGTGAATCAAACCCTGAGAAACAGTACTGTATACTCCCCTCCACTTCCAGTCTGAACAATGACTTTTCACCACTTCTCTCTGCTTTCTGTCCCTGAGTCACTGTCATATCCACACCATCACTGTCACATTAATCCATGTCTTCCGTTTCTCATAACAAGTCTATGAAATGTTATTTGTTTACAGGCCTTTTGAAAGTCTATATACCCAAATTGATATACACGAGTAGGGGCGGAACATGTTGGTATGGTTCTTCATGAATACTTTGGATCTGTCTTAACAAAAGGGGGGGACGATGCATATATTGTGGTTAAAGAGGAGGAGTGTGAATTATTGGATGTGATATACATAGGGAGAGAGGAAGTATTAATGGGATTAGCATCCTTGAAAGTTGATCCATCACCAGGGCCAGTTGAAATGTATCCTAGGCTGTCAAAAGAGGTGAGAGAGGAAATGGCAGAGGGTCTGACCATCATTTTCCAGTCCACACTGGATACAGGTGCAGTGCCAGAGGATTGGTGAACTGTTAAAATTGTACCTCTTTAAAAAGGGAGCAAGGGATAGACCGAATAATTGCAGGCCAGTCAGTCTAACCTCAGTAGTGGGCACATTATTGGAATCTATTCTGAAAGACAGGATAAAGTGTCACTTAGAAAGGCACAGGTTAATCACGGATATTGAGCATGGATTTGATAAGGGAAGGTATTGTTTGACCAAGTTGACTGAATTTTTCGAAGAAGTAGCAAGGATGAGGGTAGTGCAGTTGATATGGTCTGCATGGATTTTGACAAGGCTTTTGTCAAGGTCCCATGTGGCATACTAGTTAAAAAAATAAAATCCCATGGAACCCAGGGAAATTCAACAAGCTGGATGCAAAATTGGCTCAGTGACAGGAAACAAAGGCTGTTTGTTGATGGGAGATTTACTGACTTGAGGTCTGTTTCCAGTGACGTTCCACAGGGCTCAGTACTGGACTTCCTGCTTTTTTGTAGTATATATTAACGATTTGAACGTAAATGTAGGGGGCATGATCAAGATTTGTGCAGATGGTACACAGATTGGTCGTGCGGTTGATAGCGAGGAGGATAGCTGTGAGCTGCAGGAAGATATTGATGGCAGAAAAGTGTCAAATGGAATTCAACCTGGATAAGTCTAAGGTGATGCAATTGAGGAGGTCAGACAAGGCAAAGGGATAGACGATTAATAGGAAAATACTGAGAAGTGTAGAGGAAGTGAGGGACCTTGGAGGCAATGTCCACTGATCCCTGAAGGTAGCAGGACAGGTCGATAAGGTGGTTAAGAAGGCATATGAACTCCGTTCCTTTATTAGCTGAGGTACAGAATACAAGAGCAGGAAGGTTATGCTGGAACTGTATAAATCATTGGTTATTGTGTGCAGTTCTGGTCACCTCATTACACAAAGGACGTAATTTCACAAGAGAGGGTACAGAGGAGATTTACAAGGATGTTGCCAGGACTGGAAAAATGCAGCTGTGAAGAAAGATTAGATAGGCTGGGGTTGCTCTGCTTGGAACAGAGAAGGCTGAAGGGAGACCTGATTGAAATGGACATAATTTCGTGGGGCCTGGATAGAGTGGAGGTGAAGCGTCTATTCACCTTAGCAGAGAGATCAGTGAATAGGGGGCAGTGACGTAAAGTGCTTGGTAGAAGGACTAGCGGGGAGTTGAGGAGAAACTTGTTCACCCAAAAATACAGAATTCGCTCAGTGACAGGAAACAAAGGGTTAGTTATAATAAAAGCAAAATGCTGCGGATGCTGGAAATCTGAAGTAAAAACAAGAAATGCTGGAAATACTCAGCAGGTCTGGCAGCATATGTGGAGGGAGAAGCAGAGATAATGTTTCAGGTCAGTGAAGAAGGGTCACTGACCTGTAATGCTAACTCTGCTTCTCTCTCCACAGATGCTGCCAGACCTGCTGAGTATTTCCAGCATTTCTTGTTTTTATGAAACTGTAATTGTTGAGGGGTATTTTAGTGACTGGAGGACTGCTTCCTTTGGCATTCCACAGTGTGCAGTCCTGGGTCCCCTGTTTTTCGTGAGGGTCTAGAACTTACTGCCTGTAAGGATCGTTGAGGCAGAATCCCTGCACTCATTCAAAAGGAGTCTGCATGTTCACCTCAAGTGCCATAATCTTCAGGGCTATGGACCAAATGCTGGAAGGTGGGATTAGAATAGATGGATCATTTATCGGCCGGCACAGACACAATGGGCCAAGTGGCCTCTTTCTCTGTCTTAAACTTTCTATGAGTATATTACATGAAATATGCTATCCTCATTAACACTCACAGTTACGTCCTGAACGAACTCGATCAAGATTATCAGGAATGAGTTTCCATTAACCTATCCATGCTACTTGTCATTGATTAACCCATGTTTTTGCAAGCCAGATATATTTTTGTGCTGGGTTATGACCTCTAGAAGTTTCCAACCACCAACGTTAGACTGATAGTTACAGGGTTTATCCAACCTCTACTTTTTTAAACAGTGTAACATTTACAACCCTGCAGTCCTCTGGCATCAATCCCATATCCAAGGAGGATTGACAGATTCTGTCCAGTGCCTCTGTTATTTCCACCATTCCTTCCCTCAGTAACTATCATACATCCCATCCAGACTGGATAAATGGTCTACTTTACTGCGGCACAAAATGTGATGGATTGAAAGGTGTTAACTGAACCTGTTTGTTCAGTGACTGTAATTAATGTCAGTCTCCATGGACCTTAATGGTGTCACTGGGGGGTTTCCCTCTTCTATTAAGAAGGACTCCTTTCAATGTGTTATCCTATAGTGTCAGCGGGAGCATCAAGCCCGGCACTAACAGGGATCAGCGGCTGCAGAGAGAGGGAGAGGATAGATCAGAATCTGAACAATAGATTGGAATGTTACAACAATGGGTCAGAATCTGAGAACAATAGATTGGAATGTTACAAAAATGGGTCAGAATCTGAGAACAATAGATTGGAATGTTACTACAATGGACAGGAGTTTATCCAATTGGTTTGGCCTGGTTACTGCAGATTATTATTGGATACCATTAGAATACCGGCTCTATTATGCTCTGAAGATGATTCAATGTATTTACTATCCCATCCTCGCTATTATTGGTGTCCCTGGTAAGTCTCTGTATCCAACTATTAGATTCATAAACCATATTTCACTGATTTAGTGTTCTTGTCATTTAAATCGTGAGAAGACTGAAACCATTATCTTCAGTTTATGTCACAAACTCCATTCCCGGTCCATGATCTGCATCCCCTCACTGGCCGTTGTCTGAGGCTGAACCAGGAAGTTTACAACCTCTGGTATCTGTTTAATGCTGAGCTGAGTTCATCCCCATATTCTCTCCATCCCCAGCCCTGCCTATTGTTATGGCCAGGTGAGGAGGGGTCAAAGTCGATCGTCTTTATTTGACCACAACTGTGTTTGTCCTTTATAAACAGTGAATATGCTGAACATCTGAGTGAGTGTTTTACATTTTACCTTTGGTGTGATGGTGGAGGGACCGATTAGACTGGTTCTCTTGAGTTTAAACATGAAAGAGGTGAGTTTATTATACTTAACAATATAAAACCGATCTAAATAAAATCATTAAAATAAATAGAACACATTTATGCACTCACTCACACGAGAATCACCCAGAAATAGATTACAGAGTGAGAAGTAAATTTGTGGTTGGATTGGAGTCCAGAAGAAATATTTTTTTTAAAAAACTCATTCTGTGAGGTTTGACTATTCCGTGGTCTTCCTGCTGAAGTTGTAACCTTGAAGTCCTTTTCTGGTCAAAGTGCAGTTTGTCACATGGTCCACATGGCTCAGGGATTTTTTTGAGGCAGACATGTAGCAGGCTTTCTTCCCCTGGTTACTCTTTCTGTAGCAATCTGGAGGCTTGGAGGGCCCACAGTCGCATGTGGTTTACAAATTTGTGATGTTATCTGGAGAGAGAGACACAGAGAGAGGGAGGGGTGTGGGGGGAACAAAGCCCTTCTGCTTCAGCACATTTTGAATCACTGACTTGTCTGTTTTTGTCCAGGGGAAACTCTCAGTTTTCACAGAGATAGACAGTCTCCTGACTGCCTCAGTGCATTCGCTGGACCCTTAACAATGAGATTCAAGGTTTGGAACTTCTATCTGTCCAGGGCTCAGGATACCAGTATTCACTCTCGGAGGAGTTTGTTCTTTCAAAGTCAATGTGTCAGGATGGCCTCGTATGCCGTGTTAATGAATGTAATCTTAGGTAATTCAATCACTGGAGCAAGCCAATGATTTGGGTCCAGGCTCATCAGACATGTATCTCCTGTTGTCGGATTTAGAATGTGAAAAGGTGTTTCAGATGCCAATTGCGGTGGCCATCTTGGCTGCCAGTTTTTTCAAGGATAGCTGCAAGATTTTTTTTCTATTAAACGTTTACTGTAAGTTTCCAAACGATGAATTAAATTTCATAATTTGGCATATTGTGTTATCTTGACACTGCCACAGCACACGGGGAAAAAATGTGATAACAAGAACATTTCATTGCAGAATTGTGGGAATAAAAAGAAGAAAGCACTCATTCATTCTCAATAATCACTTCCCAAACTGACATATTAATCTTAGAATTACTGCAGCTGACATTGTCTGTTACAGTTGGACTGATTTAATGTTTTGATGTTTTGTCTGGGATGGTTATGTGTCGGGTTCGACCCTGGACATTGCATCAGCGATTACATTGATTTTTCTTATCACCTGCAATGAATCTTTAACCATTCAGGTTCCTTCACCTTGATAATCGTTCTCCCTAAACCGACAGTGTGTAATAAATTGTCTTTTTAGACCCTGTGAGGTGTCTGGGATTTCCTCTGGGCCTTTGTTATTGCTGAGTTTGGCTTTGAAATTGTTGGGTTTGATTAGCTTTGTGTTTGGGACCTGATCATTGTGTTCTTCAGTGGGTAGATCCACACTGACCTTACTTTTATCTTTCTGCAGGTATTCACAAGTGCTGTTTACTTTAGGGTATTTTCCCTTCCCTTTTCCCTCTACTATGGGGAGCATCATTTTTCTAACCAGCCCCATGTGCTCTGGGATTTTATGGCTCGCAGGTGGCTGTCCATCTTTCACTGCACTCTCCTCCGGCACCTCGACTCGGTGAAGCATCGCCCTCACTATTGGCTTGCCTTTTTGGGAACTTTCCTTTGTCTTTGCATATTTCTGTAAATGCTGTTAGCTGACTTTTTAGGTTGCCTCATTGACTTGCATTTAAGAAGGACCGTGTGTGGTCCAATTTATCTAACAATTCAGGGTTGGCAAATGGGAGAGTAGGGGATTCCAGTTGGGAATCCTCCTGGCCCTCCTCTAACCTCTCCTCACTGTCCTTTTCAATCCTTCTCTCCTGACAGTCTGCCAGATCTGTACTTGTCTATTCCCTCCACAGCCTTTGCTTTTTTCCATTGGTTTGGGTGTCAATTAAATAATTGACCCGCTATTCCTTTTGCCACTCGATATGGACCACTGAACCGGGATTTCAGGGGTTCACCCTGCATTGGGAGTAGTAACAATACATGGTCTCTGTCCTGAAATGTTTTGGCCTTGGCATTTTTGCCTGCTTACCTTTTCATAACTGCCTGGGAGATCTTTAGGTGTTCTTGAGCAATTGCACAGGCTGTCGTGAGCCACTTCCGGAGCATGGCAATGTAGTCTAACATGGAAGACTCAACCCTGTGTCCCAAAACTTCTCCTTGATTAGTTTAAGAGGAACTCTCACCTCGTGTCCATAAGCTAATTCAAAGAGACTAAAGCCAGTGGACTCAGTGGATATGTTCCTGGTAACCAACAGGTGAAATCCCATCCCTTTGTCCCAGTCGTGGGGTAACTCATAGCAGTATGGCCTGATCATTGTCTTTAGGGTCTGGTGGTACTGCTCCAAAGCCCCTTGTGACAGTGGGTGGCAGACATTAGCTGGGTTATGTCTAGAATACCCATGACATTTTCAAAAATACTGGATCCATCTGAATCTCAGCAGGTAGCCCAAAACGGGTTCGCCCCTCCACCACTACCTTGGCCTAGATAGTTCTTCGGGGGAATGGCTTCTGGGAATCGGGTCACCACATTCATAATGGTGAGAAGATACTGGTTGTCCCGTTTTGTTTTCAGCAGGTGTCCCACATAATCTACCAGCCGTCTGCTGAAGGGTTCTACAAAATCTGGTATGGGAATTAGGGTGAAGGTTTTATTGCAGGTTGGAGCTTCCCCAAAAGGTGGCAGGTGTGACCAGTTTTACAGAACTCCACCACATCTTTGTGGAGTTGTGGTCAGTCAAAATGCTGTCTTATGTGGGCTTTAAATTTTCATCCATCAACATGTCCAGTCATTGGAAGTTCGTGGGCCATTAATATTTCTTTAAGGGTCCTCAGCGGCACCACTATCTGGTGAAGCACTGTCCAATCTTCATCTGCAGGTCTGTGAGGAGGTCTCCACTTCCTCACCAGCACCTCATTCTTCAAATAGTGGCACTCTGCAACTCCCTCTGCTTCAGTTTTGGTTTGGACAGTCTGTGCTATATTTTAACACTGGGTCGAGTTGTTGAGCCTCAACTAAGAAAGATCTGTTTAACACATCCTTTGTGTTCTCTACCTTCCCAAAGAAGGTTTCAGCCAACCAGACAGTAGGGTCATCCGTCTCCAGTGTCAGTTCAGCCACCTCTGATGGGGATTGTTTAGCCATGGACCGAGTCACCACAGAATCAGGGAGAATGCCGGGGACCTTCCCCTGTAACTGCTCTGTGTCCCTGATCTCTTGTGGTCTCTCCAGAACCTTTGCGGAAGCTGCCACCTTTTCCCTGCCAGATCAATACCCAGGAGCAGGTCCCCATGGCCACTGGTCCTGAAAATAGGTCGCACCCCAAGTGCACCCAATATAAAGGTATGGACATATACTGCCTTCCAATACCATTCTCTAACACTCTAGCATTCACTGCACTCTCGGAGAAAGGTCATGCCTATTCCCATCAGAAGGGATTGGGTGGCCCCTTTATCATTGAGTATGACCAGGGCTTGCTTACCTCACTAAAGGGGTATAGGGTCACTTTTCCCTGGGATTCAAAATCCTAGTAACGCTCAAGGATTTTGTTAAATTTTACCCCCACTCTCTGTGGTAGGGTTACTGTGTCTGACTGTTGCAGTTAAAGGCACAGCCTGACCTGCTGTGAATTCCATCAGCGCCCGTTTTCCTGCACTGATCTGGTGGACCCTGAGTAATCCTACAGGTTTTCCCCATCACTTACAACATTCAACTCGATGGTGACCTGCCTTGCTACACTGGAAACATACAGATCATTGGCCATTACTCCTGCTCTCAGTACCGCTCTATTTGGCCTGAGCGTGGACCCCTGGGTGTCCAGATTTTCCTCCTTGCCCGTGGCTGCTCAGGCTCTTATCACCCTCCCACCTTTTATTCCCGGGTCTTTGGGGTGACTCGGGAATGCATTCCCTTTGGGGTTAAGGCCTTGTGTCCATGGAAAAAAATCATCATCCAGAATTGCAACCTTCCTGGCTCTTTGAACCTTTTTTTCCTCTGTGTGGGTTTTAATGGGAGCGGGAGCGGGAGCGAGCTTTTGAACTCCTCGAGAAGGATCACCGCTCTGAGGTTTACATATGTGGGCTGTATCCTCATTTTCCGTATCTACTAGTCAGAGGCAAACATAAAAGCGGACTGTAAAATCTTCTATAGGTACGTAAAATGGAAACGTTTGGGTAAGACATGTATGTGCCCGTTACAGGCAGAGTCAGGGGAATTTATAATGGGGAATCGAGAAATCGCAGAGAAGCTAAATGATCACTTTGTGTCTGTCTTCACTGAGAAAGATACAAGAAATCTCCCAGAATTAGAGATCCAAGGGATTAGGGGGAATGAGGAAGTGAAGCAAATTAATATTAGTAAGAAGTTTGTGTTGGAGAAATTAATGGGGTTGAAGGTTGATAAATCCTCAGGACCTGATATTCTAAATTCCAGAGTGTTGACAGAGGTAGCTATGGAGACAGTGGGTGCATGGGTGATCACCTTCTGGAACGGTTCCAGCATATTGGAAGGTCGCAAATGTCACCCCACAATTTAAGAAGGGAGGGAGAGAGAAAACGGGGAATTACAGATCTGTTAGCCTGACATCAATAGTAGGGAAAATGGTAGAATCTATCATAAAGGATGTGATAAATGGATAATTGGATAATAATGATCTGATTGGACATAGTCAACATGGATTTATGAATGGGAAATCATGTTTGATGAACATGTTGTAGTTTTTTGAGGATATTAGTAACAGAATTGATAAAGTGGAGTCGGTGGATGTAGTCTATTTGGATTTTCAGATGAATTTTTGATAAGGTCCCCCACAAGAGGTTGGTTGGTAAAATTAAAGCACATGGGATAGGACGTAATATACTGGCATGGATTAAGGATTGGTTAACAAGCATAAAACAGAGAGTAGGAATAAATGGGTTATTCTCGCTTTGGCAGGCTGTGACCAGTGGGGTAAGTAAAAAGGAAACATTTGGGTAAGTACTTGGGCCCCATCTGTTCACAATATGTATCATTGATTTAGATGTGGGGACCAGAGTAATATTCCCAAGTTTGCAGATGATACAAAAAGATGTGGGAATGTATGTGTTGTGAGGAAGGTGTAAAGCGGCTTCAAGGGAATTTGGACAGACTTCGTGGGAGGGCAAGAACGTGGCGGATGGAATATAATGTGGAAAATATGAGGTTATCCACTTTGGAAGGTGGAATAGATGTGCAGGGTATTGCTTGAATGGTAAGAAATTAGAAAGTGTAGATGTACAAAGGGATCTGGGTGTCCTTGTCAATAAGTCACTGAAGGCTGACATGCAGGGACAGCAAGCACTTAAGAAGGCTAATGGTATGTTAGCCTTTATCACAAGAGAATTTGAGTACAGAAGTAGTGAAGTCTTGCTTCAATTGGATGGAACCTTGTGAGAACACACCTGGAGTACTGTGTGCAGCTTTGTCCCCTTACTTTAGGAAGTATATTATTGCCATAGGGGGAGAGGAACGAAGATTCACTAGACTTGTTCCTGGGATGGCAGGACTGTCCTATGAAGAGATTAGGAAAACTGGGCCTGGATTCTCCAGAATTTCGAAGAATGAGATGTGATCTCATTGAAACCTACAACATAATTAAATGGATCGACGGGTTGATGCAGCTAAGATGTCTCCCCTGGTTGGGGAGTCTAGAACCAGCAGAGACAATTTTAAAATAAGGAGGAAGTCACTTAGGACAGAGATGAGGCGAAATTTCTTTCCTTACGGGGTTGTGAATCTTTGGAATTCTCTACCCCAGAGGGCTGTGGAAGCTCAGTCATTGAGTATGTTTGAAGCAGAGATTGACAGATTTCTAAATACAAATGACATAAAGGGATATGGGGATAGTGTGGTAAAAAGGAATTGAAATAGAAGATAACCCATAATCGTATTGAATGGCGGGGCAGACTAGATGGGCTGAATGGCCTACTCCTGCTCCTATGTTCCGAAGCTGCTGAACTCTTTCAAACTGGAGGGAAGTTCGCTCAGGCTACTTTTGGAGTGTTCCGAATTTTTGGTGGTACGCTTCTGATACTATCTCATATGCACCCTGGATAGCGTTTTTAGTCATCTGAGAATCTGATGAACTTTCATCTGGCAACAGTGAATACACATCATGAGCTTTTCCTGTTACTTTGCTTTATAAAAACAGTGTCCAGTTCTCTGCCGGCCATTTCAGCTGCTTTGCAAGTTTTTCAAAAGTGACAAAAAATTCTTCCACATGCTCCTCATTTAACTTTAGAATGAACTGGGATAACTGTAAGAGCTCAGCACATGGTCCTGAGCTATGGGCTGCTCCCTCACTACCTGTGCCTTCACTGGGTGTACTGGGTCTTCCTCTAGTTGTTTGAGCCACCTTAACTCCCTTTCCTCATTCTCCTTCTGGAACACTCTTACTTTTTCCCTTTCTTGACGCTCACTCTGTTCTTTCTCGATCTCTCTGGAATTCTAATTCTTGTCTCTTCTGTTCTAGTTTTACCTTAGCTAACATTACTCTATCTGTTAGTGATTCTAACTCTGCTTGAGTCTTCAGCTTCAAGTGAAAAATGATTGGCCACAGGTCTTAGAATTTTGGGTTTCCTAGCTTTTGGGCGGAGAGTAATCCCTAACTGTCCAGCTACATTACTCAACTTTTCAACAGAGAGGGATTCTAAGCTGTACCGAGTTACTTCTCTCTGTAAGTAACTCCTTTTATGCCAATGTAACTCCTTTATTCAAAAAGGGAGGGAGACAGAAAGCAGGAAAAATTATGAGGCCCATAGATAGGGTAGAGAAGAAGAAACTTTTCCCTTAGCAGAGGTGTCAATAACAGGGGGGCATTGATTTAAGGTCAGGGGCAAGTGGTTTCGAGGAGATTTGAGGGAAAAAAATATTTCACTCGGATGGTGGCTGGAATCTGGAGCACAGTACCTGAAAAGATGGTAGAGGCAAGAACCCTCACAACATTTAAGAAGTATTTAGATGAGCACTTGAAATGCCATAGCATACAAGGTTACAGGCCAAGTGCTGGAAAAGGGGATTAGAATGGACAGGCTTGATGGCCGGCACAGACAGAGTGGGGCGAAGGGACTGTTTCTGTGCTGTAAAACTCTGTGTATCTATGACACATCCAATTTCTCATTTGTTGTTGCGTTAGGATCACTAGAACCTCCAGATTTCTGTTACAGCCAGGTGAGGAGGGGTCCCAGGCTCTCCTCTTGTCCTATCTTTTATTTCACTGCAGCGGGGCTTATTCCTGATTAGCAGTGGACATGCTGACCACCTTTTACCGTTGTTGTGATCGTGAAAGAACAAATCAGACAAGTTTTCTTGAGTTTAAACAAGAGGTGAGTTTATTATACTTAACAATCTAAACTGAATCTAAATAAAATAATAAACATACACACATTGATGCACACACACACAGACCTGCAAATCACAGAAAAATAAATTATAGAGTGAGAACTAAATTTCTATTCGGATTAGAGTCCAGAATAAATTAAAAATAAACCAAAATCTGTGAGATTGGGTAATTCTGTGGTCTGCGCCTTTGCCTCCCTTATTTATAAGTGTCATGTCATCTGCAAGGGTTTAAATTATGTTGTTTTACATATAAGTTTATGTCACTTGTATATTTATCTATATGTCAGGAAGAGCACTGGTTTTAATACTGACCCCTGAGAAACAGCACTGTATTCTCCCCCTCCCCCAGTCTGAACAATGCCTGTTCACCACTTCTCTCTGCTTTCTGTCCTTGAGTCAGTGTCATATCCACTCTATCACTCTCACATTAATCCATGTGTTTCATTTTTCATAACAAGTCTATGAAATGTCATTTGATCACAGGCCTTTTGATAGTCCAGATAGATAACAGGAAACACACTGTCCTCATCAACACTCACAGTTATATCATCAACTAACTTGATCAAGATTATCAGACATGATTTTCCATTAACCTATCCGTACTGTTTATCATTTAATATCACATGTTTTTCCAAGAATGATATATTTTTGTAGTGGGTCATGGCCTCCAGAAATTTCCAACCACCGACATTAGACTGACTGGTCAGTAGTTATCGGGTTTATCGAATGTCTCCTTATTTAAACAGCTTGTAACAGCTTTGTCATCACTCCCAGATCCAAAGACGATTGAAAGCTTCTGGCCAGTGCCTCTACTATTTCCACATTCCTTCCCTCAACAAACCTCATATATCCCATCTGGACTGGGTAAATCTTCGACACTATTGTGTTGTAAATAGTGTTGGATTGAAAGGTGTTAACTGAACCTTCTTGTTCATTGACTGTAATTAACGTCAGTCTCCAAGGACCCGAATTGTGTCACTGGAGGGTTTCCCTCTTCTATTAATAACGGACTCCTTCCAATGTGCTGGCTCATAGTGTCAGTGGGAGCATCACCCCTGGCACTAACAGAGATCAGCAGCTCCAGGGAGCGAGAGAGGAGAGATCTGAATCTGCGAACAATAGATTGGAATGTTACAACACTGGGTCAGAATCTGAGGACAATAGATTGGAATGTTAAAACAATGGATCAGAATCTGGGAACAATAGATTGGAATGTTAAAACAATGGACAGCAAGAGTTTCTCCTATTGGTTTAGCCTCGTTACTGCAGATTATTTTTGGATAACATTAGATTTGCGGATCTATTATGCTCTGAAGATGATTCAAACGATTTACTATCCCATCCTCGCTATCATTGGTGTCCCTGGTAATTCTCTGTATCCAACTATTAGATCTATAAATCATATTTCACTGATTTAGTGTTCTTGTCATGTAAATCTTGGGAAGACTGAAGCCACAGTCTTCAGTCTCCGTCTCACATTCCACTCTGCATCCACTTTCCGCATTCCCCTCACTACCCAATGTCTGAGGCTGAAACAGACTATTTGGAACCTCTTTGTTATATTTATACCTGAGCTGAGTTCATTGCCATATTCCGCCTATCACCAACCCTACCTGCTACTACCTCTGTAATATCACCCGTCACCACCTCTGCCCATCTGCTAATAAACCCTCATCTGTGCCGTTGTTAAATCCACACTTAACTATTCCAATTCTATCCTGGTCACCCTCCCAGATATCAACCTGCATAAACAACAGCCCATCCAGAACTCTTCTGCCTATATCCTAACTCAGACCAAATCCCGATCGCCCATTGCTTCTGTGCTCACTGATCAACATTGGCTCCGGGCCTGGCAGTACCTAAATTTTAATATTCTCATTCTTGTGTTTGAATCCCTCCATGGCCTCACCCCTCAAATTAGTCCCATTTCCTTTGCATTTCACAAATTCTTGTCAATCTAATGCCTTCAAGTCTTTTTCCAATTCCCTTTTAGAAGTGAGCTGTTTTCACTCTATATCTTCCCCTGCTGTGATTTTCACTCTATGACGTTTCACTCTATGATGGCACTGGTGCCAACGCTATGGAAACCTGGAACTATAAAATGATGTGAACTGCACAGCCGGCCACTTCTAGTGTGGCCAGCACAGTGCCCCGTGCTGGGCAGGGAACTAGCCTGGGTATACTGTGCATGTGCTGTTAGTGTGAGGAAGGGTTTGAATTGACGTCAATCTGCCATTCCGACAGCTTTGATGTACGTCTTTAAATCTTGATCTGTGCATGTCGACTGACCGCCTGTGTTAGTCACTCTCAGCTGAACATACATTCAGCAGCACGAAGGACCTCCACTGGTGTTATTTAAAAGGACCAGGAATCCAACGTACAGGTGAGGGGCTTGTGATTTACTTTTGCTGTTGTAAAGTTAGTGGAGGTGCTGTGGATGGTTTTCTGAAGGTTGTGTGGTGAGCTGCTGCAGACATTCAGGGACGGCAGAGGATTTGGTGAACCAACTCTGGACGAGGTATGGGGACTGTAGTTACAGTGTTTCTGGGTCTGTCACATGACCAACAAATGGAGCAGAGGCTGCAGAGAGGGGAAGCTCTGTAAAGATGGAGAGGAGGGGGCTCTGCCTTACCCACCCCGGTTTTGCAAGAGCACTTTTCCTACCTACACCTAACCCAGGAGCAGTGTGTGAGGTGACTCTGATTCAATAAGGATGTGGTCACAGAGCTGTGTCACCTCCTGTAACACGACCTGGAGCCTCACACCAGGGTGAGGACGGAGCTGTCAGTGGCTGTTAAGGTCACAGTTTCATTGAACGTCTATGTATCTGGATTTTTAGAGGCAGGAGCATGAGACAAATCTAACGTAGGGATGTAGAAATCGATGTAGTCATAAAATAATTTCCGACATAAAAGGAGGCCATTTTACCCCTCCATGCCAGCTCAATCTGGAACAATCCAGTCATTCCCACTCCCCCTCTCAATCCCCCTATCCCTGCAAGTTCATTTCCTTCAGGTGCCCATCCAGTTTCCTTTTGAAATCATTGATTGTCTTATCTTCCACCACCCTCCTGGGCAGTGAGTTCCATCTCATTGCAATTCACTGTGTAAAAAAGTTCTTTCTCATATTCCCCCTGTATCTCTTACCCAAAACCTTCCATCTGTGTCCCCTTGTCCGTGTTTCATCAGTAAATGGGAATAGTTTTTCCTTGTCTATCTTATCTACTTCTGTTATAATCTTGTAAACCTCTATCGAATCTCTCTCAATCTCCTTTACTCCAGGGAGAACAACTGCAGCTTATCCAAACTAACCTTGTAACATCGATAGCACACATAGATGGACATTTGCTCTGTTTGTAAACCCGTGCCATTCCTGCACTGTATGTGTTTGATGGGGACAGTGTAGAGGGAGATTTACTCTATATCTAACCCTGTTTATTTTTCTTCCCCTTTTCTATATCCCATATTGAGGGGGCCTTTATTCCTCAGGCCCGCTTTATATACATATTTAAATTTTTTAAATAACTTTATTTAAAACAGATAAATAAACCAAAATCTCAAATTAAAATGCCATTCGCGGCGTCGATGATGCACTCCAGTCCCTGTGGTGCCCACCGTTCACAGAAGGCCTCAAGCATACCGGCGGAAACTACATGCTCCTTCTCCAGGGACACCCGGGCGCGAGCGTAACCGCAGAAGAGGGGCTGGCAATCGGGGAGGACGGACCCCCCGACCACCCGCAGCCTGGACCTGTGAATTGCCACCTTTGCCAGGCCCAGGAGCAGACCGACGAGGAGATCCTCCTCCCGGCTTAAGCCTCTCCGCACCGGGTGCCCAAAGTGTCGAGGGAGCTTTACTCTGTATCTAACCCCCGTGTAGTATCTGTCCTGGGAGTGTTTGATGGGGACAGTGTTGAGGGAGCTTTACTCTGTATCTAACCCCCCGTGATGACCTGTCCTGGGAGCGTTTGATGGGGGCAGTGTAGAGGAAGCTTTAGTCTGTATCTAACCCCCGTGCTGTACCTGTCCTGGGAGCGTTTGATAGGGGACAGTGTCGAGGGAGCTTTACTCTGTATCTCAGCACCGTTTTTTTTTCTAACCCCGTTTTTTTTTTTCTCTTTTCCAAGGTGGCCTTTATACCCCAGGCCCCTTTTATATCTTTTATGTCGAGGGGGCCTTTATTCTTCAGGCCACCTTTATATACACACTTATATTTTTAAAAATAACTTTATTAAAAACAGAAATAAACAAAAACTCAAATTAAAATGCCCTTTTCGGCGTCGACAATGCACTCCAATCCCTGCGGTGCCCACGGGCCATGGAAGGCCTCAAGCGTACCGGCGGACACCACATGCTCCTTCTCCAGAGACACCTGGGCGCGAACGTAACCGCGGAAGAGGGGCAGGTAATCGGGGAGGACGGACCCCCCGACGGCCCGCAACCTGGACCTGTGAATTGCCACCTTGGCCAGGCCCAGGAGCAGACTGACAAGGAGATCCTCCTCCCGGCCCAAGCCCCTCCGCACTGGGTGCCCAAAGATCAGGAGCGTGGGACTGAAGTGCAGCCAGAATTTGAGGAGCAGCCCCTTCAGATACTCAAAGAGGGGCTGCAACCTCGCACTATCCGTATAAACATGGAACACGGACTCGTCCAGGCCGCAGAATGTACTGGCGGCCTGGGAGTCCATGAACCTACTTAAAAGTCTATTGCACGGGACTGCTCTGTGCAGCACCCTCCACCCCAGGTCCCTGATGTAAAGGGGGAAGACTCCCGCGTAGAGAGACGTCAATCGGGGATTCCCCTCGCTGCCAGATGGCAACGTGGACCGCCAGTGCTTGTCCGGCTGGCTGACGAGGGCGAGGAAGTGGAGAGTGTGCTTGAGCATCCCGTACAGGAAACCCCTCCGCGCCGATTGGAATGGCACGGAGGGCATTTCCGAGAAGCGGCTCGGGTTGTGCGGGACCGGCTCCTGAGGAGGGTTTCGGGGCCTGGATGCGATGAGCAGTTCCGGCCGAGCGGGGGTCAGCTCCGCCGGACTCGCCCCGCACTCCCGAGCCCCCTCGCCACCCGCAGTGAGGGGCGTCCCGGGGTTTTCGGCTACTCCTCCGCCCGCCGGACAGTCCCCGGAGTCGGCCGCCCGGACAGCCGAGGCGCTCTCCTCCGCCGGCGGGGGAGCGCCCTGACTGGAGGCGACCAAGTTCCAGATGCAGAATGGATCCCGATAAAAGACAGGCAAATCCCTCAGAGAGGCGTGGCTAACGGACTCCACCGGGAGCTGCGTGTCGTCTTGAAGGCAGTGACACTGGCGGAAAAAATACGTCGCCAGCGCACACCATCTGGGAGGACACTCGACGTACAGGTATCTCTGCAGGGTCAGAAGGCGGAGAGTCGCAGCCTGGGTGTGGACGCACACCAGCGACTGACCGCCCTCCTCGTTCGGGAGACTCAGGACCGCGGCAGAGACCCAGTGTTGCCTCCTGCCCCAGAAGAAATCGACGAGTTTCTTCTGGATCTTGGTGGCAAATACAGGGGGCGGGGCCAAAGTGACCAACCGGTACCACAACATGGAGGTTGGTTTATGACCAACGCTCGGCCCCTGTAGGAAAGCACTCGGAGCAGTCCTGACCAACGCCCCAGCCGTGTGGTGACTTTCGCCTCCAACTCCTGCCAGTTTGCCCGCCAGGCTTCCTCAGCGGGGCTCAGGTGGACTCCCAGATAAAGGAGGTGCGTGGTGCTCCACGCAAAAGGTGTCATCTCCTCCGGCAGGGAGTCCACCCGCCACTGACCAACCAAGAGTCCGGAACATTTCTCCCAATTGATCCTCGCGGAGGACACAGCAGAAAAGGTTTGCTGGCAGTCACGCATCCTCCGCAAGTCAACGGGATCTGTGACCACGAGGAGCACGTCGTCGGCGGAAGCTGAGAGGACGACCCTCTGGCCGGCTCACGCAGAGTCAATCCCGTCAACCTCCTGCAAATGCGGCCCAAGTCCAAAAGTGCGCAGAGTCCCGAAAAGTTTTTTTGTGATCCACCCTGTCGAACGCCTTCTCCTGTTCGAGGAAGAGTAAGGCGACCAACTGACCAGTCCTCTGGGAAAGATGGATCAGGTCCCAGAACAGGTGGAAGTTGTCCTGGATGGAATGGCCCTGGACCGTGTAGGACAGGTCGGGTTGGATCATGTGGGCCACCATGGCGCCCAGGCGGGTAGACATAGCCCGGGCAAAGATATTATAATCCGTGCTGAGGAGGGAGACCGGACGCCAGTTTTTAAGCAGGTGGAGATCGCCCCTCTTTGGCAGCAGGACGACGACCGCCGGGGCATCTCCCCGGTCGCCAGGCTTTCCCCCAGGACCCGCGCATAATCGTCCCCCAGGATGTCCCAGAACGCCCTGAGGAACTCCACGGTCAACACATCCAACCTTGGGGATTTGCCCCTCGAGAGCTGGTGGAGGGCGCCGGTCAGCTCTTCTAACGTGAGCGGAGCCTCCAATCCTTCGGCGCCCTCCGGGCTGACTTGCGGCTGGTCCTCCCACAAAACTCTGCGTGCATCCTCGCTGGACGGATCCGGAGAGAACAACGCACTGCAATAAGTACGGTCCAGGAGGCCCATTCTCTCCGGATCCGTGATGGAGGATCCGCCGTCGGCCAGCAGCTCGACGAGCTGCTTACCAACCCCCCGCCATTTTTCCAGCGAGTAGAAGAAGGGTGAGGCGCGGTTCAGATCTTCCAGGATCTGGATCCGCGACCTCACGTACGCGCCTCGGGACCTTATGAGCTGCAGGTCCCTCAGCGCGCCCTACTTCTCTTTGTACGCCTGCCACAGGGCCAGGCCCATGATGGCATGACCGAGGAGGGACTCCAAGTCGAGCACCTGCCTCTCAAGGTGCCCGATCTCGGCTTCCCGCCTCTTTGTCGACCCCTTCGCGTACTCCTGACAGAAGACGCGGATGTGAGTCTTGCCCACATCCCACCATAGCCTCAAGGAGGGGAAGCTCCCCTGCTTCCTTCTCCAGTCGGCCCAGAATCGACAGAATGAGTCCCGGAACCGCTCGTCCTCCAGCAGCCAGTTGTTAAAGTGCCAGTACGCAGATCCCGCCAGCGTGCGGAGCGGAAAGAACTCTGCCCACACCAGGTGGTGGAGCATGGCACCAGCCACCTGGAGGCCGCCGAGACGCGTGAGACGTACGCCTGCGAAAAGTAGAGGCGGTCGTTTCGCGACCCTCCCCCTCCAGACCTCCACGTGAAGGCGCTGGAGTCGGGATGGAGTTTCTGCCAGACGTCCACCAAGTTAAGGGAGCTGATCAGCCCCTCAACTTCTCCACCGACGCTTGGCCGCGCTGGGGACCTGATTGATCCCTCAACTCGAAGGTGCAGTTAAAATCCCACCCCCCCCCCCCCGATGATGATGCACTCGCTGCTATCGATGGAGCTCAAGAGAGCAGACACTTCTTCAAAGAAGCGTGCTTGCAACGCGCCGGGCCTGGGCGTGTACACGTTCACATAGTGGAGCAGCACGGTCCCCAGGCGAACGGCGTGGTGGAGCAAGCAACCCGGCACTAGCTCCTTGACCACCAAGATCTCCGGCTGAAAAGTTGGGGCCAAAAAGATAGCCACCACATTAGAAATAGGGGTGAGGTGACTCATGTAGAACCCACCCTGCCACTCCAGGAGCCAGGTTGCTTCGTCTCCCGGAACGGTGTGGGATTCCTGCAGAAAGCTCACAGCGTATCTCCCTTCCCTGAGGACTGAGAGATTGGCAAATCTGTGGTGAGACCCCCTGCTGCCGTTGATGTTGAGGCTGGCTATGGTTATCTTCATGTCAAAGGTACTAAAAACCCGTCACCAACACCTCACTGTGAGGAGGGAGTGGAAGTGCACCTGGCCCTCCACTCCCCCAGCAATCCATTGAGGAACACATTAAAACGGCGCCTCTCAAGCAGTTTCACGCCCGCGCGCTTGCCCGCTTTCTTAAGGGCGGCACGGACGGACTGTATGATCAGCGCCAGATTCGACCAACGACCGAGGGCCAGCTGAACTTTATTGCGGCAACCCCTGCAAACCGCGAGGAAATCCCGGAGTTCCGCCGTGGGGATGAGAGGAGATTCAGTGGGAGGCACGAGGGACTCCACCACCTCACTGGTGATGGAATCAAGATCATCCTCCGTGCCCCACACCGAATCCCCATCCTCCTCCGGGTCATCACCGCCACTGGCCGACACACCCACCACACACTGTGGGGCGGACGTCCCGGCAGCGCCAGCTGATCCCGCTTCCATCACGATCCCACCCCCAGGATCGATGGCGGAGGAGTCCTCTCTGGGTTCTATTGTGAAACTGGAGCCTGTGGGCGCCAGCAGTTCAGGACCCCCCTTCACCTCCATCCCCAGGCCAATGAGTGGTCCAGGGGAGACAGGCGTTCCCGACTCCAGAAATCCAGCCGGAGCCGAGACCACAGTAGGCGGAGGGAGGAGGCCATCTTCCCCTCCGCCAGCACCCACAGGCCCAGCGGATGGGGCAGCGTTCTCGGTTACAACCGGATCGGTTGTATCCTGGTTGGTGGTGGACTCCGGCTGGGAGGGCCGACAATTTGAGGCCCCGCCCTCCCCTTTACTCAGGGCACCCGACCCAGTGGCAGTGGCAGAATGGGTGGCGTCCCCAGGCTCCTCCATCACAAGCAGGGCTACACTGGCTTCCCCTGGAGTGGTCACATGTACAGGTGTCTCCCCCTCCACCCCATGCTGAGGAATAGGGATCTCCTGCCCAGACTTTGTGGCCTTGGTGGTGGCGTTAGGGGAAACCTGTGGACCCGAAACCGGAGACAGCTCACCTTCAGCAGATGGGCCCTGCGCCTCAGGGCCCCTTGTCACCTCTGTGGAAGGCTGCCTTCTCATCTTTTTCCCAGTTGGGTGCGGAGGCTCAGAGACCTCCATATTATCAGAGGCCTCCACCTCCGCACTCACTTTTTTTTTATTCACCCTGGGCTTGAGCCCAGCCCTGGGGCAAGTTGACTCCCCGAGATCGGGCTTTGTGCTGAGCTCAGACTCGGGTAGTGTCTCTATGTCCAGGGGACGTGCCTCTCGATGTTGATTTCTCCTCCGCGCCTTCCTTCCACTTGGACGGTCACCCCCTCCCTGCCAGAGGCCGTGAAAACCACAGCCTCCTGTACCGACTGTATGGTATCTGGTAGAGGAGTAGGGGGGGTGGGAGGAAGTGCAGCGATGCCACCCTGGGCCGCCGATTTGGTGTTGGCAGCAGGGAGGTTGGGGCAGTTCTTACGAACATGCCCCACCCCCTTACAGACATGGCACCGCACCCCGTCCAAGGTCCAGAAGACGCGGTAGGCCGTCCCCTGGAACTCTACATTAAAGTGGCCCTCTGTAACCTCCTCCCACGCGAGCTGCATGAATAACTGGCGGCGGAAGGAGCACACGTGTCAGAGGCTGTTCTGCCGAAGACCGAGCAGGTCTGGGGTGAGCCCCGTCTTTACCTGCCCCAGACGGTGCAGGTGGGGAAGGAGGAGCTCACCAGGAATGAAGGGCGGGACATTGGATGGAGTGAGCCTTTGCACAGTTTCCTCCAGGTGGTCCACTGGCAGGAAGGTCCCGCCCACGGTGAGCCCCTTGCTCAGAGCCAGGGACACCGCCTGCTCGGTCTTCAGGAATAACACTGCTTTCCCGTACATTTTAGAGGCTGCAACAATGGCCGAAGGGCCGACAACCTCGGCCATTGCTTTCACACATGCCTCTACAGTCATGTTCGGGTGGATGTCGCTATTGACCCCATGTTTCGATGTTAATAAAGCAAACGGTGACGGGGCAACAGGTGCAGCTGCAGCAGCCGCAGCAGCATATGAACGGGAAGGCCCCGCCACCGGCGAAGGAGGGCTTGCCATGGGGTCTAAGAGCCACGTCCACCCCCAAGAAACAAAGCAAATTTACAATTGAAACAATAAACAAACAAACTGTAAACAAAGTGGAGTGGGAGTTGAGGAGGATAGGGGTAGGAAGGTAAAAGAAAATGGGAGGATAGATTACTGAGGCGACTGAGTGGAGGAAGGGAGAGAAAGGCTGACAGGGATGTTTGATCCAGCTGCCAGTTGGAGCACCTTTGTAACAATTATGCCAAAACTGTTTGTTGTCTTCTAGTTGGGGGAGGCTTCTTCGCCCGGGATGGCTGAAGCCGCCCGGTACTCTCCTCTTCTGCTTTTAACAAAAAAAGTCTTCCCCAGGCAACTCCAGCTGTCCCGAGCAGGTAATTGGGGTGGGAACGGAGCTCCCTGTGTGCAAGCACCAATACAAATACAGGGGCCCCCTACTGGATTTGGCAGCCCCGCCCAAGTCTTCCGGCCTCTTCTCCCTCCCCCCAAACAGTCCAAACTTAAGAGTTCTTCAGGTGCTCTGCCACCCACCTATCTATAACAATTGCAGCCTTCCTTGATGGATTCTCTCAATTCTGCATTCACCCATTGGTACAGCAGCTTTTTTCGGGAGCTGATAGTGCGAGCGAGCGAACAGCGAGGAGGTCAGTTTCAGTTTAAAGTTAATTACCTTTTGTTTCGGCGGACCAGGGGACTGCTGGGTAAGTGAGGTTACATATTTGGGTGGTTGCTTTTCCCGAAACACTACTCGGGTAGTGTCTCCCACCCATCCTCCTCCTCTAACCAAAAAAAAAGGACTCTGGTGTGTTGATAAGGTAAGCTTTTTATTGAAAAACTTCTGTCCGTCAGATTGCAAAGCTAACATGTTTTGACATTTTTTTTGCCTATTCAGTAGATTTTTGGGAATTTAGAATAGAGGGAATGGAAGTTAAGGCAGTTGTATGTTCCTCCTGCAGAATGTGGGAGGTAAGGGTCGCCAAGAGTGTCCCTGCTGACTGCATCTGTGGGAAGTGCACCCAACTCCAGTTCCTCGTGAACCTCGTTAGGGAACTGGAGCTGGAGCTGGATGAACTTCGGATCATTCGGGAGGCGGTGGGGATTATTGAGAGGAGTTATAGGGAGGCAGTCACACCTCAGGTAAAAGAAGTAGGTAGATGGGTTACCGTCAGGGGAAGGAAAGGGAACCAGCAGGCAGTGCAGGGATCCCCTGTGGCCGTTTCCCTCAACAACAGGTATACCGTTTTGGATACTGTTGCGGGGGACGACTTACCAGGGGTAAGCAATGGGGTACAGGTCTCTGGCACAGAGTCTGTCCCTGTTTGCTCAGAAGGGAAGGGGGAAGAGGAGCAGAGCATTAGTCATTGGGGACTCCATAGTTAGGGGAACAGATAGGAGGTTCTGTGGGAACGAGAGAGACTCACGGTCGGTGTGTTGCCTCCCAGGTGCCAGGGTTCGTGATGTCTCGGATCGTGTTTTTGGGATCCTGAAGTGGGAGGGGGAGCAGCCCTAAGTCGTGGTCCACACAGGCACAAACGACATAGGTAGGAAGAGAGATGGGGTTTTAAGACAGAAATTTAGGGAGCTAGGGTTGAAGCTAAGAGCGAGAACAAACAGAGCTGTTATCTCTGGGTTGTTGCCCGTGCCACGTGATAGCGAAGTGAGGAATAGGGAGAGACAGGAGTTGAACACGTGGCTGCAGGGATGGTGCAGGAGGGAGGGTTTTGGTTTCCTGGATAATTGGGGCTCTTTCTGGGGTAGGTGGGACCTCTACAAACAGGATGGTCTTCACCTGAACCAGAGGGGTACCAATATCCTGGGGGGGGAGATTTGCTAGTGCTCTTCCACGGAGGTAGTATGGGCCGAGGTGAGAAACAGGAGAGGTGAGGTCACCCTGTTGGGAGTTTTCTATAGACCTCAGAATAGTTCCAGAGATGTCGAGGAAAGGATAGCGAAGATGATTCTCGACAGGAGCGAGAGTAACAGGGTAGTTGTTATGGGGGACTTTAACTTTCCAAATATTGACTGGAAATACTATAGTTCGAGTACATTAGATAGGTCAGTTTTTGTCCAGTGTGTGCAGGAGGGTTTTCTGTCACAGTATGCAGACAGGCCAACCAGGGGCGATGCCACATTGCATTTGGTACTGGGTAATGAACCCGGCCAGGTGTTAGATTTAGATGTAGGTGAGCACTTTGGTGATAGTGATCACAATTCGGTTAGGTTTACCTTAGCGATGGGCAGGGACAGGGAGATACTGCAGGGCAAGAATTATAGCTGGGGGAAAGGAAATTATGATGCGATTAGGCAAGATTTAGGATGCGTAGGATGGGGAAGGAAACTGCAGGGGATGGGCACAATAGAAATGTGGAGCTTATTCAAGGAGCAGCGACTGCGTGTCCTTGATAAGTATGTACCTGTCAGGCAGCGAGGAAGTTGTCGAGCGAGGGAGCCGTGGTTTACTAAAGAAGTTGAAGCGCTTGTCAAGAGGAAGAAGAAGGCTTATGTTAGGATGAGACGTGAAGGCTCAGTTAGGGCGCTTGAGCGTTACAAGCTAGCCAGGAAAGATCTAAAGGGAGAGCTATGAAGAACGAGGAGAGGACACGAGAAGTCATTGGCGGATAGGATCAAGGAAAACCCTCAGGCTTTCTATAGGTATATCAGGAATAAAAGAATGACTAGAGTTAGATTAGGGCCTATCAAGGATAGTAGTGGGAAGTTGTGTGTGGAATCAGAGGAGATAGGGGAAGCGTTAAATGAATATTTTTCGTCAGTATTTACAATAGAGAATGAAAATGTTGTCGAGGAGAATACTGAGATTCAGACTACTGGGCTAGATGGGATTGAGGTTCACAAGGAGGAGGTGTTAGCAATTTTGGAAAGTGTGAAAATAGATAAGTCCCCTGGGCCAGATGGGATTTATCCTAGGATTCTCTGGGAAGCCAGGGAGGAGATTGCAGAGCCTTTGTCCTTGATCTTTATGTCGTCATTGTCGACAGGAATAGTGCCAGAATACTGGAGGATAGCAAATGTCCCCTTGTTCAAGAAGTGGAGTAGAGACAGCGCTGGTAATTTTAGACCTGTGAGCCTTACTTCGGTAGTGGGTAAAATGTTGGAAAAGGTTATAAGAGATAGGATTTATAATCATCTTGAAAAGAATAAGTTCATTAGCGATAGTCAGCACGGTTTTATGAAGGGTAGGTCGTGCCTCACAAACCTTATTGAGTTTTCCGAGAAGGTGACCAAACAGGTGGATGAGGGTAAAGCCATGGATGTGGTGTATATGGATTTCAGTAAGGCGTTTGATAAGGTTCCCCATGGTAGGCTATTGCAGAAAATACGGAAGTATGGGGTTGAAGGTGGTTTAGAGCTTTGGATCAGAAATTGGCTAGCTGAAAGAAGACAGAGGGTGGTGGTTGATGGCAAATGTTCATCCTGGAATTTAGTTACTAATGGTGTACCGCAAGGATCTGTTCTGGGGCCACTGCTGTTTGTCATTTTTTATAAATGACCTGGAAGAAGGTGTAGAAGGGAGGGTTAGTAAATTTGTGGATGACACGAAGGTCGGTGGAGTTGTTGATAGTGCCGAAGGATGTTGTAGATTACAGAGGGACATAGATAGGCTGCAGAGCTGGGCTGAAAGATGGCAAATGGAGTTTAATGCGGAAAAGTGTGAGGTGATTCACTTTGGAAGGAGTAACAGGAATGCAGAGTACTGGGCTAATGGGAAGATTCTTGGCCGTGTAGATGAGCAGAGAGATCTTGGTGTCCAGGTACATAAATCCCTGAAGGTTGCCACCCAGGTTAATAAGGCTGTTAAGAAGGCATATTGTGTGTTAGCTTTTATTAGTAGGGGGATCGAGTTTCGGAGCCACGAGGTCATGCTGCAGCTGTACAAAACTCTGGTGCTGCCGCACCTGGAGTATTGCGTGCAGTTCTGGTCACCACATTATAGGAAGGATGTGGAAGCTTTGGAAAGGGTGCAGAGGAGGTTTACTTGGATGTTGCCTGGTATGGAGGGAAGGTCTTCCGATGAAAGGCTGAGGGACTTGAGGTTGTTTTTGTTAGAGAGAAGGAGGAGGAGAGGTGACTTAATGGAGACATATAAGATAATCAGAGGGTTAGATAGGTTGGATAGTGTGAGTCTTTTGCCTCGGATGGTGATGACAAACACGAGGGGACATAGCTTTAAGTTGAGGGGTGATAGATATAGGACAAATGTCAGAGGTAGTTTGTTTATTCAGAGAGTAGTAGGGGCGTGGAACGCCCTGCCTGCAACAGTAGTGGACTCGCCAACTTTAAGGGCATTTAAGTGGTCATTGGATAGACATATGAATGAAAATGGAATAGTGTAGGTCAGATGGTGTCACAGGTCGGCGCAACATCGAGGGCCGAAGGGCCTGTACTGCGCTGTAATATTCTGTGTTCTTCCTCTCTCCACTTTCTCCAGTCTCCGCTCTGCAGTTGCTACAGCACAGGTGCAGCTTCTCCCCCTGATTGCTGGCAGGAAGTGCTTCAAATTGCCCAGCCAATCCCAGTGTTGTACCTGTCCTGGGAGTGTTTGCTGGGGACAGTGCAGAGGGAGCTTTACTCTGTATCTAACCCCTTGCTGTACCTCTTCTGGGAGTGTTTGATGGGGACAGTGTAGAGAAAGATTTACTCTGTATCTAACCCCATTTTTTTCCTCTTTTCTATTTTCTTTCCCCCGTTTTTTAAACTTGTGTTGAACTGAACAGTTTAGAGGCAGCTTGAATCTGTATCGAAGCCGTGCTGCCCCTGCCATAAACTTCAGCACAAATAAAATTCCTATCCAAACTCGCACCAAGTTAAAGGCCTGCTCAAGTCACAAACAAAAACCCGACCTGAATCCGACGGAGCCATATGGGATCCGAGCCCGACCCGGCCCAGGTCCCTCCATTTTCCCCCGAGACCGACCCGACCCGACCCAAGCCCAAAGGTCGAGTTCAGAAGAATGGCCCCACACATGTCATCGGATCCCATCGGGTTCGGGTCGGGTAACAGGACTTTCCACCAAGTCCCGTTCATCCATCACTACTATGCTCACTGGCTTACGTTGGTTCCTGGTCCAGTAATGCCTCGATTTTAAAATTCTCATCCTAGCTTTCTGACCCAACTCATTCCGAACTACTCAGAAATGAAACTGCCTCCTCAAAATACTAAATGTTGGTTTGTTTAAGGGAACACCTTCACATCACGGACTGCTGTGGTTCAGGATGAAGGCCCACCATTTTCTCATGGCAACCAGGGATGGGGAAGTAATGCTGGCCTTCCTTGTCAGTATCACCCATATCGTGAGAACAGATAGACAGGAAATAAAATAGGAATAAAATCAATGAGTTTGTAATTGACGGATTGAAACCAGGTGTGCTCTGTGATCAGAGAGAGATGTCATAATCCGATAAACAAATTGTCAACACAATTTATCTCACCAGCCCTTTGTGCTTGTCTTTCTGCTGTTGTCTTCATCAGAAAACAAGTAACAATTAATCACGGGATTAAAAACTGCTGAATGTCAATTGTACACATGAGATACGTACTCAATGATTTCTGTTATCAGACATCAGAGAATCACACAGCACAGGAGGAGACTATTTAACAAATCGTACCAGTTCCAGCTCTTTGAAGGAGATTTCCCAATTATTCCTCTCCCCTGTTCTTTTCTCCCAGTCCAGTAAATCACCCTGTTAGTATTGATCCAATTTCTGACTGAAAGCTTCTGTTAAATCTGCTTCCACAACCCTTTCAGGAAGTGAATTCCAAATCATAAACACTCGCTGTGTGAAGAAATGAAAATCTGCTCATCTCTCCTCTGTTTGTTTGTTAATCAACATTAAACTGTGTTCTCTGGTTACTGAACCTTCATCCAGTGAAACCAGATTCTCCTTATTTATTCTGGAAAAACACATCATCATTTTCAGCCCCTCGATTAAATCTCCCTTTTATCTTCTCTGCTCCAAGGAGAACAATCTCAGCTTCTCTCCACATAACTGAAGTCCCTCATCCCTGTTACCATTCTAGTATAACACCTAGGCACCATCTCCAAGGCCTTGAAATCCTTCATAAAGTGTGGTGTCCAGAATGGGACACAATATTCCAGCTGAGGCTTAAACAGTCATTTACCTAGTCTTAGCAGAATGTTCTTGTGTTGTTTTTTTAATTCTTTGCTTCTAGTTATAATTCTAACGATCCCCTATGCCTTTTTAAATCCTTCACCACTTGTCCAGCCACCATTGAAGATGTCTGTACATACACGCCCAGACTCTGTGCTCCTGTACCATCTTTTAAATGGTGCAGTTCAGTTTCTATTCACTCCCCTTATTATCCCTCAAAAAATAATCACTTCCCCAGTACTATGTGTTAAATTTCATTCACCATGTGTATTCTCATTTCACCACCAGACTGTCCATGTCCTCATTCATCCTGCTTCTGTCTGCCACACTAGTGACAGCATTTATGATTTACATGTCATCTGCAATAGTTGAAATTATGTTTTTGTTTTACTCTAAGTCTATGTCATTTATATATTTATCTATATGTCAGGACGAGCACTGTTTCTAATATCGACCCCTGAGATACAGCACTGTATTCTCCCCCTCCCCCAGTCTGAACAATATCTGTTCACCACTTCTCTCTGCTTTCTCTCCCTGAGTCAGTATCATATCCACACTATCACTCTCACAATAATCCATGTGTTACATTTTTCATAACAAGTCTATGAAATGTTATTTGATTACAGGTCTTTTGAAAGTCTATATACATAACACTAAACACACTATCCTCATCAGCTCTCACAGTTCTGTCATCAACGAACTTGATCAGGATTATCAGACATGATTTTCCATTAACCTATCCGGCCTGTTTGTCAATTATTATCCCATGTTTTTCCAAGGATTATATATTTTTGTACTGGGTTATGGCCTCTAGAAATTTCCAACCACCGACATTACACTGACTGGTCAGTAGTTGCAGGGTTTATGTATCTCTCCTTTTTAAAACAGGATATAACATTTACAACCCTTCAGTCCTCTGTCACCACTCCCATATCCAAGGAGGATTGGAAGATTCTGGCCAGTGTCTTTGGTATTTCCACCATTCCTTCCCTCAGCAACCCTCACTCATCCCATCCAGACCAGCTAAATGTTCTCCGTTATTGTGGTACAAAAGTACTGGATTGTAAGGGGTTAACTCAACCTGTTTGTTCAGTGACTGTAATTAATGTCAGTCTCTTTGGACACTAATTGTGTCACTGGAGGGTTTCCCTCTTCTATTAATAAGGGTCTTCATTTAATGTCTTACCCATAGTGTCAGCTGGTGCATCAAACCCGGCACTTGCAGGGATCAGCAGCTCCAGAGAGAGGGAGAGGATAGATCAGAATCTGTGAGCAGTAGATTGGAATGTTACAACAATGGGTCAGAATCTGAGAACAATAGATTGGAATGTTATAACAATGGACAGCAGGAGTTTCTCCTTTTGGTTTGGTTTAGTTACTGCAGATTATACTTGGCTAACATTAGAATGGCGGATCTATTCTGCACTGAAGATGATTCAACTAATTTACTATCCTTTCCTCGCTATTATTGGTGTCCCCGGTAAGTCTCTGTATCCAACTATTAGATTCATAAACCATATTTCAGTGAATTAAGGTTCTTGTCATTTAAATCGTGAGAAGACTGAATCCATTGTCTTCACTTTCTGTCACAAACTCTATTCCCTCTCCACGATCTGTAATCCCCTCACTGAGGCTGAACCAGGAAGTTTACAGCCTCTGGTATCTTTAATGCTGAGCTCAGTTCACCCCCATATTAACTCCACCTCCAACCCTACATATTGATACAGCCAGGTGATGAGGGTTCACAGTCGGTCCTCTTGTCATTCCTCTTATTTGACCGCAATCGTGTTTGTTCTTTTTTATCCGTGGATGTATTTACAATTTTTGTGATGTTTTACTTTTTACCTTTGGTGTTATAATGAAGGAACCAATCGGAAAGGTTTTCTTGAGTTTAACCATGAAAGAGGTGAGTTTAATACACTTAATATCTAAACCCAATCATAATAAAATAATAAAAACATACGTTATACATTTATGCTGTCACTGACACAAGAATCTCACATACACAAATAGATTACAGAATAAGAAGTAAAATCGTGGCTGGATTAGAGTCCAGAATAAATCAAAGGTCGAATTTGAATGCGGAATACAGGCTCTAAGACAGGATTCTTGGCAGTGTGGATGAACAGAGGGATCTTGGGGTCCATGTCCATAGATCGCTCAAAGTTGCCACCCAAGTTGATAGGTTTGTTATGAAGGCGTATGGTGTGTTGACTTTCATTAACAGGGGGATTGAGTTTAAGAGCCACGAGGTTATGCTGCAGCTCTATAAGGCCCTGGTTCAACCACACTTGGAATATTGTGTTCAGTTCTGGTCGCTTCATTATTGGAAGGATGTGGAAGCTTCAGAGAGGGGCAGAGGAGATTTACCAGGATGCTGCCTGGACTGGAGGGCATGTCCCACGAAGAAAGATTGAGGGAGCTAGGGCTTTTCTAATTGGAGCGAAGAAGGATGAGAGGTGACTTGATAGAGGGGTACAAGATGATGGGAGGCATAGATAGAGTGGATTGTCAGAGACTTTTTCCCAGGGTGGAAAGGGCTATCACTAGTGGGCATAATTTTAAGGTGATTGGAGGAAGGTTTCTGGGAGATGTCAGAGGTAGGTTCTTTACACAGAGAGTGGTGGGTGCGTGGAATGCGCTGCCAGCGGTGGTGGTAGAAGCAGATACATTAGGGGCATTTAAGCGACTCTTGGATAGGTACATGGATGATAGTAGAATGAAGGGTAGGTAGTTAGATGGATCTTAGAGTAGGTTAAAGGTCGGGAACAACATCGTGGGCCGAAGGGCCTGTGCTGTGCTGTACTGTACTATGTTCTATGTTCTATGTTCTAAAACATAATATGCAGTCTGTGAGGTTTGATAAATCCCTGATCTTCCGGCTGAAGTTGTACTCTTGAAGTCTTTGGCTGGTCGAAGTGCTCGTTGTGACTGATCTACATGGTTCAGGATTTTCTTGAAGGCAGACTGGTAGGTGGCCGTTTTACCCTGGTGCCTCAGTCTGTAGCAATCTGTAGGATTGGAGGGTCCACAGTCGCTGATGGTTTTCAAACTTGTGATGTCATCTGGTGAGAGACAGAAAGAGAACGGGGCTTGGGGTTGGGGGGGTGCTAGGGGAGGGGGGATGGAGACCACCCTTCTGATTCTGCCAGTTTGAATCACTGGTTTGTCTGTCTTTGTCCAGGGGAAACTCCCAGCTTTCACAGAGATGGTCAGACGGTCTCATGGCTACCTCAATATATTTTCTGGAGCCTTCTAATGAGATTCAAGGTGGGGAATTTCCATCTCCCTCGGGCTTAGGATGTCATTCTTTACACATGGAGTAGTTTACGTTTTCAAAGTCAGTGTGTCAGGATGTCCTTGAATTCCATGCTAATGAACGCAATCTTAGCAAATTCAGTCTCAAGAGCAAGCCGTTATTTTGGGTCCAGGCTCATCAGACATGTGTCTCCTGTTGGAGACGTTGGAATGTGAAAAGGTGCTTCAGATACAAATTGCAGTGGCCATCTTGGCTGCCAGTTTTTTGCAGGACTTTTTCCATTGAAACTTTAATGTAAGTTTCCAACTGATGAATTAAAATTCCTCATTGGCGTATCGTGTTTCCTTGACACCAATAATACCTCTTTAATATGTGCCTCAGCCTACCAGCTGCGTAAACCCTCATCGTGACATTGTTAAATCCACACTTGACTCTTCCAATTCTATCCTGGTCACCCTCCAATTATAAATCCATAAAATGATGTGAACTGCACAGCTGGCCACTTTTAGTGTGGTCCGCACAGTGTCCCATGTTGGGCAGGGATCTAGCCTGGGTGCCATGTATGTGTTGTTAGTGTGAGGAGGCGTTAGTACTGATGTCAATCAGCCATTTTGGCAGGATTGATGTACGATTTTCAAACTTGCTTTGTGAATGTCCACTGACCACCTGTGCAAGTCACTCTCAGCTGAGCATACATTCAGCAGCACGAGGAACCACCGCACCCTCCCCCGACCCCCCCCCCCCCCCCCCCATCCCCACCACCAGCCCCCAAAGTTATTTTATAGGATCAGGCATCCAACTTACAGGTGAGGGGCTTTAGACTTAGTTCTGTTATTGTAAAGTTAGTGGAGGTGCTGTGGATGGTTTTCTGGAGGTTGTGTTGTGAGCTGCTGCAGACATTCAGGGAGGACAGAGGATATGGTGACCCAACACTGGACGCGGTATTGGGACGGTAGTTAAAGTGTCTCTGAGTCTGACTCATGACCAACAAATGGAGTAGAGGCTGCAGAGAGGGGAGTCTCTGTAAAGAGAAAAGAGGAGGGGGCTCTGCCCTACCCACCCAGGGTGTTCCAAGGGCACTTTTTCTACCTACACCTAACCCAGGAGCAGTGTGTGAGGTGACTCTGATTCAATAAGGAGGTGGTCACAGAGCTGTGTCAACTCCTGTAACACGACCTGGAGCCTCACACCAGGGTGGGGACGGAGCTGTCAGTGGCCGTTAAAGTTTCATTGATCTTCACTGCATCCGGATCATTCCCCAGGCAGGAGTGGGCGGCATATCCAACAGAGTCACAGAGAGTCAGAGTAATTTACGAAATAGGAGGAGGCCATTCGGTCCCTCTGTACCAGCTCTCTGTGGAACAATCCAGTCAGCCCCACTCCGCCGCTCAATCCCGGTATCCCTGCAAGTTCATTTCCTTCAGATGTCCATCCAGTTTCCTTTTGAAATCATTGTTTGTCTCGGCTTCCACCACCCTCACGGGCACTGAGTTCCAGCTGATTAGCATCCACTGTGTAAAGAAGTTCTTCCTCCTATTCCTCCTGCATCTCTTACCCAAAACCTTCCATCTGTGTCCCCTAGTCCGTGTTTCATCAGTTAATGGGAACAGTTTTTCCTTGTCTATCTTATCTCAACCGATCATAATCTTGTACACTTCTATCAAATCTCTCTCAATCTCCTTTACTCAAGGGACAGCAACTCCATCTTCTCCAAACTAACCTTGTAACTAAAACACCCCAATCCCTGGAAGCATTCCAGTAGAATCATAGAATCATAGAAAGTTAAGGCACAGAAAGCAGCCACTTGGCCCATCTTGTCTGCACCAGCCAGAAAACGATCCACCTGTTCTAATCCCATCTTCCAGCATTTGGTGCGTGGACCTGCAGATTACTGCACTTAAGGTGCATATCCAGACTATCTTTGTATGAGTTGAGGGTTTCTGACTCAACTACCCTTTCAGGCAGTGAATTCCAGACCAGCACCACCCTCATCTCCCCTCTGATCTTTCTACCAATCACTTTAACTCTATTCCTCCTCTGCGTTGCTATCCTGGCCCGTTACAATTTTGTACATTTCAATCAGATCTCCCCTCAGCCATCTCTGTTCCAAGGAGAACAACCCCAGTCTATCCAACCTTTCTTTATAGCTGCAGTTTTCCAGTCCTGGAAACATCCTCGAAAATCTCCTCTGTACCCTTTCTCGTGCAATTACATCCTTTCTGTACTGAGGAGACCAGAGCTGTGCACAGCACTCAAGTTGTGGCCTAATCAATGAATTATACAGTTCCAGCCTAACCTCCCTGTTCTTCTATTCTGTACCTGGGCTAATAAAGGAAAGCATTCCATATGCCTTCCTAACCACCTTATCGACCTCTCCTGCTACTTTCAGAGACGTGTGGACATTCAATCCAAGGTCCCTCACTTTCTCTACACTTCTCAGTATTTTGCCATTAATCCTGTATTCCTTTGCCTTATTTCACCTCCCGAAATGCATCAGATCATACTTCTCCAAGTTGAATTCCTTTTGCCACGGTTCTGCCCATCTGACCACGCCATCACTATCTTTCTGTATTTTACAGATGCCCTCCTCGCTAGCTACCACATGGTCAATCTATGTGTCGTCTGCAAACGTCTTGATAATGCCCCCTACATTTAATTCCAAATCATTAATATAGACCACAAAAAGCAAGGGATCCAGTACTGAGCCCTGCGGAACGCCACTGGAAACAGCCTTCTAGTCTCTAAAACAGCCATCAACAATTACCCTTTCTTTCCTGCCACTGAGCCAACCTTGCTGCATTTCCCTGGATCCCGTGAGATTTTATTTTTTGAACAAATCTGCCATGTAGGACCTTGTCAAAAGCCTTGCTAACATCCAAGTAGACCACATCAACTGCACTACCCTCATTTATCTTTCTTGTTACTTCTTCAAAAAATTCGACCAAGTTGTTCAAACAAAATCTTCCCTTAACAAATCCATACTGACTATCCTAAAATAAATAGAGGTGGTGAGTAGAGAAGAAGGAAAGTTATTGTGAACCTTTATAAAGCTCTGGTTAGGCCCCAACTGGAGTGCTGCATCCAGTTCCGTTCACCATAGTTTAGGAAGGATGTGAGGGTCCTTGACAGGGTGTAGAGGAGATTTACCAGAATCGTTCCAGGGATGGAGGACTTTAGCTACAAGGTTACTCTGGAAAAGCCTGTAATATTTTCCTTGGAGTAAAGGAGATTGAGGGGAGATTTGATAGAGGTATCCAAGGTAATGACGTGTTTGGATAAGGTGGACAATAAAAGATGTTCCCATTAGTTAATGGTACAAGGAAGAGAGTTAAGGTGGTGGGACAGAGATACAGGGGGATGTGAGGAACAACTTTTTTACACAGTGAGAGGGAATGGCCTGGAAATCACTGCCTACGATGGTGGTGGAAGCAGTGATGGTGAATGATTTCAAAAGGATATTGGATGGACACTTGAGGGAAATAAACTTTCAGGAATATGGAGACAGAGCTGGGGAATGAGACTGACTGGATTTATCAACAAAGAGCTGGCATGGACTCGATGGGCAGAGTGGTCTTTTTCTGTGCTGAAATGACTATGACTCTCTGACAGGGGATTACAATTACTACTGCTTTCCTATACTGGGAAAGTTTGGAATGGACTGGACAGTATCACCCTGTTGAACCCTGTGATGTAAGTGAAATGTTTGATGCCCCACAACATGGTTAACAAATGTCCTTCACAAACAGAGTAAATCAGTTCAGTCCCACTCACAATTCTGGATCATTCACAATGGGGAGTAGTTTCTCCTGGTTTTCTCCACATATAACAGCAGCCAGGCTTTTCAATGTGCCCCCACCTCCAAGTGGTAAGTGTTGTCAGGGTTAGGTGAGATAAGACACGTTACCTGGGCGACAGATTTCTTCAATTGTGCTGCTGCTTCCGTGTTCTCTTCAGTCTAACCGGGTTAAACCTGGTCATCATCACCATTAGGTAGTTCATAAAGAGGAATGACAGTCTCTGCAAATCGAAGGATGAGGGTCCACTGATACCACACCAGCCTGAGGATAGGACACAGGCCAGTCTTGGACGTGGACAGGGGTAGACGCTGGATGGTCTCGACCTGATGTTGTTCTGGGCTGATGCTGGGTGATCCAATCTGGACACCTAGAACGGTGACACGATCTTGCACCAGCTGAGCCTTACGTGGATGGTCTTTTAGTCCAGTTCCCAAAGTAACTGCAGTAGTTCCTGTGAAAGGGTTAAATGTGTGAACACGGTCTGTGGTGATGAGGAGGAGATCATCGACATATTTCAGCAAGCATGAAGACTGTGAAAAGCTCACAAGGGCCCCGGCCATACGTTTGTGTAAAATAGTGGGGTTATTGTGGAACACCTTGTGACAGACATGTCCAGGGGTATCTCTGGTCCTCAGCAGTGAATGTAAATTTAAATTGTTTATCTAGTTTTACTGGGATACTCCAATAACCATTAGAGATATCCAGGGTGGAGAAGACAGTCCTGCTGCTGGGAATCCGGGTGAGTAGGGTGGGTGTCTCTCAGACAACCGGGTTCCCACAGGAGTGACTGAGTTGAGTTTGTGGTGGTCAACAGTCAGTCACCAGCTGCCATCCGGTTTTCTAACCAGCTAAATCGGGCAGTTAGTAGTGAATGTGTCTTTGTGAACTACACCCTGGTATAAAAATGACCTGATAGTGTCTGGAATATATAATACAATCTCAGCTCGGTATGAATACTGCTTCATGGAGCATGCAATGGTCAGTTAATTTCTTCAAGTCTGCTCATGTTTCCACTGTCATCTTTATGGGTTGTGATTACACTCAGCACCGACTCGAGAATCACCTGTATCTCAGGGTGATCAGAGGTGTCTGGTTCACACTCCTCTGATATTTTAATCATGAATATTGAGGGTGCACTGGACACCAGAGTAGGGGTATGTTTTAATGTTCTAAAATATACAAATATAGGGATAATGAATTACTGCTGATAACCTTTGAGCACATTACTGCCCAGTAGTCCCTGTCCATTATACAGGATCATAAAAAAGGGAGGCAGGGCTTTGACATGAACTCTGTTCCCTCTCCTGCACCACTGTAAGATCTGATCCAGGGTCACAGATTAACTAAAATGAGGTCTAAGGGTAACCAGCAGTTTATTGAGGAGTGACAGTTCAAATACAACACAGCATCAGAATAGACATAGTAGACATACGACCTGTGACATGCGAGAAAGGCTTTCTGGCTATGGATCAGATGTTCAAAGCTATTATTCAGGATGTTAGAGCAGGGCAGGTAGAAAAGTGAAGGTGATCAGGTAGAGTCAACATAGTTTTGTGAAAGGGACGTCATGTTTTACCAAGTTATTGGAGTTCTTTGAAGATGTAAAGGGGAGCCGGTAGGTTTACTGTATTTAGATTTCCAGAAGGCATTTGCTAAGGTGCCACATCAAACATTATTGCGGAAAATAAAAACTGATGCTGTAGGGGGTAACATTTCGGCATGGATAGAAGATTTGCTACCTAACAGGTAACAGAGAGTAGGAAAAAAATGGGTCATTTTCGGTTTGGTCAGATGTAACGAGTGGTGTGCCACAGGGATCAGTGCTGGGGACCTAACATTTTACAATTTAACTGAATGACTTGGATGAAGAGTCCGAAGGTATGGTTGCTAAATTTGCTGATGACACAAAGACAGGTCGGAAAGTAAGTTGTGAAGAGGACATAGGTGGTCTACAAAGGGATATAGATAGGTTGGGTAAGTTGGCAAAGATCTAGAAAATGTAGTATAATGTGACAAAATGTGGAATTGCCCATTTTGGCAGGTAGAATAAAAAAAGAAGCATATTATCTGAATGGTGAGAGATTGCAGAGCTGGAAGATGCAGAGGAACTGGATGTCATAGTGCACGAATTGTATAAGGCTATTATGCAGGTGCAACGCGTAATTAGGAAACTAATCGAGTGTTATCATGTATTGCAGGAGGAATTGAATCCAAAGGTAGCCAGGTTATGTTTCAGTTATACAGGACATTTATGAGACCACATCTGGACTGTTGTGTACAGTACTGGGCTCCTTATTTAAGGAAAGATATAAATGTGTCGGAAGCAGTTCAGAGAAGGTGTACTAAACAAATTTCTGGAATGAGCGGGCTGTCTTATGAGGTTAGGCTGGACACGCTAGCCTTATACCAGCTGGGGTTTAGTAGGTTTAAAGGCGACTATATCTAACTCCGACTTGGAAAGATACAATATTTTGGCCTCAACTGCTTTCTGTGGTAGGGAACTCCACAGACTCACCACTCTCTGGGTAAAGAAATATCTCCTCAATACAGTCCTGAAAGGATTACCCCGTCCCCTTAGACTATGACTCCCACACCATCGGGAACATCCTCCCTGCATCAACCCTGTCAAGACCTGTTAGAATTTTGTAGGTTTCCATCAGATCCACCCTCACTCTTCTGAACTCCAGCGAATATAATCCTAACCAACTCAATCTCTCCTCATACGTCAGTCCCGCCATCCCAGTAATCAGTCTGCTAAACCTCCACTGCACTCCCTCTGTAGCAAGAGCATCCTTCCTCAGATAAGGAGACCAAAACTGCACACAATATTCCAGGTGTGGCCTCACCAAGGCCCTTTATAATTGCAGCAAGACATCCCTGCTCCTGTACTTAAATCCTCTTGCTGTTGAAGACTGCCAGACGTCATTTGTCATTCGCATATCCAGGTTGCTTGCCAGTTACTATCCACTGATTTCTCAAGCAAAATAATATTTATATCCTGGGTTATCACCTCTAGAAATTTCCTTCGTAGTGACACTATTCTGGCTGGTCAGTAATTACAGGGTTTACCCCATCTCTCCATTTTTAAATAGGGTGTAACATTTACAACCCTCCTGTCTTTGGCACCACTCCCCTATCCAAGGAGGATTGAACGATTCTGGAAAGTGTCTCTGCTATTTCCACCATTCCTTCCCTCAGTAACCCTCACAAAACCCATGCAGACTGGGTAAATGTTCTACCTTATTCTGCTACAAAAAGTGCTGGATTGAAAGAGGTTAACTGAACCTGTTTGTTCAGTGACTGTAATTAATGTCAGTCACCATGCTCCCTAATTGTGTCACTGGAGAATTTCCCTCTTCTATTAATAAGGGACTCCTTTCAATGTGCTTACACATAGAGTGGGCGAGAGCATTAGCCCTGGCATTAACAGGATCAGCGGCTCCATAGAGAGGGAGAGGATACATTAGAATCAGAGAACAATAAATTGGAATGTTACAACAATGGGTCAGAATCTGAGAACAATAGATTGGAATGTTACAACAATGGGTCAGAATCTGAGAACAATAGATTGGAATATTACAACAATGGACAGGAGTTTATCCTCCAATCTTTACTGTCTTTCTATATATTATGATTGGTACTCATTAGACCGTCGGATCTATCTCGGACTGAAGATTATTCAATACATTTACTATCCAATCCTCGCTATTGTTGGTGTTCCTGGTAAGTCTCTCTATACAGCTATTAATACTATAAACTATGTTTAACTGCATTACTGCTACTGTAATTTACTCTGCCCTCCTTGCTGCTGCTGTTATTTCTGGTGAATATCTCCAGCTATTGGCTCTAGAAACCATTGTGATGGCATTATAGTTCTTGTCATCCACTCTATCATCTTCGCTGCTGCTGTCTCTATTTCCAGCCAGGAGATCAGTAAACCACGTTTCACTGAAATACTGTTCTGTAATGTAAATTTTGGGAAGACTGAAGCCAGTGTCATTGGTCTCCATCACAAACTCCATCCCCTAACGGTGAAATACATACCCCACCCTGTCCAATGTCTGACACTGAACCAGACTGTTTACAACCTCTGTGTTATATTTATAACGGAGCTGAGGTCATCTCCATATTCTCTCCATCACCAATCCTACCCTGCCACCTCTGTAATATCACCCATCTCCACCTCTGCCTCAGACCATCTGCAGCATCACCCTCATCTGTGCCTTTGTTAAATCCAGACTTGACTCCTCCAATTCTATCCTGGTCACCCTTCCTGTTATAAACCTCAATAAACCACAGCCCATCCAGAACCCTGCTGACTGAGTCCTAACTCACGCCAAATCCGGATCACCCATCAACCCTGTGCTCACTGATCTACATTGGCTCCCGGTCTGGCAGCACCTTAATTTTAATATTATTATTCTTGTGGTTGCATCGCTCCATGGCCTCACTTCTCGAATTAGTCCCATTTCTCTGGCCATTCCCATATTACTGCAAAATTTTTTCCTTCAATCTTTTCTCAATTCAACTTTAAAAGTGAATTTATTTCCCTGTATATATCTCGCCGCCCACGATTTTCTGTTCAACTGCACCACTGGTGCTGATGATATGGAAACTGGGATCCATAAAATGATGTGAACAAGGCAGCCGACACTTCTAGTGTGATCAGCACAGTGCCCCATGCTGGACAGGACTCCAGTGTGGTCAGCACGGTGTCCCATGCTGGACAGGGCTCTAGTCTGGTCAGCACGGTGTTCCTTTCTGGGCCAGTCTCCAGCCCAGACAATCTGAGCATGTGCTGTTAGCGTGAGATGGTGTCTGAATATGACTTCAATCAGCCATTCCAGCAGCTTTGATGTACGTCAATTTAACTTGGTCTGTGCATGTCCACTGACCGACTATGTTAGTCAATCTCAGCTGAACATACATTCAGCAGCACGAGGAAATGGGCGAGGTACTAAATGAATACTTTGCATCAGTATTTACCAAAGAGAAGGACTTGATGGATGATGAGTCTAGGGAAGGGAGTGTAGATAGTCTGGTTCATGTCGTTATCAAAAAGGGTGTGTTGGGAGTCTTGAAAAACATTAAGGTAGATAAGTCCCCAGCACCTGATGGAATCTACCCCAGAATACTGAGGGAGGCGAGGGAGGAATTGCTGGGGCCTTGACAGAAATCTTTGCATCCTCATTGGCTCCAGGTGAGGTCCCAGAGGACTGAATAATAGCCAATGTTGTTCTTCTGTTTATGAAGGGTAGCAAGGATAATCCAGGAAATTACAGGCCGGTGAGCCTTACGTTAGTGATAGGGAAATTATTAGAGAGGATTCTTCGGGACAGGATTTATTCCCATTTGCAAACAAATGAACTTATTAGCGAGAGGCAGCATGGTTTTGTGAAGGGGAGGTCGTGTCTCACAAACTTGATTGAGTTTTTTGAGGAAGTGACAAAGATGATTGATGAAGGAAGGGCAGCGGATGTTGTCTACATATACTTCAGTAAAGCCTTTGACAAGGTCCCTCATGGCAAACCGATACAAATGGTGAAGTCATATGGGATCAGACTTGAGATGTCAAGATGTATACAGAATTGGCTCGGTCACAGAAGACAGAGGGTAGCAGTGGAAGGGTGCTTTTCTGAATGGAGGGATGTGACTAGTGTTGTTCCGCAGGGATCAGTGCTGGGACCTTTGATGTTTGCAGTATGTATAAATGATATGGAGGAAAATGTAGCTGGTCTGAATGGTAACTTTGCGGACGACACAAAGGTTGCTGGAGTTGCGGATAGTGATGAGGATTGTCAGAGGATACAGCAGGATATAGATCGGTTGGAGACTTGGGCGGAGAAATGGCAGATGGAGTTTAATCCGGAAAAATGTGAGGTGATGCATTTTGGAAGGTCTAATGCAGGTGGGAAGTATAGAGTAAATGGCATAACCCTTAGGAGTATTGACAGGCAGAGAGATCGTGGCGTACAGGTCCACAGATCCTTAGTTAGGCCACACTTGGAGTAGTGCTTGCAATTCTGGTCGCCACACTACCAGAAAGATGTGGAGGTTTTGGAGAAGGTACAGAGGAGGTTAACCAGGATGTTGCTTGGTCCAGAGGGTATTAGCTATGAGGAGAGGTTGGATAAACTTGGATTGTTTTCACTGGAGCGACGGAGGTGGAGGGGCGATATGACAGAGGTTTACAAAGTTATGAGTGGCATGGACAGAGTGGATAGTCAGAAGCTTTTTCCCAGGGTGAAAGAGAGAGTTACTATATGACATAGGTTTAAGGTGCAAGGGGAAAATACAGAGGGGATGTGCGAGGCAAGTTTCTTTACACAGAGGGTGGTGAGTGCCTGGAACTTGCTGCCGGGGGAGGTGGTGGAAGCAGGTACAATAGCGACGTTTAAGAGGCATCTTGACAAATACATGAATAGGATGGGAAAAGAGGGATACGGTCCCCGGAAGTGCAGAATGTTTTAGTTTAGGCAGGCAACAAGATCAGCGCAGGCTTGGAGGGCCGAATGGACTTTTCCTGTGCTGTATTATTCTTTGTTCTAGTGTTACTTAAAATGACCAGGCATCCAACTTACAGGTGAGGGGCGTTTGACTTACTTCTGCGATAGTAAAGTTAGTGGCGGTGCTGTGGATGGTTTTCCGGAGGTTGTGTTGTGAGCTGCTACAGACTGTCAGTAAGACGAGTGGATTTGGTGACCCAACTCCTGACGAGGTATGGGGACTGTAGTTACAGTGTCTCTGGAGGTGTGTTTCTCTGGGAATTCCTGGACGGGGTAGATCTTCCAATCCGTGCTGAGGAGGGAGGCTGGACGCCATTTCTTAAGCAAGCAGAGATCATCCCTCTTCAGCAACAGGTCAACAACCACCCTGTGCCACGTAAGGGGCATCTCCTGGTTGCCAGGCTTTCCCCAGGACACAGACGCTGTCGTCCCTGAGGGCATCCCAGAACACCCTGTGGAGCTCCACGGTCAGCCCGTACAGCCCCGGTGATTTGCCCTTCGAGAACTGGCAGAGTGATCCGCACAGCTCCACCAATGCGAGCAGGGCCCCCAATCCTTCGGCGTTCTCCAGGCTGACATTCAGCAGGTCCTCCCATAGAACTCTGCCCGTCTCCTCGCTGGACGGGTCCAGAGAGAACAACGCACTGTAATAGGTTCGTACCAAAAGTTCCATTCCCTCTGGATCCATAATGGAGGATCCATCGTCGGCCAGGAGCTCGATGAGCTGCTTACCGACCCCCCACCATTTTTCCAGTGAGTAGAAGAAGGGTGTGGCGCGGTCCAAATCTTCCCGGATCTGGATCCGCGACCTCACGTGCACTCCTTGGGACCCTGTGAGCTGCAGGTCCCTCCGCACGTCCTTCTCTTTGTATGCCTGCCACAAGGCAGGCTCCGTGACGGCTTGATTGACACGGGACTCCAAATCAAGTACCTCCCTCTCTAGGTGCCCGATCTCGGCTTCCCGCCCCTTGGTCGATCCCTTCACGTACTCCTGACAGAAGGCGTGAATGTGAGTCTTGCCCACATCCCACCATAGCCTCAAGGAGGGGAAGTCCCTCTGCTTCCTTCTCCAGGCGGCCGTGTATCGACGTAACGAGTCCCGGAATCACTCGTCCTCCAGCAGCCGGTTGTTAAAGTGCCAGTACATTGACCCTGCCCCCTTGACGAGCGGAGTGAACTCCGCCCACACCAGCTGGTGGTCCCAGGACTGCATCAGCCACATGGAGGCCACCGAGATGTGAAATGTCGAGGCTGTCGATTCGGATGCCTGCTCCTAAGTAATCCTGATGAAAGCAGTTGAATCAGAATTGAGATTCCACCAGGCGTCTACAAAGTCGAGGGAGCTAATCCATCAAGTCACCCTGTCGCTCCAGGAGCCAGGTGGCTTCAGCTCCCGGAACGGTGTGGGTTTCCTGCAAAAAACTCATCACATATCTCCCTTCCCTGAGGATTCTGAGATTGTGAAAACGGCTGAGAGACGCGCTGCTGCCGTTGATGTTGAGGCTGGCTATGGATATCTTCATGTCAAAAATACCACCATCCTGTCACCAATATCTTACTGTGAGGAGAGAGTGGAACTGCTCATCGCCTTAAACTCCCCCAGCAACCCAGAGGGGAACACTTTCATCGGGCATCGCAAGACCTTTTTCATGTCTGCACATTTGCAACCCTCCTTGAGGGCAAGACGGACAGACCTGATGATCAGCCACTCCAACCACTGGTCAAGGGCCAGCTGAACTTTATTGGGACAATCCCTGCAAGCAGCAAGGAAGTTCCGGAGTTCGGCAATGGGGATGAGAGGAGACTCGGTAGGAGGCAGGAGGGAGTCCACTGCCTCACTGGCAATGGATTCAAGGTCGTCCTCCGTGCCCCACACCGAGACTCCATCTTCCTCCGTGCCGTCACCGCCAGTGGCCGACACACTCACCACACAATGTGGTGTGGACATCCCGGCCACGCCAGCGAGTCTCACCTCCCTCATGATCACACCCCCAGGATCGGTGGTGGAGGAGTCATTCCTATATTCCTCTGGGGAAACTGGGAATATGAGTGCCTGTGGTTGAGGACACCCTCTCCCCCTCGGTGCCCGGGCTTGTGATCAGCCTCGGGGGAGGCAGTTGTTTCTTGACTCTGGAAATCCAGCCGGAGTGAGACCCGAGGTAGAGAGAGGAGGCCATCTCCCACCCTGCCAGCGCCACAGTACCAGCAGACAGAGCACTGTTAACATTATTCAAATCAACCTCCGGGTCAGATCCATCCTGGATGACAGCAACAGGCGCCGAGAGCGTTGACCCTCACAGGTCTCAGCCCCACCCAGGACATCGGACTCAGTGGGAGATGGAACGATTTCTCCTGGTGGATCCACAGGCTCCCCCATCAGGGGAGGGGCCCTTCACCACTCCCCCGCCCCACCTCGGGTGTTGCGAATGGTACAGAGGCTTCTGTACCCACTCCATTTTGTGGGATAGAAAGCTGTGACTTAGGGCTCGAGCTCCAATGGTGCTGGTAGTGCGGGGAGTCCGAGGACCCGCCAGGAGACTGACCCTGTTCCTCTCGGCAGTCTGCAGTGGAGGGATGCCTCCTACTCTTATTCCGGGAGAGGTGAGGAGGTTCAGAGACGTGTCTCACGAGACGTCTATGTTTATACCTCCACACCCTCAACAGTGTGGAGGGAGATTTACTCTCTATCTAACCCTCAAGTCCGTTTTGTTTTTTTGTCGAGGGGGACTTTATTCGCCAGGCCCCCTTTATTTAAATTTTGAATTAATTTTATTAAAAACAGATAAATAAACCAAAAACTCAAATTAAAATGCCATTCTTGGCATTAAAGATGCATCACAGCCCCTGCGGTTCCCACCGATGGTGGAAGGCCTCAGGTGTGCCAGAATTTGAATAGATCCCGGTTAAAGACAGGAACTTCAGTCCGTGTCATCCACACCCATAGCGGCAGCAGGTGGAAAGAGGGTTTTCAAGGTTTTTACCTACAGGAACAATCAAAGTACCAGAGCTCACATTTCCTCCGTCCCGAAGTGTCATTACTCATTATCCCCCCTGGAAGAACACCTCTCTCTCTCTCTCTCTCTCTCATTCTCTCTCTCTCACACACTCTCTCACTCACTCTCTCTCTCTGTCTCTCTCTGTCTCTCTTTCTCTCTTTCTCTCTGTCTCCTTCCCAGCAGAAAGCAATTGCTATTTAACACTCCAACATCCATGTTATCAAAACTTTTGTCCTCCCCACTCACACCAATTTAAAATATAACTATACACACATGTTGAACAACCAACTACTTTCAGACAGCATGCAGGACCAGACGTAACTGACCGTAATAGACACTGGTTGAGACAGACAAAGAAATCAAACAGGAAACTTCAAATACAAAAACAGACCCACTTACTCAAGCACAAGCTTTTCCTCCTGTTCTCTTCAGACATTGTTTCAAGCTTACTGTGGCTCCGAAACATTTCCTTTCCTTTTATATCTCAACCTCACACGTGACTTGGTGGGATTGAAAGTAACAGACTGTTCCATTCGGTGTTGTCACCACATTAACGGCACAGCCTGTCAAGGAATTAGAACATTACAGCGCAGTACAGGCCCTTCGGCCCTCGATGTTGCGCCGACCTGTGAAACCATCTGACCTTCACTATTCCATTTTCATCCATATGTCCATCCAATGACCACTTAAATGCCCTTAAAGTTGGCGAATCTACTACTGCTGCAGGCAGTGCGTTCCATGCCCCTACTACTCTCTGAGTAAAGAAACTACCTCTCACATCTGTCCTATATCTATCACCCCTCAACTTGAAGCTATGTCCCCTCGTGTTTGCCATCACCATCCGAGGAAAAAGACGCTCACTATCCACCCTATCTAACCCTCTGATTATCTTATATGTCTCTATTAAGTCACCTCTCCTCCTCCTTCTCTCCAACGAAAACAACCTCAAGTCCCTCAGCCTTTCCTCGTAAGACCTTCCCTCCATACCAGGCAACATCCTAGTAAATCTCCTCTGCACCACTTTCGATAGCTTCCACATCCTTCCGATAATGCGGTGACCAGAACTGCACGCAATACTCCAGGTGCGGTCTCACCAGAGTTTTGTACAGCTGCAGCATGACCTCGTGGCTCCGAAACTCGATCCCCCTACTAATAAAAGCTAACACACCATATGCCTTCTTAACAGCCCTATTAACCTGGGTAGCAACCTTCAGGGATTTATGCACCTGGACACCAAGATCTCTCTGTTCATCTACACTACCAAGAATCTTCCCATTAGCCCAGTACTCTGCATTCCTGTTACTCCTTCCAAAGTGAATCACCTCACACTTTTCCGCATTAAACTCCATTTGCCATCTCTCAGCCCAGCTCTGCAGCCTATCTATGTCTCTCTGTACCCTACAACATCCTTCGGCACTATCCACAACTCCACCGACCTTAGTGTCATCTGCAAATTTACTAACCCACCCTTCTACACCCTCTTCCAGGTCATTTATAAAAATGACAAACAGCAGTGGCCCCAAAACAGATCCTTGCGGTACACCACTAGTAACTAAACTCCAGGATGAACATTTGCCATCAACCACCACCCTCTGTCTTCTTTCAGCTAGCCAATTTCTGATCCAAAGCTCTAAATCACCTTCAACCCCATACTTCCGTATTTTCTGCAATAGCCTACCGTGGGGAACCTTATCAAACGCCTTACTGAAATCCATATACACCACATCCACTGCTTTACCCTCATCCACCTGTTTGGTCACCTTCTCGAAAAACTGAATAAGGTTTGTGAGGCACGACCTACCCGTCACAAAACCGTGCTGACTATCTCTAATGAACTTATTCTTTTCAAGATGATTATAAATCCTGTCTCTTATAACCTTTTCCAACATTTTACCCACAACCGAAGTAAGGCTCACAGGTCTATAATTACCAGGGCTGTCTCTACTCCACTTCTTGAACAAGGGGACAACATTTGCTATCCTCCAGTCTACCGGCACTATTCCTGTCGACAATGACGACATAAAGATCAAGGACAAAGGCTCTGCAATCTCCTCCCTAGCTTAAGGAGGTTACCTTAACGGGACAGATTGGTAAACGTTCTCCCTCTCCAACATTGTCCCCCACTGAGGCCTCCTGCTCCGTTTTAGTACCACCTGTGTTATACTCTGCTTTTTGTGACGGCTGCTACACCCGACTGGGAGCTGCTTTCCCTCTCGGTTTGCAATCACTGAATGTTAGACCTGTACTGTGCATGCTCTGTCTTCAGGTGGGGTCACTCCTGTAACTCCCTAAGGACACCTCTAGAATCCTCTAACATCTGGGTCAACTGGACATTATCCTGTGTGACAGTAACAATATGTTTCTCTGCTAACTCTAACTGCTGCTGAACTGCACAAGCCTGTCCTGCATTAAGTGTCTGTTGTTGTATAGTGACAGTGAAGTACACTAGCTTATTTTGTAACTCCTGGAGCTGTGTCTGCTGCTGCTGCTGGGTCTGTTCACTTTGAGCTACCATTTCTCTCACCTGTGACTCTTTCACTTCCTCATCGCACTGTGCACTGTGTGATGCTGGATATGGAGTCAGATTTAAAGCCTTTTCACCCTTCTGATGTTTAGCCAAGACGTGTGCCTGGATAAACTTCACTATATTTAAAAAGGAACGTGTTCATGCTTCCATAGACAGTCTCCTAACAGGGACTGGATATTGTCCATATTACACTTAGTGCTTAACTCTTCCTCATATGTTTCCCAGAGACCCTTCTTCCCATTATCTTTTTGTGACATACTGTGCATTTAAAGAGACTTCACTGGGTTAGTATAATCGTCTGCCCCTCAAAAGAGTTTATCCCTGCAAGAGTTTTCACTGGTCAAACGAATATTCCGATGTTTGCGAAACTTTGCGACAACACCCTCGGTTTGCATAGTAGTCTAAGTCCCGGGTTTCAGCACCACTTGTAAGATCTGGGGTTTGATTGAATGTAATTGTCAGACTTAGGTCAATTACAATGACAGTCTATGTTGGGAGATCAGATCTAAAAGGGACTTGCAGCTCAGACTAGTTATCAAACTACATGGATACAAGGCTGTTTTCACAAGCTTCACAGACTGAATGAAGTTCTGCACAATAAGCAGAACATGGTGATACTGAGAAAAGGGAAGTGGTCAGCAGTTGTGTTCACAATGGAACACCCGGTCCTCAACCTCCAGTTAACTGTGGAACCTTGTCTCTTCATTGGAGTCTATCTTCTGTCTTCTTCTTGATGATGATGTCCGCTTTTGGGGTCTTACAAGCTCTTAATTTATACTCATTTACCAGTTTGTTTCTGTTCCATATTAGATAAAAGGCCATTTCTGTTCATTTGATTGGTCAGTCATTAACTAACTACCCTTCCATGATGGTACTTTGAGCCTGGTTTAAGTCATTGTCATTGTCGTTCAGTGGGGAGTGGGGGGGGGGGAGGGGAGGGGCCTCCAGATTCCAGCTGCCTTGACGCTATGAATTCCTTTACAAAAGGTCATATCTTGACCCGGTGCCAGCCTGCTGTGCCTATTCAACCACCGTGACCACTTAATGGCATTCACATGTACATATACAACTTAATAGAATTCTTTGAGGAAGTGACAAAGTTGATTGATGAGGGAAGGGCTGTAGATGTCGTATACATGGACTTCAGTAAGGCGTTTGATAACGTTCCCCATGATAGGCTGATGGAGAAAGTGAAGTCGCATGGGGTCCAGTGTGTACTAGCCAAATGGATAAAGAACTGGGTGGGCAACAGGAGACAGAGAGTAGCAGTGGAAGGGAGTTTCTCAAAATGGAGACGTGTGACCAGTGGTGTTCCACAGGGATCCGTGCTGGGGCCACTGTTGTTTGTGATATACATAAATGATTTGGAGGAAAGTATAGGTGGTCTGATTAGCAAGTTTACAGACGACACTAAGATTGGTGGAGTCGCAGATAGTGAAGGGGACTGTCAGAGAATACAGCAGAATATAGATAGATTGGAGATTTGGGCAGATAAATGGCAGATGGAGTTCAATCAGGGCAAATGCGAGGTGATGCATTTTGGAAGATCCAATTCAAGAGTGAATTATACAGTAAATGGAAAAGTCCTGGGGAAAATTGATGTGCAGAGAGATTTGGGTGTTCAGGTCCATTGTTCCCTGAAGGTGGCAACGCAGGTCAATAGAGTGGTCAAGAAGGCAGACGGCATGCTTTCCTTCATCGGACGGGGTATTGAGTACAAGAGTTGGCAGGTCATGTTACAGTTGTATAAGACTTTGGTTCGGCCACATTTGGAAGACTGCGTGCAGTTCTGGTCGCCACATTACCAAAAGGATGTGGATGCTTTGGAGAGGGTGCAGAGGAGGTTCACCAGGATGTTGCCTGGTACGCAGGGCGCTAGCTATGAAGAGAGGTTGAGTAGATTAGGATTATTTTCATTAGAAAGACGGAGGTTGAGGGGGGACCTGATTGAGGTGTACAAAATCATGAGAGGTATAGACAGGATGGATAGCAAGAAGCTTTTTCCCAGAGTGGGGGGATTCAATTACTAGGAGTCACGATTTAAAAGTAAGAGGGGAAAAGATTCGGGAGGATATGCGTGGAAAGTTCTTTACGCAGAGGGTGGATTGCGTTACCAGCGGAGGTGGTAGACGCGGGCACGATAGCGACTTTTAAGATGTATCTAGACAGATAAATGAAAGGGCAGGAAGTAAAAAAAAGAAAATAGGCGACATGTTTAGATAGAGGATCGGGATCGGCGCAGGCTTGGAGGGCCGAAGGGCCTGTTCCTGTGCTGTAACTTTCTTTGTTATTTGTTCTTTGTATAACTCATTTCACAGCTTCCTGGCCACACGGGCATTGTTTACAGTTTTATACCGTTTAAAAACCAGCAGTCTCCCTGGCATAATCCACAGTCTAACGACTTTAAAATAAAGGTTCTCAACAGGTCAGGACTTGTCCAGATATTTAGCTAACATCATGCGTTGTGGTTATGTTACATACAGAATACTATTTTAACCGTTATACTGAAGGAAATGACAACTAAGTTCTAACAGTCCTATCATAAAATAAACTCAATCCTACAGTTTTGTCCCAACAAGGACGCAGATATCGAGCTTTGTGTTTGGAGACAGCAGCCACTACTGCCCACTGTTGACTGATTGTGTCTGAAGCTGTTGGGATTTAGCTAAACACAGGGCATTTCTTTTATTCGCTCATTCATGGGATGTGGGTGTCGCTGGCTCTGCCAGCAGTTATTGCCATCCCTAATTGCCCTTGAGAAGGTGGTGCTGAGCTGTCTTCTTGAACCCCTGTAGTCCATACCTGGGGATGGTGATGGCATTGTCTGGGACACTGTCTGTAAGGTGTGATTCGGTGAGTATGACTATGTTTTCTGCTGCTTGACGAGCCTGTGGGACAGCTCTCCCAACGTTGGCACAAGCCCCCAGATGTTAGTGTGGAGGACTTTACAGGGTCCACAGGGCTGGGTTTGTCTTTGTTGTTTCTGGTGCCGAGATGTCGGTGGTCCATCCGGTTTCATTGCTTTTCTTAGATTTTGTTGCCGTTTCGTACAACTGAGCAGCTTGCTAGGCCATTTCAGAATCAACCACATTGCTGTGAGTCTGGAATCACATGTAGGCCAGACCAGGTTAGGATGGCAGATTTCCTTCCCTAAAGGACATTAGTGAACCAGATGTGTTTTTACAACAATTGACAATGAACACCATGAGAATAGATATTTTAATTCTAGAGTTTTATTCAAGATGATTAATGATGTCAGAGTATGCCTTGTTTTGAAATGCAAATAAACTAGACATTCTCTAAGCAACAGTTTGTAAGACGTCAGGAATGTAAGGAATTTGGATTGTTTAATTGTCCTGTGGTTCAAAATGTGTATGTGACCAGGAAGGAAATCTGCTATTTTTTTGTTCTGATAACAATCCTGAGGCATCTGTAACATCCACAAGGGGGTGATGTAATTATTGAAGGAAATGTAAACACATGATCACCATCAAGGCAGTATCTCATATCATAGTCTGAACAAAGAATTAGACATCTCATTGGACAATTGTAGCTTATGGTGTATTTTGATAGGACAGTGTGATCTTGTCAATGAAACATTCAGCCCACCTTGATATGAAAGTTGTAAAAATCATTGCAAATAGTGATTCAGTGGTAAGGTCGAGGAGCTTGGTCAGCGACAGAACGATTATCAGGGAGGTAAATGCTCACTGGGTTATCATGTATGCATGACTCCTTGCAACATGTTTGTGACTAATTGGTGTATTGTTGACCAGTCCATTGTGAATGGGTATTTTGTACAGTTGTTAACCAGTAGTATTCCTATTGAATCTAATAGAGTCATTGGGGTTTAATTTGAACTTTGAGTGCTGTCTCATTCTTTCATGTAATTCTCATGTTTGAACCATAGAGTAACCAATCAAAAAGATGACAGTTTATAAATAACATTTGTTTATATATGTGGACATGAGGCTTCACATTATCATTGCCAGGAATGTCGACACAAAGACCTGTGTCCAGAGTTATGTCCTAGACAGTTTATAAACAACATTTGTTTATATATGTGGACATGAGGCTTCACATTATCATTGTCAGGAATGTAGACACAAAGACCTCTGTCCAGAGTTATGCCCTGGACCGTTTATAAACAACATTTGTTTATATATGTGTACATGAGGCTTCACATTATCATTGTCAGGAATGTAGACACAAAGACCTGTGTCCAGAGTTATTTCCTGGACAGTTTATAAACAACATTTGTTTATATATGTGGACATGAGGCTTCACATTATCATTGCCAGGAATGTAGACACAAAGACCTGTGTCCAGAGTTATGTCCTAGACAGTTTATAAACAACATTTGTTTATATATGTGGACATGAGGCTTCACATTATCATTGTCAGGAATGTAGACACAAAGACCTGTGTCCAGAGTTATGTCCTAGACAGTTTATAAACAACATTTGTTTATATATGTGGACATGAGGCTTCACATTATCATTGTCAGGAATGTAGACACAAAGACCTGTGTCCAGAGTTATGTCCTAGACAGTTTATAAACAACATTTGTTTATATATGTGGACATGAGGCTTCACATTATCATTGTCAGGAATGTAGACACAAAGACCTGTGTCCAGAGTTATGTCCGAGACAGTTTATAAACAACATTTGTTTATATATGTGGACATGAGGCTTCACATTATCATTGCCAGGAATGTAGACACAAAGACCTGTGTCCAGAGTTATGTCCTAGACAGTTTATAAACAACATTTGTTTATATATGTGGACATGAGGCTTCACATTATCATTGCCAGGAATGTAGACACAAAGACCTGTCTCCAGAGTTATGTCCTAGACTAGTTAACGACCCTTATGAAAATCTCTGGAATACCATTCCTACATCTTTATTGTCCATCCATAATTATTCTTGACACTGATTGGCTTGCTAGACTGTTTCAGAGGACAGTTAAAAGTGAACCACATTGAGTTACATGGAGACCAGAACAGATAAGGATGATAGATCTCCTTCCCTAAAGGACATTAATGAACCAGATAGATTGTTATACTAATCGATGATGGCTTCATGGCAACATTATTAAGTCCAGATTTCAATTCCAGATTTTTATTCATCAATTGAATGCATTACATAATTGAATTTTAAATTCCACCATCAGTTATGGTGGGCTTTGAACCCATGTCCCCAGGGAATGAGCCTGCGCCTCTGGATTACTAGTTCAGTGAGATTGCCAGTATCCCACTGTCACTGCCACGCTACATCACATTCCTCCCTTAAGACACTAAATAAAATCTTCCTCTTTGACCAAACTGTTGGTCATCTGACCTGATATCTGCTGTTGTGTCTCTGTGCCATACGTTGCTTCATAATGTTCCTGTGAAGCATCTTGTGATGTTTTATTACATTAAAGGCACCATATAAATATAAGTTGTTGTTGTTGACATTTACTAGACATGACTTGTCTTACCATATACTTCCTGCTGTCCATTTGTTGTCCATGTTTTTTTTTTCTTTTCTCCAGCATCAAATACGTTTGTCCTGGAATGTGAACTCTAGAAATTTCCCCATCAGTGACAGTAAATACAGAGTTTTCTCCACATCTCCTTTTTTAATCAGGGTGCAACTTTGACAACCCTCCAGTCCTCTGTCACCACTCACATATCCAAGGAGTTTTGGACGATTCTGGCCTTTGCATCTGCTATTCCCACCTTTCCCACCCTCATATATCCCATTCAGGCTAGGCAAATGTTATCGTTGATTGTGGTACAAAAAGTGTTGAAATGAAAAGGGTTAACTAAACCTATTTCTTCAGTAACTGTAATTAATGTCAGTCTCCATGGGCCCTAATTGTGTCACTGGAAGGCTTTCCTTTTCTATTAATAAGGCACTCTTTCAGTGTGTTATCACATAGCGTCAAAGGGAACATCACGCTCGGCACTGACAGGGATCAGTGGCTCCAGAGAGAGGGAAGGGATAGATCAGAATCTGAGAACAATAGATTGGAATGTTACAACAATGGATCAGAATCTGAGAACAATAGTTTGGAATGTTACAACAATGGATCAGAATCTGAGAACAATAGTTTGGAATGTTACAACAATAGATCAGAATCTGAGAACAATAGATTGGAATGTTACAACAATGGACAGGAGTTTATCCTCGGATCTTTACTATCTTTCTACATATTGGGATTGGTACTCATTAGACGATCGGATCTTGTATGCACTTGAGATAATTCAATATATTTAATATCCCATTCTGGCTATTGTTGGCGTCCCTGGTAAGTCTCTCTATACAGCTATTAATTCTATGAACCTTGTTTAATTGCATTACTGCTCCTGTAGTTTACTCTACCCTTCTTGCTGTTGCTACTGTACCTGGTGAATCTCTACCTCCAGCTATTAGCTGTCAACCCATTGCTAATTGTATTACAGTTCTTGTAAATTCATCTTTCATCTTGGGTCCTGTCTGTGCTCCTGGTAAGTCTCTATTTCCCGCTAGGTGATCTGTAAACCCTGTTTCACTGAAATACTGTTCTGTAACGTAAATATTGGGAAGACTGAAGCCAGTGGCATTGGTCTTCATCACAAACTCCATCTCCTATCTGTGAATCACCTACCCCACCCTGCCCAATATCCGAGGCTGTTTACAACATCTGTGTTCCATTTATACCTGAGCTGAATTCATCTCCATATTCCCTACATCACCAACCCTGCATATTACCACCTCTGTAATATCACCGATCACAACCTCTGCCTCAGCCCATCTGCTGCATAAACCCTCATCTGTGCCTTTATTCACTTGATTTTTCCAATTGTATCCTGGTCACCTTCCCAGTTATAAACTTCTATAAACCACAGCCCATCCAGAACCCTGCTGCCTGTGTTCTAACTCACACCAAATCCCGATCACCCATCACCCCTGTGCTCACTGATCTACATTGGCTCCCGGTCTGGCAACACCCTTAATTTTAATATTCTCATTCTTGTGTTTGAATCCCTCCATGGCCTCACCCCTCCAATTAGTCCCATTCCCGTGTCCATTCCCATATTCTTGAAAATCTTCCATCAAGTCTCGTTCAATGTCCCCTTTTAAAGTGAATTTCCTTCCCTCTCTATCTCTTCTTGGTGGTGATTTTCAGCTCTTACAGCAGCACTGTTGCCCACATTGTGGAAGCCTGGATCTATAAAAGGGTATGAGCTGAGCTCCCAGCCATTTCCGCTGTGGCCTGCACACTGTCCCATGCTGTGCTGTACTCTAGCCCGGGTGTACATTGTGTGCACTAGTAGCACGAGGAGTTGTGGAATGTCATGTCAAACTGCTATTCCGGCAGCTTTGATGCAGGGCTCCAAGTCAATAGCACCATGTATGTGAAGTTAGTGTGATTTTCACAGATGGCCACTTCTACTGTGGCCTGCACAATGCCCCACGCTGGGCAGGGCTCTAGGTCAATCGTTCCATGTATGTGTTGTTTATTTGAGGATGGTTTTGAATGTGATGTCAATGTACCATTCCAACAGCTTTGATGTACGTCTTGGAAACTTGGTCTGTGCATGTTCACTGACCGCCTGTGTTAGTCACTCTCAGCTGAGCATACAGTCAGCAGCAGGAGGAACCCCCTCTAGTGTTATTTAAACGGACCAGGCATCCAACTTATAGATGAGGGGCTTTTGACTTACTTCTGTAATTGTAAAGTTAGTGGAAGGTGCTGTGCATGGTTTCCTGGAGGTTGTGTTGTGAGCTGCTGCAAACATTCAGGGAGGGCAGAGGATTTTGTGCCCCAACTCTGGACGAGGTATGGGGACTGTAGTTACAGTGTCTCTGGCTCTGTAACATGACCAACAAATGGAGCAGAAGCTGCAGAGAGAGGAAGCTCTGTAACGAGGGAGGAGGAGGGGGCTCTGCCCTACCCACTCCGGGTTTTCCAAGAGCACTTTTCCTACCTACATCTAACCCTGGAGCAGTATGTGAGGTGACTCTGTTTCAATAAGGAGGTGGTCACAGAGCTCCTGAAACACAACCTGGAGCCTCAGACCAGGGAGAGGACGGAGCTGTCAGTGGTTGTTAACGTCACAGTTTCATTGACATTTTATGTATCCGGATCTTTCTGGCAGGAACGGGAGACATATCCAACATTCAGTCACAGACAGTGATAGAGTCAGAGTCACTTACCACACAGAAGGATTCCATTAGGCCTATCGAGACCGTGCTGGTTCCCTGTGGAGCAGTTCAGTCAGTTTTACTCCCCCACTCAATCCCGTAGCCCTGCAAGGTCACTTCCTTCAAGCACCCATCCAGTTTTCTTTTGAAATTGGGAGGAAGGATCAAATTGAGAGGAAATAAAGCTGGTAACAGGAGATAGAAAAGTAGAAGGTGACATTCGAAGGTAGGCGAAACAAAGGTGAGCATCAACTAGAACGCAGAACGGTTAAGGGCGCTGCACCTGAATGCACTCAGTATTCAGAACAGGGAAGATGATTTAAAGGCCCAAATAGAGGTAAATGAGTATGATCCAATTGTCATAACGGAAATGTGCTGCAGGGTAACCAAGACTGAGAACTGAATAAGCAAGCAGATTCGACCTTTAGGAAGGACAGGCAAAATGGGAAAGGACATAATGTTGCACTGATAATAAGGGATTGTATCAGTACATTAGTAAGGGAGGATCTCAGTTCTGAAGAACAAAATATGGAATCTGTTTGGGTGGAGCTAAGAAACAACAAGGGGGAGAAAACACTGGTAGAAGCTGTTTGTAGGCCATCAAACAGTAGTGTTTTTGTGGGGAATGGCATTAATGGAGATGAGAGAATCATATAACATGGGCAATACAGTCATCATGGGTGACTTCAATCCTCATATAGACTGGGTAACCTAATGAGAACAAATGCTATGAATGACGAGTTTCTGGAGTGTGTTACGGATGGTTTTCTGGAGCTTTATGTTGAGGAACCGACGAGAAAACAGGCTATTGTAGATCTAGTATTATAGACAGGGATAATTAATGATTTTATAGTAAAGTTACCTTTAGGGATGAATTACCATAATGTGATGGAATTTTACATTATGCTTGAAAGTAATGTAGTTCACTCTTAAGCCAGGGTGTTAAATTAGAACAAAAGAAGTTATGAAGGTATGAGGGGCAAATTGCCCGAGGTGGATTGGAAAAATACATTGAAAGGTATGATAGTACATAGGCAATCGATAGTCTTTAATTAAATATTATATAGTTTACAGCACCTATACATTGCTTCCAGGCACATAAAACCCAAAAGTAAAGGCAGTCACTGTGGACAACAAAGGAAGTTAAGGATTGTATAAGATTAAAACTGCGGTTAGCACTGCAGCTTCACAGCTCCAGCAACCCGGGTTCAGTTCTTGGTACTGCCTATGTGGAGTTTTCAACTTCTACTGTGACCGCGTAGGTTTCCGCTGGGTGCTTCAGTTTCCTCCCACATCCAAAGACTTGCAGGTTGATAGGTAGATTGGCCATTGTAAATTGCCCCTAGTGTAGGTAGGTGGTAGGAGAATGGTGGGAATGTGGTAGGGTATATGGGATTAATGTAAGATTAGTATAAATAGGTGTTTGTTGGCAGGCACAGACTCTGTGGGCCGAAGGGCCGTATCTGTATCTCTCTATGACTCTATAAAAGGACAATAAAGTTGCCATAAATAGTAGTAAACCTGAGAATTGGGAGGATTTTAGAATACACCAACGGAGAATGAAGAAACTGATAAAGAAAGGGAGAATAGAATATGAATGTTAGCTGGAAAAATATAAAAACGGACTGTAAAAAGCTTCTACAGGTACATAAAAAGGAAACATTTGGCTAAGACAAATGTGAGTCCATCACAGGCAGTGTCAGTAGAATTTATAATGGGAACAGCGAAATTGCAGAGAAGCTAAATGATTATTTTGTGTCTGTCTTCACTGAGACATATAAAAGAAATCAACCAGAATTAGAGATCCAAGGGATTGGGGGAATGATGAATTGAAGGAAATTAGAAGTAAAATACTGAGGATGCTGGAAATCTTGAATAAAAACAAGAAATGCTGGAAACACTCAGCAGGTCCGGCAGCATCTGTGTAGAGAGAAGCAGAGTTAACGTTTCAGGTCAGTGACCCTTCTTCAGAACTGCAATGAATTAAAGGAAGTTAGTATTACTAAGAAGGTTGTATTGGAGAAATTAATGGGGCTGAAGGTTGCTATGTCCCCAGCACCTGATATTCTACGTCCCAGAGTGTTTGAGGAGATCGCTATGGAGATAGTGGATGCATTGCTGATCATCTTCAAAAATGTTGTAGATTCCGGAGCGGTTCCTGCAGATTGGAAGGATGCAAATGTCACCCCACTATTTAAGAAGGGAGGAAGAGCGAAAACAGGGAATTACAAAGCTGTTAGCCTTACATTAATCGTTGGGAACCTGCTATAATCAATTCTAAATGATGTTATAAATGGACATTTGGATAATAATGATCTGATTGGGCATAGTTAACATGGATTTATGAATGGGGAATCATGTTTGACGAACCTGTTGGAGATTTTGAGGATGATAACAACAGAATTGATTAAGAGGAGTTGGCAGAGATGGTATACTTGTATTTTCAGAAGGTTTTCAGACCCCCAAATGAGCTTGCTTCGCAAAATTAAAATACATGGTGTAGGAGGTAATATACTGGCATGGATTAAGGATTGGTTAACAGATTGGAAACAGTGAGGAGGAATAAACGGATCATTTTCGCGTTGGCATGCTATGACTAGTGGGGTACTGCAGGGATCAGAGATTGGGCCTCAGCTGTTCACAATATATTTCAATGATTTGGATGTGTGGACCAAATGTAATATTTCCAAGTTTGCATCTGACACAAAACTAGGTGAGAATGTGTCCAGTGAGGAAGATGCAAAGCCGCTTCAAGGGGAATTGTTCAGACTTAGTGAGTGGGCAAGAACATGTTAGGTGGAAAATAATATTGAAAAATGCAAGGTAATCCACTTTGGTAGCAGGAATAGATGTGCAGAGTATTTCCTAAATGATAAATTAGGAAGTGTAGATGTACAAAGCGGCCTGGGTGTCCTTGCCAATAAGTCACTGAAAGCTAACATGCAGGTGCAGCAAACAATTACAAAGGTTAATGGCATGTTAGCCTTTATCGTAAGAGGATTTGAGTACTGGAGTAGTGAAGTCTTGCGACAATTGTACAGAACTTTAGTTAGACCGCACTTGGAGTATTGTGCGCAGTTTTAGTCCCCTTACTTTAGGAAGGAGATTATTGCCATTGAGGGAGTGCAACGACGGTTCATCAGACTTGTTCCTGGGATGGCGGGACTCTCCCATGAAGAGGGATTGGGAAAACTATTCTCTAGAGTTTCGAAGAATCAGAGGTGATCTCATTGAAACCTACAAAATACTTTAGGAGATGGACAGGGTAGATGCAGCTAAGATGTTTCCCCTGGTTGGGGAATCTAGAATTAGCAGACACAATTTCAAAATAAGGACAGAGATGAGGAAAAATGTCACTACTCAGAGGGTTGTGAATCTTTGGAATTCTCTACCCTAGAGGGCTGTGGAAGCTCAGTCATTGTTTATGTTTAAAGCAGAGATTGACACATTTCTAAATATCAATGAGATAAAAGGATATGAGGATAGTGTGGGGAAAAGGCATTGAAGTGGATGATGAGCCACAATCATATTGAATGGCAGGTCAGGCTGGATGGGCTGAATGGCCTACTCCTGCTCTTATGGTCCTATGTTCCTAAATCATTGATAGCCTCGGCTTCCACCACCCTCATGGGCAATGAGTTCCAGCTCATTACCATCCACTGTGTAAAAAAACTCTTCCTCATATTCCCCCTGCATCTCTTACCCAAAACCTTCCATCTGTGTTCCCTGGTCCGTGTTTCATCAGTTAATGGGAACAGTTTTTCCTTGTCTCTATCTTATCTAAAGCTTTCAAAATCATGAGGGGTCTGGACAGAGTAGGTAGGGAGAAAATGTTCCCACTCGTCAAAGGATCAAGAATGGATGGGTTTAGATTTAATGTAATTGGTTTAAAAAATAGCAATGCCAACATGAGGAAAGTATTTTCACACAGTTAGTGGTTAGGATCTGGAATGCAGTGTCAGAGAGTGTGATTGAAAGAGGTTCACTTGACACAATCAGAAGGGAATTATTTAGACACCTGAAAAGGAAGAATGTGTAGGATTATGGGGAAAAGGCAGGGAAATGGCACTACGTAAATTGCTCAGTCAGAGAACAGGTGCAGATACAATGGGCTGATTGGCTCCATCTGTGCTGCAACAGCTCTGTGATTCTCTATGATTCTCTTATAATCTTATACACTTCTAGGAAATGTTCCCTCAATCGCAATTACTCCAGGAAGAACAACCCCAGCTTTCCCAACCTAGGATTGTAACAAAATCCCCATCCCTGGAACTATTCTGGTAAATCTCCTCTGCACCCTCTCAAGGATCCTCACATCCTTCCTAAAATATGATGACCAGAGCTGGACACAATACTTCACTTTGGGCCTAACCAGAGTTGTATACATTTTCAGCATAACTTCCTGCTTTGTAGTCTATGCCTCTATTTAAGAAGCTCAAGATCTCATATGCTTTGTTGTCATTCTCTCAATATGTCCTGCCACGTTCAAAGATCTCTGCACATCCACACACAGGTCCATCTGTTCCTGCATACTCTTTAGAACTGTACCATTCTGTCTGCATAGCCTCACACTATTGCTCCTGCCAAGATGCATCACCTCACACTCCTCTGTATTAAATTCGATCTGCCACTTCTCTGCCCATTCTGATAGCCTATCCTGTTGTAGGCAGTTTATATCATCCTCACTGTTTACCACTCCTCCAAGTTTGGTGTCATGGGCAAATTTTGAGATTCTACTCTGAATTCCAAGATCGAAGTAATGGTTCAATTGAATCTGAATAGACTGTTGTATGAAAGTCCATGTAAACCCCATCAACACCATTGCCTTCATCAACTCTCTGTTACCACCTCAAAAACTCCAGCAAGACAGTTAAACATGATTTTCCCTTAAGAAATCCATGCTGGCTTTCCTTAATTAACTTGCATCTGCCCATGTGACTATTCATTTTGTCCCAAATTATTTTTTCTAGAAGTTTTCCCACCACTGTAGTTCAACTGACTGGTTTAACTGTAGTGGCTGGGCTTAACTTTACACCCTCTTTTGAACAAGGGTGTAACGTTTGCAATTCTCCAACCCTCTGTCATCACCCCCGAGTCTAAGGAAGATTGAAAAATTATGGTCAGTACCTCTGCGATTTCCACCCTCACTTCCCTCAGTATCCTTGGATGCATGTTATCTGGTCCTGGTGCTTTATCCACTTTAAGTACAGATAGCTAATCTAACACTTCCTCTTTCTCAATTTTAAACCAGTCTAGTATCTGACCTACCTTGTCTTTCAACATTGCCTGAGTTGCATCTTAGAAACATAGAAAGTTTATAGCACATAAAGAGACCACTTGGCGCATCGTGTCAATGCCAGCTGAAAACGATCCACCCATTCTAATCCCACCTTCCAGCATTTGATAGATTACATCACATGAGGTGCATATTCCGTTTGGAATGAGTTGTGGGTTCCTGCCTTAACTACCCTTTCGGGCAATGAATTCCAGACTCCCACCACCCTCTGGGAGAAAGTAAAGTCCTCATCTCCCCTGTAGTCTTTCTACCAAGCACTTTAAATCTATGCCACTTCGTCACTGATCTCTCTGCTAAGGTGAATCGACCCTTCACCTCCACTCTATCCAGGCCCCACGCAATTTTGTACATTTGAATCACATTTCCCCTCTACCTTCTCTGTTCCAAGGAGAACAGCCCCAGACTATATAACCTTCCTGGTAGCTGACATGATCGAGGTTTACAAAGTTATGAGCGGCATGGACAGAGTGGATAGTCAGAAGCTTTTTCCCAGGGTGGAAGAGTCAGTTACTAGGGGACATAGGTTTAAGGTACGAGGTGCAAAGTTTAGAGGGATGTGCGAGGCAAGTTTTTTACATAGAGGGTGGTGAGTGTCTGGAACGTGCTGTCAAGGGAGGTGGTGGAAGCAGGTACGATAGCGACGTTTAAGAGACATCTTGACAAATACATGAACAGGTGCGAATCGAGGGATATGGGCCCCGGAAGTGCAGAAGGATTTAGTTTAGGCAGGCATCAAGATCGGTGCAGGCTTGGAGGGCCGAATGGCCTGTTCCTGTGCTGTACTGTTCTTTGTTCTTTCTTCTTTGTTATTCTGTGAGGTTGGACGATTCGGTGGTCTTCTGGCTGAAATTGTTTTCCTAAAGTTTTTGGCTGGTTGAAGTGCATTTGTGGCAGGCACACATGGCTCAGTGTTCTCTTGGAGGCAGATTTGTAGGTGGCTTTCTTCAACTGGTTACTCTGTCTGCAGCAATCGGAAGGCTTGGAGGGCCCACAGTCGCATGTTTTTTTTCAAACTTGTGATGTTATCTGGAGAGAGAGACGGTCTGAGAGGTGCGGGGGTGGGGGGGGGGGGGTGGGGGAGCCAGAAACAGCTCTCCTCCTCCTCCTCCCCCAGAAACAGCTCTCCTCCTCCTCCTCCCCCAGAAACAGCTCTCCTCCTCCCCCAGAAACAGCTCTCCTCCTCCTCCTCCTCCCCCAGAAACAGCTCTCCTCCTCCTCCCCCAGAAACAGCTCTCCTCCTCCTCCTCCTCCCCCAGAAACAGCTCTCCTCCTCCTCCTCCTCCCATCCAGAAACAGCTCTCCTCCTCCTCCTCCTCCCATCCAGAAACAGCTCTCCTCCTCCTCCTCCCATCCAGAAACAGCTCTCCTCCTCCTCCCCCAGAAACAGCTCTCCTCCTCCTCCTCCACCAGAAACAGCTCTCCTCCGCCTCCTCCTCCCCCAGAAACAGCTCTCCTCCTCCTCCTCCTCCCATCCAGAAACAGCTCTCCCCCTCCTCGGTCCCCCAGAAACAGCTCTCCTCCTCCTCCTCCCCCAGAAACAGCTCTCCTCCTCCTCCTCCCCCTCCCCCAGAAACAGCTCTCCTCCTCCTCCTCCCATCCAGAAACAGCTCTCCTCCTCCTCCTCCTCCTCCCATCCAGAAACAGCTCTCCTCCTCCTCCCCCACCCCCAGAAACAGCTCTCCTCCTCCTCCCCCACCCCCAGAAACAGCTCTCCTCCTCCTCCCCCAGAAACAGCTCTCCTCCTCCTCCTCCTCCTCCCCCAGAAACAGCTCTCCTCCTCCTCCTCCTCCCCCAGAAACAGCTCTCCTCCTCCTCCTCCTCCCCCAGAAACAGCTCTCCTCCTCCTCCTCCCCCAGAAACAGCTCTCCTCCTCCTCCTCCCCCAGAAACAGCTCTCCTCCTCCTCCCATCCAGAAACAGCTCTCCTCCTCCTCCCATCCAGAAACAGCTCTCCTCCTCCTCCTCCTCCTCCCCCAGAAACAGCTCTCCTCCTCCCATCCAGAAACAGCTCTCCTCCTCCTCCTCCCCCAGAAGTTTACTGGGTTTGATAGCTGCAGTGAAAGGCACAGCCTGATCTGCCGTGCTTTCCATCAGGGCCCCTTTTCCTGCACTGATCTGGTGGACCCTGATTAACGCTACAGGTTTTCCCATAACTTCCAGCATTCAGCTCGATGGTGACCTGCCTTATTACAGTGGAAACACACAGGTCTCGGCCATTCCTCCTGCTCTCAGTAATATCCAATTTGGCCTGAGGAGGGTCCCCTGTGTGTCCAGCCTTTCCTTCTTGCCCATGGCTGTTCGGGCTCCTATCACCCTCCCACCTTTTATTCTCGGGTCTTTGGAGTGACTAGGGAAGGGTTTACATTTGGGGTAAGGCCTTGTGTACAAAGGAAAAGTCATCGGCCAGAATTGCTCCCTGTCTGGCCCTTTGAACCTTTTGTTCCTCTATGTGGGATTCAATGGGAGGTGGCCTGCCTTAATACAGTGGAAACTCCTGGAGAAGGATCACCATTCTAAGGGTTTCATATGTGGGCTCTATCTTGAGTGTCCATATCTACTGATCAAAAGTAAACTCGAAAATGCATTGCAAAATCTTCTATAGGTACTTTTAAAGGAAGCATTTAGCAAAGACAAATGTGGGTCCATTACAGGCAGAGTCAGGAGAATTTATAATGGAGAATAAAGAAATGGCAGAGAAGCTAAATGATTATCTTGTGTCTTTCTTCACTGTGGAAGATACAAGAAATCTCCCAGAATTAGAGATCCAAGTGATTTGGGAGAATGAGGAATTGAGGGAAATTAGTATGAGTAAGAAGTTGTATTGGCGAATTTAATAGTGCTGAAGGTTGATAATTCATCAAGATCTGATATTCTACATCCCAGAGTGTTGAAGGAAGTAGTTATGGTAATTGTAGACATATTGGTGATCCACTTTCAAAATTCTATCAATTGTGAAACGCTTCCTGCAGATTGGAAGGTCGCAAATGTCACCCCACTATTTAAGAAGGGAGGGAAAGAGAAAATTGGGAATTACAGACCTGTTAGGCTTCCATCAGTACGAGGGAAAGTGCTAGAATCTATTCTAAAGTATGTGATAAATGGATCTGATTGGGCAGAGTCAACATGGATTTATGAATAGGAAATCATTCATGCCGAACCTGTTGGAGTTTTTTTAGGATGTTACTCACAGAATAGAAAAGGGGAGCCGGTGGATTTTCGGAAGGCTTTTGATAAAGTGCGCCACAGGAGCTTGGTAAGCAAAATTAAAACACATGGGAAAGGAGGTAATATACTGACATGCAGTAAGAATTGGTTAACAGGCAGGAAACAGAGTAGGAATAAAAGGGTCATTTTTGCGTTGGCAGGATGTGACTAGTGGGGTACCGCAGGGAACAGTACTTGGGCCCCAGCTGTTCACAATATATATCGATGATTTGGATATGGGGACCAAAGTAATATGTTCAAGTTTGCAGATGACACAAAACTAGGTGGGAATGTGAGTTATGAGGAAGATGCAAAACGGCTTCAAGGGGATTTGGACAGACTTAGTGAGTGGGCAAGAACATGGTAGATGGAATATAATGTGGAAAACTGTGAGGTGGGCCACTTGGGTAGAATGAATAGATGTGCAGAGTATTTCTTAAATGGTAAGAGATGAGAAAGTGTAGATGTACAAAGGGACCTGGGTGTCCTTGTCAATAGGTCACTTAAAGCTAACATGCAGGTGCAGCAAGCATTTAGGAAGGCTAATGTGTGTTACTTTTATCGTTAGAGGATTTGAATACAGGAGTAGTGAAGTCTTGATTCAATTGTATAGAACCTTGGTTAGATCGCACCTGGAGTACTGTGTGCAGTTTTGGTCCCCTTATCTGAGGAAGGATATTATGACCATAGAGGGACTGTAACAAAGATTCACCAGACTTGTTCCTGGGATGGCGGGACTGTTCTCCGAAAAGAGATTGAAGAAACTGAACATGTATTCTCTCGAGTTTCGAAGAATGAACGGTGATCTCATTGAAACCTACAAAATACTTAAAGGGATAGACAAGGCAGCTAAGATGTTTCCCCTGGTTGGGAAGTCTAGAACCAAGGGACACAATTTGAAAGCCACTTAGGACAGAGATGAGGAGTGGTTTCTTTACTCAGAGGGTTGTGAACCTTTGGAATTCTCTACCCCAGAGGGCTATGGAAGCGCAGTCATTGAGTATGTTTAAAACAGAGATTGACAGATTTCTATATACCACTGACATAAGGGGATATGAGGATAGTGCGGGGAAAAGGCATTGAAGAGGATGATCAGCCAGGATCATATTGAATAGTCGAGCAGGATCGATGGGCTGAATGGTTGAATTCAGCTCCTATGTTCCTATATTCCTTAGCTGCGTAACTCCTTCAAACTCGAGGTCAGTTTAGTCAGGCTGCTTTCCGAGGGTTCAGAATCATTGGCGGTTCACTTCCGATACTATCTCATGTACACCCAGGATAGCATTTTTAGTCACCTCATAATCTAATGAACTTTTATCTGGCAGCAGTGAATAAACCCCATGGGCTTTCCCTGTTATTATGTTTTGTAAAAACAGCATCCAGCTGTCTTCCGGCCATTTCAGCTGCTTTGCCAGCTTATCAAAAGTGATGAAACATTCTCCCACATCCTCCTCATTGAACTTTGGAATGAACTGGGAGAAGTTTAAGAGTTCAGCACATGGTCCTGAGCTGGGGGCAGCTCCCTCACTAGCTGTGCCTTCACCAGGTGCACTGGGTCTTCATCGAGTTGTTTGAGCCACCTTAACTCCCTTTCCTCCTTCTCCTTCTGGAACACTCTTACTTATTCCCTTTATTGACACTCACTCTGCTCTTTCTCACGCTCTCTGGAATTCTAATTCTAGTCTCTTCTGTTCTAGTTTTACCTTAGCTAACATTACTCTATCTGTTAGTGATTCTAACTCTGTTTGAGTCTTCAGCTTCAAGTGAAAAATGGTTGGCCACAAGTCTTAGGATTTCGGGTTTCCTAGCTTTGGATGGAGAGTAATCCCTAACTGTCCTGCTACATTACTCAACTTTTCAACAGAGAGGGGTTTTCGCCTGCACCAAGTTACTTCACTCTATATGTAACTCCCTTATTGCGAATCTACTTCCTTTATTCGAAAAGAGTGAGAGACGGAAAGCACGACAAATTATGAGGGCACAGATAGGGTAGATAGGAAGAAATCTTTTCCATTCGTGGAGGTGTCAGTAACCATGGGGCATTGATTGAAGTTAAGGGGTAGGCGGTTGAGAGGTGATTTGAGGGAGAAAAATTCACCGAGAGGGTGGTTGGAATCCGGAACACACTGCCTGAAGGGGTGGAAGAGGCAGGACCCTTACAGGATTCAAGAAGTATTTAGATTAGCACTTGAAGTGCCATAGCATACAAGGTTACTGGACTGGTGCTGGAAAATGGGATTAAAATGGACAGGCTTGATGGTCGACAAGGACACAGTGGTGCGAATGGACTGTTTCTGTCCTGTATAACTCTGTGACTCTGTGACACTTCCAATTTCTCGTTTGTCGTTGGGTTACAATCTCGAGAACCTCCACATTTCTGTTACAGCAGGTGAGGAGAGGTCTCAGTCTCCCCTCTTGTCCTATCTTTCATTTGTTCGCAACTGGATTTGTTCCTTTTTAGCAGTGGACGTGCTGACTACCTCAGTGAGTATTTTACCTTTTACCTTTATTGTGATCGTGAAAGAACCAATCGGACAGGTTTTCTTGAGTTTAAACAAGAGGTGAGTTTATTACACTTAACAATCTAAACTGGATCAGAATAAAATAATAAAAATATACGGTGCACATTGAAGCGCACACTCATAGGCAAATCACACAAATAAGTAAGAGAGAGTGATAAATAATTTTTAATTTCTATTAGAGTCTATAATAAATTTAAGTCAGTGAGATTGGATAATTCTGTGGTCTGCGCCTTTGCCATCCTTATTTATAAGTTTCATGTCATCTGCAAGCATTGAAATTATGTTTTTTTACGTACAAGTCTCTATCACTTGTACATCTATCTACAAGTCAGGAAAAGCACTGATTCTAATACTAACCCCTGAGAAACAACACTGAATACTCCCCCTCCACCAGTCCGAACAATGACCGTTCATCACTTCACTCTACTTTCTGTCCCTGAGTCAGTGTCATATCCACGCTATGACTGTCACATTAATCCATGTGCTCCATTTTTCATAGAACATAGAACATTACAGCGCAGTACAGGCCCTTCGACCCTCGATTTTGAGCCGACCTGTGAAACCATCTGACCTACACTATTCCATTTTCATCCATATGTCTATCCAATGACCACTTAAATCCCCTGAAAGTTGGCGAGTCCACTACTGTTGCAGGCAGGGCGTTCCACGCCCCTACTACTCTCTGAGTAAAGAAACTACCTCTGACAACTGTCCTATATCTATCACCCCTCAACTTAAAGCTATGTCCCCTCGTGTTTGTCATCACCATCCGGGGAAATAGACTCTCACTATCCACCCTATCTAACCCTCTGATTATCTTATATGTCTCTATTAAGTCACCTCTCCTCCTCCTTCTCTCCAACGAAAACAACCTCAAGTCCCACAGCCTTTCCTCGTAACATCTTCACTCCATACCAGGCAACATCCTAGTAAATCTCCTCTGCACCCTTTCCAAAGCTTCCACATCCTTCCTATAATGCGGTGACCGGAACTGTACGCAATACCCAAGGTGCGGCCGCACCAGAGTTTTGTACAGCTGCAGCATGACCTCGTGGCTCCGAAACTGGATCCCCCTACTAATAAAAGCTAACACACCATATGCCTTCTTAACAGCCCTATTAACCTGGGTGGCAACTTTCAGGGATTTATGTACCTGGACACCAAGACCTCTCTGTTCATCTACACTACCAAGAATCTTCCCATTAGCCCAGTACTCTGCATTCCTGTTACTCCTTCCAAAGTGAATCACCTCACACTTTTCCGCATAAAACTCCATTTGCCATCTCTCAGCCCAGCTCCGCAGCCTATCTATGTCCCTTTGTAACCGACAACCTCCTTCGGCACTATCCACAACTCCACCGACCTTCGTGTCATCCGCAAATTTACTAACCCACCCGTCTACACTCTCATCCAGGTCATTTATAAAAATGACAAACAGCAGTGGCCCCAAAACAGATATTTGCGGTCCACCACTATTAACTAAACTCCAGGATGAACATTTGCCATCAACCACCACCCTCTGTCTTCTTTCAGCTAGCCAATCTCTGATCCAAAGCTCTAAATCACCTTCAATCCCATACTTGCGTATTTTCTGCAATAGCCTACCGTGGGGAACCTTATCAAACGCCTTCCTGAAATCCATATACACCACATCCACTGCTTTACCCTCATCCACCTGTTTGGTCACCTTGTCAAAAAACTCAATAAGGTTTGTGAGGCACGACCTACCCGTCACAAAACCGTCCTGACTATCGCTAATGAACTTATTCTTTTCAAGATGATTATAAATCCTATCTCTTATAACCTTTTCCAACATTTTACCCACAACCCAAGTAAGGCTCACAGGTCTATAATTACCAGGGCAGTCTCTACTCCCCTTCTTGAACAAGGGGACAACATTTGCTATCCTCCAGTCTTCCGGCACTATTCCTGTCGACAATGACGACGTAGAGATCAAGGACAAAAGCTCTGCAATCTCCTCCCTGGCTTCCCAAAGAATCCTAGGATAAATCCCATCTGGCCCAGGGAACTTATCTATTTTCACACTTTAAAAAATTGCTATTCCAAAATTTTCATAACAAGTCTATGACATGTCATTTGATCACAGGGCTTTTGAAAGTCCGTATACATAACATAAAACACACTATCCTCTTCAACACTCAGTTATGTTATCAACGAACTTGATCATGATTATCAGACGTGATTGGTCATTAACCTATCCGTGCTGTTTGTTATTTATTATACCATGTTTTTCCAAGAAAGATATATGTTTGTACAGGGTTACGGCCTCTAGAAATTTCCAACCACTGACATTAGACTGACTGGTCAGTAGTTGCAGGGTTCAGTTCATGTCTCCTTTTTTAAGCAGGTTGTAACATTTGCAACCCTCCAGTCCTCTGTCAGCACTCCCAGATCCAAGGAGGATTGAAAGCTTCTGGCCAGTGCCTCTGCTATTTCCACCATTCCTTTTTTCAACAAACCTCATATATCTCAACTAGACATAGGAACACTTCCACACTATTGTGGTACAAAAATTGTTGGAGAAAAAGGGGTTAACTGAACCTGTTTGTTCATTGACTGTAATTAATGTCAGTCACTATGGACCCCAATTGTGTCACTGGAGGTTTTCCCTGTTCTATTAATAAGGGAGTCCTTTCAATGTGTTAACTCATAGTGTCAGTGGGAGCATTACCCCCGGCACTAACAGAGATCCATGGCTGCAGAGAGAGACAGAGATTGGATCGATCAGAATCTCGGAACAATTGATAAGAATATTGCAACAATGGGTCAGAATCTGAGGACAATAGATTGGAATATTACAACAATGGACAGCAGGACTTTCTCCTTTTGGTTTGGCTTGGTTACTGCTGATTATGTTTGGATGATATTAGAATTTCGGATCTATTATGCTCTGAAAATGATTGAAACGATTTACTATCCCATCCTCGCGATTATTGGTGTCCCTGGTAAGTCTCTGTATCCAACCATTAGATCTATAAACCACATTTCACTGATTTAGTTTTCTTGTCATGTAAATCTTTGGAAGACGTAAGCCACTGTGTTCAGTCTCTGTCACAAAGTACACACTATATCCACTATCTGTATTCCCCTACCTATCCAATGTCTGAGGCTGAAAGAGACTGTTTGGAACCTCTGTTTTATATTTATACCTGAGATGAGTTCATCGCCATATTCCCCCCCACACCAACCCGACCTACTACCACCTCTGTAACATCACCCATCATCACCTCTGCCTCAGCCCATCTGCTGAATAAGCCCTCATCTGTGCCTTTGTTAAATCCACACTTGAATATTCCAATTCTATCCTGGTCACCCTCCCAGTTATAAACCTTTGCTGACTGTATCCTAACTCACACCAAATCCTGATCACCCATCACCCCTGTACTCACTGATCTACATTGGCTCCCGGTCTGGCAGCACCTTAATTTTAATATTCTCATGGTCTCACCCTTCCAATTAATCCCATTTCCCTTCCATTTCACATATTATTGAAAACATTATGCCGTCAAGTCTTTTCCCATTTCCCTTTTTGAAGTGAGTTGCTTTCACTCTATATCTTCCTCTGCTGTGATTTTCACTCTGTGGCAGCACTGGTGCCAATGCGATGAAACCTGGATAGAGAAAATGATGTGCACTGCACAGCCAGCCACTTCTCGTGTCTCCAGCATAGTGCCCCATGCTGGGAAGGGATCTAGCCTGGGTATACCATGCATGTGCTGTTAGTGTGAGGAAGGGTTTGAATTGACGTCAATCAGCTAATCCGACAGCTTTGATGTATATCTTTGACACTTTGTCTGTGCATGTCCACTGACTGCCTGTGTTAGTACTCTCAGCTGAAAGTACATTCAGCAGCATGAAGAACCCCCTCTAGTGTTATTTAAAAGGACCAGACATCCAACTTACAGGTGAGGGGCTTTTGACTTACTTCTGCTATTGTAAAGTTAGTGGCGGTGCTGTGGATGGTTTTCTGGAGGTCGTGTTGGGAGCTGCTGCAAAGATTCAGTGAAAAAAGAGGATTTGTGACCCAACTCTGGACGAGGTATGGGGACTGTAGTTACAGTGCCTCTGGGTCTGTAACATGACCAACAAATGGAGCAGAGGCTGCAGAGAGGGGAAGCTCTGCAAAGCGGGAGGACAAAGGGGTTCTTCCCTACCCAGCCTGGGCGTTCCAAGAGCACTTTTCCCACCTACACCTAACCCAGGAGCAGTGTGTGAGGTGAATCAGAATCAATAAGGAGGTGGTCACAAAGCCGTGTCAACTCCTGTAACATGAACTGAAGCCTCACACAAGGATGAGGACGGAGCTGTCAATGGTTGATATGGTCTGACTTTCATTGAACTTCTATGTATCTTTGAAAATTGATAATCAAACAAACTTAAAAGCTTTGTATCTGAATGCAGGAATCATTCGGAATAAAATAAATGAGTTAACAGCACAAATGAAGACGAATGGGTATGATTTATTGGCGATGACTGATACGTGGTTGCAGGGAATTCAGGTTTGGGAATTGAATATCCAAGGGTACTTATTATTTTGGAAGGATAGACAGGAAGGAAAAGGAAGAGGTGTAGGATTGTTAGTAGAGAAAAATATCAGTGCTATGGTGAGAAATGATACAGGCACTGGAGATCAAGACGTAGATTGAGTGTGCGTAGAAATAAGTAATAGAAAGGGGAAGAAGTCCCTGGTGGGAGTAATCTATAGTTCCCCAAACAGTAGTCCCGCAGTGGGGAACAGTATAAACCAAAAATACAGTGAGAACTTGTGAGAAAGGTACGGCAATGGTGATTTTAATATGTATATAGACTGGATTAGTCAAATTGTCAAAGGTAGCCCCGAGGGAGAGTTCATTGAATGCATTAGAGATTATTTTTTGGAGCAGTATGTTGTGGAACCAACTAGGGAGCAGGCTATTCTAGATTTGTCATTGTGAAATGAGGTGGGATTAACTAATGATCTCATAGTTAAGGATCCTCTACGGAACAGTGATCATAGCTTGCTGGAATTTCAAATCCATTTTGAGGGCGAGAATCTGGAGTCCCGCTCCAGCGTTCTGGAGTCAAACAAAGGTAATTACATAGACATGAGGACTGATTTGGCCCTCGTGGACTGGGCAGGAAGACTAAAAGGGAGGAAAGTTGATGGGCAGTGGCAGATATTTCAGGAGAAATTCAATTCCTCCCAACTAAAATGTATTCCAAAGAGGAAGAAAGATTCGAAGAGGGGGAATGACATCCATGGCTAAGCAAGGAAGTTAAGGATAACATAAAGACAAAGACTAAGGCTTACCATATTGCAAAGGCCACTGGCAGGCTGGAGGATTGGGAAATATTTAAAGATCAACAAAGGGTTACTAAAAAATAAATAAAAAGTGAAAAAGTACATTATGAAAGAAAATTAGCACAAAATATAAACGCGGATAGCAAAAGCTTCTTTAAGTATATGAAAGGTAAGAGAGTAGCTAAAGTGAATATTGGTCCCTTGGAGGATGAGACTGGGATGTTGATAGAGGGGGACACAGAAATGGCGGAGACACTAAATCAGTATTTTGCCTCAGTTTTCACGGTGGAGGACACCAGTACCATCTCTATAGTAACAGGTAATGTAGAAGTTACAGAAAGAGAGGAATTTAGAACAATCATAATATGGGGAGGCGTTGGTGTAGTGGTATTGTCACTGGACTAATAAACCAGGGACCCAGGGTATTGTTCTGGGGACATGGGTTCGAATCCCACCACAGCAGAAGGTGGACTTTGAATTCTATTAATAAATCTGGAATTAAAAGCTAGTCTGGTGATGGCCATGAAACCATTGTCGATTGTTGTAAAAACCCATCTGGTTCACTAATGTCCTTAACGGAAGGAAATCTGCTGTCCTTACCCTGACGCCATACCCACAGCAATATGATTGACTCTTACATGCCCTCTGACGTGGCCTAGCAAGGCACTCAGTTGTAACTAATTACTACGGAGTCAATAAAAAGGAATGAAACTGGACGGACCACCCAGCATTGACCGGGAATGACCACGGCATACCCAGCCCTGTCCACCCTGCGAAGTCCTCCTGACTAACATCTGGGGGCTTGTTGGGAGCCCAGCCGAAGTTGGGAGAGCTCTCCCACAGACTATTCAAGCAACAGCCTGAAAAAGCCAGACTCACGGGCAATGTCTCAGACACTGCCATCATCATCCCTGGGTATGTCCTGTCCCACCGGCAGGACAGACGCAGCAGAGGTACAGTGGCATACAGAAGGGACGGATTTGCCCTCAACAACTACCCTGGACCCCACGAAGTCTCATGGCATCAGATCAAACATGGACAAGGAAACCTCCCGCTGATTACCACCTACCGCCCTCGCTCAGCTGATGAGTCAGTATTCCTCAATGTTGAACAGCACTTGGAGGAAGCACTGAGGGTGGCGAGGGCACAAAATGTATTCTGGGTGGTGGACTTCAATGTCCATCACCAAGAGTGGCTCGGTAGCACCACTAGTGACCTCGTCCTCACCAATCCGCCTGCCGCAGATGCATCTGTCCATGACAGTGTTGGTAGGAGTGACCACTGCACAGACCTTGTGGAGATAAAGTCCCAACTTCCCATTTGGCATTCCCTCCATCGTGTTGTGTGGCACTACCACCGTGCTAAATGGGACAGATTTCGAACAGATCTAGCAATGCAAAACTGGACATCCATGAGGCGTCGTGGGCCATCAGCAGCAGCAGAATTGTACTCAACCACAATCTGTAACCTCATGGCCCGGCATATTCCCCATTCTACCATTACCATCAAGCTAGGAGACCAAACCTGGTTCAATGAAGCGTGCAGGAGGGCATGCTAGGAGCAGCACCAGGCATACCTCAAAATGAGGTGTCAACCTGATGAAGCTACAACCCAGGACTATCTGCGTGTAAAACTGCGTAAGCTAAGCGAACCCAGAAGCAATGCATCAGGCCTAAGCTCTGCAGTCCTGCCACATCCAGCCCTGAATGGTGGTGGGCAATTATCCAACTACCTGGAGGAAGTGGCTCCACAAATATCGCCATCCTCAATGATGAGGGAGCCCAGCACATCACTGTGAAAGCTAAGGCTGAAGCATTTGCAACAATCTTCAGCCAGAAGGGCCGAGTTGAGGCTGATTTCGGCCTCCTCCTGAAGTCCCCAGCATCACAGATGACAGACTTCAGCTAATTTGATTCATTCCACGTGATATCAAGAAAAGACTGAAGGCATTGGATACTGAAAAAGCTATGGTGCCCTGACAATATTCCGGCAGTAGTACTGAAGACCTGTGCCCAGAACTTGCCGCACCCCTAGCCAAGCTGTTCCAGTACAGCTAAAACACTGGCATCTACCCTGCAATGTGGAAATTTGCACAGGTATGTCCTGTTCACAAAAAGCAGGACAAATCCAACTCGGCCAATTACCGCCCCATCAGCCTCCTCTCAATCATCAGTACAGTGATGGAAGGTGACTTCAACAGTGCCATCAAACGACACTTGCTTAGCAAGAACCTGTTCAGTGATGCTCAGTTTAGGTTCCACCAGAGCCATTCAGCTCCTGACGTCATTAAAGCCTTTGTTCAAACATGAACAAAAGAGCTGAACTCAAGAGGTGAGGTGAGAGTGACTGCCCTTGACATCAAGGCAGCATTTGACCGAGTATAGCATCAAGGAGCCCCAGCAAAACTGAAGTCAATGGGAATCAGGGGAGAGCCCTCCGCTGGCTGGATTCAAAACTAGAGCAATGGAAGATGGTTGTGATTGATGGAGGTCAATCATCTGATCTCCAGGACATCACTGTAGGAGTTCCTCAGGGTAGTGTCATCGGCCCAACCATCTTCAGCTGATTCATCAATGACCTTCCATCAATCATAAGGTCAGAAGTGGGGATGTTCGCTGACCATTGAACAATGTTCAGCACCCTTCGTGACTTCTCAGATACTGAAAAGCAGTCTGTGTAGAAATGCACCAAGACATGGACAATATCCAGGCGTGAGCTAAGTGTCAAATAACATTCGTGCCATACAAGTGCCAGATAATGAGCGATTCCAACAAGAGAGAATCTAACCATTTCCCTTTGACATTCACTGGCATTACCATCGCTGAATCCCCCACTATCAACATCCTGAGGGCTACCAATGTCCAGAAACTGAACTGGAGTAGCCATAGAATTACTGTGGCTACAAGAGCAGGTCAGACGCTAGGAATCCTGAGGCGAGTAACTCACCTCCTGACTCCCCAAAGCCTGTCCACTATCTACAAGGCACAAGTCAGGAGTGTGATGGAATACTCTCCACTTGCCTGGATGGTTGCAGCTCCAACAACACTCAAGAAGCTCAACACCATCCAGAGCAAAGCAGCCCGCTTGATTGCCCCCCCATCCACCAACATTCACTCCCTCCACAACCGACGCACAGTAGCAGCAGTGTGTACCATCTACAAGATGCACTGCAGCAATGCACCAAGGCTCCTTAGACAGCACCTTCCAAACCCACGACCTCTACCAACTAGAAGGATAAGGGTATAAAATGATTGGGACCACCACCACCTGAAAGTTCCCCTCCAAGTCACACACCATCCTGACTTGGAACTATATCGCTGTTCCTTTACTATCGGTGGGTCAAAATCCTGGAACTCCCTTCCTAACAGCACTGTGGGTATACCTAACCCAAGTGGACTGCAGCGTTTCAAGAAGGCAGCTCACCACCACCTTCTCAAGGGCAATTCGGGATGGGCAATAAATGCTGGCCTAGCCAGCGACGCCCGCATCCCATGAATGAATAAAAAAATGTCACGAGGGAAAAGGTACTGAACAAACTATTGTGATTGAAGGCAGAGAAATCCCCAGGGCCTGATGGCCTACATCTTAGGGTCTGAAAGGAAATAGCAGCGGAGATAGTGGATCCATTGGTTATAATATTCCAAGATTCCCTGCATGCGGGAAAGGTTCCAGTGGATTGGAAAAATGCCTGTATAACGCCCTTATCCAAAAAGGGAGGGAGGCTTAATGTAGGAAACAGTAGACCAATTAGTTTAACATCTATCGTTGGGAAAGTGTCACAATCCATTTTTAAGTAAGTAATAACAGGACATTAAGAAAGTCAAAAGCAACCCATCAGAGTCAGATTTTATGAAGGGTAAATCGTGTTTGACGAATTTGCGAGAGTGCTTCGAAGCTGTGACAAGAAATGTGGAAAATGGGGATCCTGTAGATGTAGTATATCAAGACTTCCAGAAGGCATTTGTAAGGTGCCACACAAAAGGTTAATACACAAGGTAAGATCACATGGTGTTAGGGGTAATTTATTAGCTTGGGTAGCTGATTGGCTAACCAACAGAAAACAGAGAGTCGGGATTAATGAGTCTTTTTCTGGTTGGCAAGATGTAATTCGTGGGGTGCCTCAGGGTTTGGCCCTTGGGCCCCAACTATTTACAATCTATCTCAATGACGGATGCAGGGATAGAAGGTACTATTGCCAAATTTGCAGGTGACACTTAAATAGATTGATTAGTAAGTTGCAATAAATACATAAGAAATTTACAAATTGATATGGATAGGTTTGGTGAATGGGACAAAATTTGGCAGATGGAGTTTAACGTGGTTAAGTGTGAGGTGATCCATTTTGGTGAGAAAAATAGAAAGGTAAATTATTATCTAAATAGAGAGAAAATTCAGAGTACTTCGGTGCAGAGGGATCTGGGTGGCCTCGTGCATGAATCACAGAAAACTAGTTTGCAGGTACAGCAGGTGATAAGGAAAGCAAATTGAATTTTGGCATTTATTGCTAAAGGAATAGAATATAAAAGTAGGGAAGTGTTGCTGCAACTGTACAAGGCATTAATGAGACCGCGGCTGGAGTATTGCGTACAGTTTTGGTCTGCTCACTTGAGGATGGATGTAGTTGCATCGGAGACAGTTCAGAGGAGGGTCACGAGATTGAATCCAGGGATGAGGGGTTTGTCTTATGAAGAGAGATTAAGCAGTTTATGCCTTTACTCTCTAGAGTTTAGAAGAATGAGATGAGATCTAATGGGGTATATAAGATCATTAAAGGATTGATAATGTAGACGTAGAGAAGATGTTTCCTCTCGTGGGGCAATCTAGAACGAGAGGTCATAGTTTCAGGATAAAGGGGGTGCAGATATAAAACAGAGATGAAGAGAAATTTCTTCCCTCAAAGAGTTGTGAGTCTGTGGAATTCACTACCCCATAGTGCGGTGGATGCCGGGACATTGAGTACATTTAAGGAGGAGATGGACAGATTTTTATTAGAAATGGGTTGAAGCGTTATGGAGAACGGGCAGAAAAGTGGAGTAGAGGCCGAGATGAGATCAGCCATGATCATATTGAATGGCAGAACAGGCTCGAGGGGCTGAACTGCCTACTCCTGCTCCTAGTTCTTATGTTCTTATCTGGATTGATCCAGGCAAGAGCGGCTGAAGGATCCATTATCTCTCTCTATGTTGTCTATTGATGTATCTGCAGTGTGACTGAGACCACCTATGTTGGGTGAGGCGAATTATACCATCTGCTACCTCAGCAGGGAGAAGCAGGATGAGAGGTCTCGTGGCTTTGTCAGGATAGCAGAATTCCTGATGGTGTAGGTAGCTCTGCGGGGCCCCCATGTCAATGGGGAGAGGCACAGGAACTGAAACAACTCCCACTCCATTGATGCACAGTTGGTGTTTGAGCATGCCCAGTACATCATGTTGGTTAATGTCCACTATCCTGGCAGCAGCCACCAAACCTTCATTCTGAAGCAGTCAGCCATTCCCAACACGTCAGGACTCCATGCAGAACCAGAATGTGGCTCATGACCTCTAAACTCTAGACACCCCTTCCCCCACACAAAACCACCAGGTGAAGCAATGTTTCCGATGTCTGAACCACTCGGGGGGAGTCCACCAGTACACACTGGATCAGGTGTTCAAGTTCATGGTGTTCTGCTGCACCCTTCATAATCCTCACCATCATGAGGACACAGGCATTGGCAACAGGAATCCGGAGGCCAACTCAGGAGGTGGAGGAGGAGGAGGCAGGGAGTATATTTCCTGGATGCCTTCGACCCAGACAGGCTGTCGGAGAGTCCCTGCTAAGATTCTAGTTCGCATCGGACAACCTCCCTTTCCCATCTTGGATCCCCCATACTCCACCATTACACCCATCTGAGACGCCCCATCACAGTGTCCCCTTTATCACCATCCTGCAACAAACACCACCAACAAAAACCTTTTTATTAACATCTTTATCCAACAACACATCCAATTGTACCAACAAAACTGATCTATTCACCCTTGTGTATTCCCTTAGTGCCTGTCTTGTGGATTTCCTCAACTTGCCTAGTTCTCCTGCATAGTGTTTCCCCAGTGGCTGCAGCATGGCTGAGTTTCACTGGGGGTGACCGCAGATGGCCTTGCAGGACGTCCTCGTGCAGCTCTGTGACGTGAATGCTCGGATTCGGAATTCAACACCTCGACATGGGCAGCAGCTCCAGCAATGTTCACATCTGAGTCCTGTGTATTACAATTCGTCTGTGACCTCGTCCTCCGGTGAGCTGACACATAAACTATCCTTTCCCCCTGGCCTGGCTGCAGCTCACTCGTGCTCGGTGACTCATCACATGCAGATTCTGACTCTATACCAGCCTCTAAGGTACACGCAGTGTAAGTATTTGATCTGGTGACTGTGAGTATCAGACCAAGTGATGGGTCTTCACCATCAGTGCTGTGCTGCTGCTCTCTTTCTATCTCCTGGAGCTGCTGTGACTGGGAAGCTGGCATTATTGGGTTATCATTGGAAAGTATAACATCAGAAGGGGAGGGTTGGGGTGAGGGATTGTGGGTGATGGAAAGCAGGAGGTCCATGATCCCACAATCTGCAGCTTGTACATCATCATTTATGACGTTTACCAGTTCTGATGAAGGGTCACAGATCTGAAACATTAACAGTGTTTCTCTCTACACCGATGCTGCCAGACCCACTGAGTATTTCCAGCACTTTCTGTTCTCTTCCCTGAGCTCTGGAATTCTGTTCCTAAACCCTAAATACAGTAAGTTGCAGAGAGTCCAGTTTTAGGGAGTACTACTTGTACAGAGTATTAATTACAATAAAGTTAGTTAACTGTTGCATTTAGCATTTCACTTAATTTTATTCTGAACTTCTAGTTTCTTTCACAGTCTGTTTGTGACAGCTGGACAGTTAATTGATTCTCATGGAATAAGAGGGTCAGTGTCAGCTTGGATACAAAATATAAACTGGCTTAATGAGAGAAAACGGTGAGTTGTGGTAAACAGTTGCTTTTTTCAGACTGGAAGAAGGCCGACAGTGGTGTTTCCCCAAGGGGCAGTGCTTGGACCACTGATATTTTTCTGATATATATAAATAATTTGGATATTGGAACACAGAACACACAGATCGAGGGAGCTTCTACTCATATCCACCATTTCCAGTTCCTGCTTTAGAGCCATAGACTCAACGGCTGTAAGGTACCTCTGTGTGGTTGTGGTGGTGACATCTCTCTCACTGTCAGTGACTGTGGTTAGTCTTGTTCTTAGACTGGTCTGCAGTTTAGGCCCAGGTTAGTACATACCCTGGTAATTTCCAGTTATCTTGTCGTCCTTGTATGGAGGAGATTGAGCAGAGACTGTAAGGCTCACAAATATGTTGTCCTAAGAAGAACCGGGATATCTGGCTTTGTGCTTGGAGACAGCAGCCACTACTGCCCACTGTTGACGATTTGTGTCTGAAACTGTCGGATTTTATCTCAACACAGGGCGTGGTCAGCTTCAGGGGAGGCAGAGCTTTAACACGGGTCTAATTCCCTCATAGCCCCTCCTCACATCTTCTAACTCCTCCCCTAGTCTGGGACTTTCTGCCTGTAACTCAGTGTTTTGGTCCAGTATTTGTTATAATTTTCTCTCTGGATAATATACTCCATCATGGGGCTCCTGATCCCAGAGTAACTGATTGTACAGGATGCCAATGTTCTCCTACCAACCTTCATTTTCCTTCTGTAAACTGTCCATCTCATCCTTCAATTCTTTGTGTCTTTTATTTAACCGTCAGGTGCAGAGATGTGCCCCATTAACCAACTTATCTCAAACCTTTTTTATCTTAAATTTGTATTTCTGGACATCCTCAGATATTCTATTGAGAATTAAATCGTAATCCCCATCATACTGCTTGATAATCCTTAGGATGTCCGTCTCCCCAGTTGTTCACCCCCCACCCCCCGCCGCCCCCCCACCCCCCGCTCTTAGTGATGAGCACACCGTGTTCTGGTGTAAGCTTTCTATCTATCTCGAGATGCCCAAACCAGTCCCAATGACGATCACACGTGTTTCACTGTACATTCTCTCTCTCTGTGACAACTCCCTGCCCAGTCTCTGCAATAACCCCAAGTTTTTGACCTATTCTAATCTTTCTCTGTCTCCAAATCTCCTACCCATTCGTGCAATGATCACTCAACTGAGTTTGTCATTTCAACTCTGGACGAGGTTTGGGGACTGTAGTTACAGTGTCTCTGGGTCTGTAACATGAACAACAAATGGAGCAGAGGCTGCAGTGAGGGGATGCTCTGTAAAGAGGGAGGACGAAGGGGATCTGCTCTACCCACGCAGGGTTTTCCAAGAGCACTATTCCTACCTACACCTAACCCAGAAGCAATGTGTGAGGTGACTCTGATTTAATAAGGATCTGGTCACAGAGCTGTGTCACCTCCTGTAACACGACCTGGAGCCTCACACCAGGGTGAGGACGTAGCTGTTAGTGGCCGTTAAGGTCACAGTTTCATTGAACTTCTATGTATCTGGATCTTCCCAGGCAGGAGCAGGAGACATATCCAACATAGAGTGGTAGAAATTGATGGAGTCATGGAGTCATGTACGACACAGAAGGAGGCCATTTTGCCCCTCTGTGCCAGCTCTGTGTGGAAGAATTCAGGCAGTCCCAATCCTCCGCTCAATCCCCGTATCCCTGCAAGTTCACTTCCTTCAGGTGTCCATCCAGTTTCCTTTTAAAATCATTGATTGTCTCGGCTTCCACCACCCTCATGGGCAGTGAGTTCCAGCTCATTACCATCCACTGTGTAAAATATTTCTTCCTCATATCCACCTGCATCTCTTATCCAAAACCTTCCAATTGTGTCCCCTAGTCCGTGATTCATCAGATAATGAGAAGACTTTTTCCTTGTCTACCTTACCTAAGCCTATCATAATCTTGTACACGTTTATCATACCTCTCTCAATCTCCTTTACTCCAGGGAGAACAACTCAATCTTCTCCAATCTAACCTTGTAACTAACCAACCCGCTCCCCTCCCCGCCCCCCCGCCACCGCTCCAATCCCTGGAACCATTCTGGTAAATCTCCTCTGCAGCCCCTCAAGGACTTTACATTCTTCCTAAAGTGTGCTGACCAGAACTGGACACAGTTCTCTAGTTGGGGCCTAACCAAAGCTTTATACAGTTTCAGTATAACGTCCCTGCTTTTGTATCTTTGCCTCTAATTATGAAGCCCAAGATCTGATTGGCTTTGCTTAACACTCTCCATATATGTTCTTCCACCTTCAAAGATCAATGCATATAGAGCCCCAGGTCCCTCAGTTCCTGCACAATCTTTAGAACTGTCCCATTAAGTCTCTATTGCTTTCCTATTCCATCTGACAAAATACATCACCTCACACTCCTCTGTATTAAATTCCACCTGCCACTTCTCTGGCCATTCTGCGAGCCTATCTATATCCTGTTGTAGGCATTTTGCATCATCCTCACTGGTTACCACTCCTCCAAGTATGGTAATATTGGAAAATTTTGAAATTCTAATTTGAATTCCAAGATCCATCTCATTTATATATATATAGCAAAAAAAAAAATCAGTTGGTCCTAGAACTGACCCTTGGAAAACATCACTGTCTACCGTCCTGCAGTGTGAAAAACAACCGTTTACCACAACTCTGCCCGAACTATCTCTTCTTTGAAGGTAGCCCATTGTTCAGCTCCTGTTTTCCTGCCAAACGCTGACTCTAATTTATTCGCCCCAGCTCCATTTTTACACCGGTTGACTTGTTGAAGTTGACTTTCTCATAGTTAATTATTCTTACTCTGGATTGCTCTTTGTCCTTTCCCATAGTCAACAAAAACCTTATGATACAATGATCACTGTCCCCTAAATGTTCTCCTACTGATACTTAATCCACTTGGGTCCAGCTCATTCTCGAGAACCAGGTCTAGCAGTGCCTCCTTCCTCATTGGACTAGCAACATACTGTTGTCGAAAAGTTTCCTGCACACACTGTAGTAACTCCTGCCTCCCTCCGCCCTTTACGATACTACTATCCCAGTCCATATTAGGATAATGAATGTTCCCCCATTGTAACTACTCTATAATTCTTGCATCTTTCAGTAATTTTCTTGCAGATTTGTTCCTCCACATCCTTCCCATTAGCTGATGGCCTATAGACAACAACAAGCAATGTAAATGAACCTTTTTTTGTTCTTTAGCTCTATCCAAATAGATTCTGTCCTTCACCCACCTACGCACCCACCCAGCCCCACTCCCACCTCCCCACACACGTCCCCGGGACTTTCACTCTCTCCAGCACTACAATGTTCTCCTTAATCAATACCACCACTCTTACTCCTTTTCTCCCATTCCTATTTTTCCTGAACACCTTGTATCCAGGAATATTTAACACCCAGTTCTGCCCTTCTTTGAGCCAGATCTCTGTTATAGCCACAACATCATATTTCCACATGGCAATCTGCACCTGTACCTCACCAGTCTTATTAACCACACTCCGTATTCACATGCATGCACATCAAACCTGATGTAAACTTTATTACTTCCTCCCTTAATCAGACCCCAACTAATAACGTTCTAAACCCTACTATAGTGTTATCCATCTCTCCCAGTATTCTGTGCAATTTAGAATTCCTCTCTGATGTTTACCCCTGGTTCCCACACACCTGCCAATTTAGTGTAAACCCTCTCCAATAGCACTAACATATCACCCTGCAAGGAAATTAGTTCCAGCTCTGTTCAGGCGCAACCGTCCGGCCTGTACAGATCCCACATTCTCCAGAACTGGTCCCAGTGTCCCAGCAATGCAAACCTCACCGCTTCTGCAGCATCCTCCCAGCCACACATCCATCTATACTATCCTCCTATTTCTATACTCACTCGCACGGGGTACTGGCAGTAATCTGGAGATTACTACTTTGAGATGGCTAACTTGACCCTGACACCAGGGAGGAAACACACCATCTTGGATGCACGTCTGCGGCCTCAGAAACGCTCGTCTGTTCCCGTGACTATCGAATCTCCTGTCACTGTCAACATTCTAGTCTTCATTGTATCCCCTGCTACCCCCAGTACAGCTGAGACAGCCCGGGTACCATGGCCTTGTCTCTGGCTGCAGTCCCCAGATGAAACATCACTTTCCTCAGTATTGAATACTGGTTGGAGAGTGAGATGCACTCTGGGGTCTCCTGTGCTACCTGCCTGATTCTGCTTGACTGTAATTCTTCTTCCCTTAATCTGTGGGGTGACCACATCTATAACGTGCTCTTCACAAATTACTCAACCTCACGTAAACACCACAGAGGCATCCATGGTCCCACCATCTGCAGCTTGTACATCATCCCAGACAGCAGGATGAAGAGGAGGTGGGTGTTAAGAAGGGGCATAAGGCAGGAACATAACGTCATCCTGAATGCTGTCGGTGATGCCGGATGCTACGGGCTCTGTCACAGCCGTTCCCATGAGGTGGAGAATGAACTCCTCCCTCAGGCTCAGGGGATGAAGGTAAGCCTGGATCCCGACAGTTCACTGCTGCTCCCTGTCCTGTAAGAGAGAGAGAGCAGAATGTCAGTGATTGTGTTGCACTGTGTTTGGGAGATATGCCTGCAACAGCTGAATAGCTGGTGGTATGTGAAGGCAGTGAAAGGTGGATGTGAGGCTGGTATCAGTGGAAGGTATGTAAAGGTGATGTGGAGTATGTAAATGTTAGGTGTGAGTCCTGAGTGTTAAGGACTGCTGATGGGTGAGTGATGGGGGTGTGGTACATTGAGCAGTGTGAGAGGTTGGTGATGTTGGGGGTAGGAGATGCCATGTGGAAATGAATTCACTGACATTGATCACCCGTGTGAGCTCATTCTACTTCTTCTGGCTCTGCTGCCAGGTCCTGGGGCCAAGCTTCCTGCATTGACCTCCCTGGCCACCTGCTCCCATTCCCTTCGGAGTTCGTTTCTTGAGGGTCTACATCCCACCCCACTGATACATGGCCTCTCTTCTCCTGTCACCCTCCATGACTAAGGCCTCCAGCACTACATCCGTGAATCACAGAGCCCTCTCTCTGTGCTAGTATTCAACCTACCTTTTCTCCAATTGCACAATTCACAGTCAGCAGCAGCAGCCTCCTGTGATTCACTGCAGCTTCCCTTTAAGAGGGACAGACTTCCTTTAAGGGCTGAATCCTGGCTGAAACACGTGCTAGACTCAGACACAGTTAAGTCTCCTGTTAAGCGTGCAGACAGACTGCAGCGCGGGTCACCCTGGGCGGCCCCTAAAGTTTACGGAAATGAAATGAGGAGGCCCCAGAAATTTTGTATCACCTGCCTCAACTGGCAGATCATGACCCCACTGCTCAAAAAGCGATGCAAAGCCGGTTTTCTCTCTCTTTCTATTTTCCTTTCCCTCTTTCCCGCTTTCTCACTCTCTCTCCCTTCACTCCATGTCTCTTGCTCATAGAATTAGAGACAGGTGAAGCACTGAAGGAGGCTATTCGGCCCTTTGTGTTAGTGCTGTTTCATTGAAAGAGCTGTCTAATTATTACCACTCTCCTCCTTTATCCCCAGACTATTTTTTTCGCCTTTTCCAGTTTTATTTATTATAATTCCCTTTTGAAAGATATTATTGAATCTGCTTCAATCATGTTTTCGGGCAATGAATTTCTGATCCCAACAACTCGCTGAGAAGGAAAATTCTCCTCATTTCACCTCTGGTTCCTTGTCAATTACCTTCAATCTGTGTCTTCTTGATACTGAACTTTCTGACACTGGAAACAGTTTAACATTAATTACCCCATCAAAACTCTTCATGATTTTGAATTCGATATTAAATATCCTCTTACCCTTCACTGCTCTAAAGAGAACAAACCCAGCTTTTCCAATCTCTCCCTGTAACTGAATTCCCAGATCCCTGGTACCATACGTTTCAAATTCTGCTATTCCATGTGTCATGTACTGGGATATGCTGTGGTGTTTTATATAGATTCAACATAACTTCCCAGTTTTGTTTTCTCTGCCTCTATTTATAAAGCCCAGGATCTCATATGCTTTATTAACTGTTGTGCTAACCTGTCCTGTGACCTTCAACGATTTACACATAAACTCCCCAGGTCTCTCCGTCCTCCCCAGCCGAATCCAACCTTCAAGCATTTGGTCCCGAGCTCTGCAGGTTAAATCACTTGAGGTGTAGCACGGCACATTTAAAATGAGATGAGGTTTTCAGCCTCTTCTACCCTTTCAGAAACTGAGTTCCAGAACCCCACCCCACCACACTCTGGGTGATTTTTTTCCTCATCTCCCCTCTAATTTTTCTACCAATCATTTAAATCCATGCCCTCTTGTCACTGATCTCTCTGCTAAGGTGAATAGACCCTTCACCACCACTCTATCCAGGGCCCTCAACGTTTTGTACGTTTCAATCAGATTTCCCCTCAGCCTTCTCTGCTCCAAGGCGAACAACCCCAGCCTATCCAATCATTCCTCAAAGTTGCATTTTCCCAGTCCCGGCAACATGTTTGTAAATCTCCTCTGTACTTTCTCTATTGCAATTACATCCCTTCTGTAATGAGGTGACCAGAACTGCACGCATTACTCAAGTTGTGGCCTAACCAATGATTTATGTAGTTCCAGCATAACCTCCCTGCTCTTATATTCAATACCTCGGCTAATAAGAGAAAGGATTCCATATGACCTCTTAACCACCTTATCGAGCTGTCCTGCTACATTCAGCTATCTGTGGGCATTCACTCTAAGGTCTGTCACTTCCTCTACACTTCTCAGTATTCTCCCATTAATCGTGCATTCCTTTGCCTTATTTGACCTCCCCAAATGCATCATATCGCACTTATCCAGCCTGAATTCAATTTGCCACTTCTCTGCCCATCTGACCTATCCTCCTTGCGATCTACCACACGGTGAATCTTTGTATCATCTGCAAACTTCTTGATTATGCCCTATCTTTACTTCCAAATCGTTAATGTATGCGACATAAAGCAGGGGTCCCAGTACTGAGCTGTGTGGAATTTGCTTTTTTTTATTCATTCGTGGGATTTGGGCGTCACTGCCTGGGCCTGTATTTATTGCACATCCCTCATTGCCCTTGAACTGAGTGGCTTGTGAGGCCATTTAAGAGTCCATCACATTGTTGTGGGTCTGGAGTCACATGTGGCCAGACCAGGTAAGGACAGCAGATCTCCTTCCCTAAAGGGCATTAGTGAATAAATGGGATTTTCAAACAATCGACAATGGTTTCATGGTCACCATTAGAGTAGCTGTTTAATTCCAGAACTATTAATTGATTTCAAATTTCATTATGTGGCATGGTGGGATTCGAATCCATGTCCCCAGAGTGTTAACCTGGGTTTGCTGGATTTACAAGTGCAGTGACATTGCCACTACACCACTGCCTCCACTAAATGCTGCTGGAAACATCCCTCCAGTCGCTAACACGCCTGTCAACAATTACTCTTTCTTTCCTGTCACTGAGCTAATTTTGCATCCGCCTTGCTGCATTTCCCTGGATCTCCTGGGATTTTATTTTTAACAAGTCTGCTATGTGCGCCATTGCTAAAAACTTTGCTAAAATCCAAGTAGACCGCATCAACTACATTAACCTCATCTATCGTCCTTGTTACTTCATCAAATAATCATGCAAGTTAGTCAGACACAATCTTGCCTTAACACATCTATGGTGATTATCCCTGATGAACCTGTGCCTTTCTAAGTGACAGTTTATCATGTCTCTCAGAATAGATTACAATAATTTTCCCACTCTGAGGTTAGACTGGCTGTCCTGTATTTATTCGGTCTATCCTTCGCTCCCTTTTTAAACAGTGGTTCAATGTTAGCAGTTCTCCAATCCTCCATCACCACACCTGTATCCAGTGAGAACTGGAAAATCATGGACATACCTTTGGTTATTCCTTCTGTTACTTCTTTTAACAACCTGGGGTACATTTCATCACGCCATGGTGATGTATCAACTTTCAATGAGGCTAATTCCATTAGTAATTCCTCTCTGCCTATGTTTATCACATCCAATAATTCACACACCTCCTCCTTAACTACAATATCTGCACCGTTCCCCTCTTTTGTGAAGACAGTCACAAAGTATTCATTAAGAACCATATCAGTAACTACTGTCCCTACACATAGGTTACCTTATCGGTCATTAATGGGCTCTACTCTCTCCTTAGTTGTCCTCTTAGCCTTAATGTATTGAAAGAAAAAACATACATGGGTTCACCTTGATTTTGCTTGCCAATATTTTTTTATGATTTCTCCTTGCTTTTGTAAATTCCTTTTTGATATCAGCCTCCACTTTCTCTACTCCTCTTGGTTTTCTGTTGTATTGAGTTATCGGTGTGGGACATAAACTTGCCCTTCCTGCTGTATCTTACCCTGTAGGCTCCTTGTCATCCATGGAGCTGGGGAATGAGACTGACTTGATTTATCTACAAAGCGCTGGAACGGACTCGATGAGTTGAAATGTCCCATTCTGCGCCAGAATTGACTAAGGCTCTATGACTCTATGACATGAGTATTCTATTACAACAGCTTTCCTATACTGGGAAGGCTTATAATGGACTGGACAGTATCACCCTGTTGAACCCCGTGATGTAAGTGAAATGTTTGATGCCCCAGAACATGGTTAACAAATGTCCTTCACAAACAGAGTAAATCAGTTCAGCCCCATTCACAATTCTGGAGTAATTCACAATGGGGAGTAATTTCTCCTGGTTTTCTCGGCATTGGACAGCAACCAGGCTGTCACGGTGTCCCCACATCCATGTGGAAAGTCTTGTCGGGGTTAGGTGAGGTAAGACACGTTGCCTGGGCGACAGATTTCTTTAGTTGTTACTGTTTCTGTGCTCTCTTCAGTCCAAACGGGATAAACCTGGTCATCATCACCATTCGGTGGTTCATAAAGAGGAGTCACAGTCTCAGCAAATCGAGGGATGAGGGTCCGCTGATACCCCACAGCCTGAGGATAGGACACAGAGCAGGCTTTGAGGTGGACAGGGGTAGACACTGGATGAGGGGCAATTGATACTCCACCAGCCTGAGGATAGGTCAGAGGGCAGTCTGAGGTGGACAGGGGTAGACACTGGATGAGGCTCCACTGATACTCCACCAGCCTGAGCAGAGGACATAGAGCAGGCTTTGAGGCGGACAGGGGTAGAGACTGGATGAGGGGCAATTGATACTCCACCAGCCTGAGGATAGGACACAGGGCAGTCTTTGAGGTGGACAGGTGTGGACACTGGATGAGGGTCCACTGATTCCCACCAGCATGAGGATAGGACACAGTGCAGTCTTTGAAGGGGACAGGGGTAGACACTGGATGAGGGTCCACTGATACCCACCAGCCTGAGGATAGGACACAGTGCAGTCCTTGAGGTGGACAGGGGTAGACACTGGAATTGTGTCCACTGATACTCCACCAGCCTGAAGATGGGACACTGGGCAGTCTTTGAGATGGACAAGGGTAGACACTGGATGAGGGTCCACTGATAACCCACCAGCCTGAGGATAGGAGACAAGGCTGTCTTTGAGGTGGACAGGGTTATACACTGGATGGTCTCGACCTGATGTTGGTCTGGGCTGATGTTGGATGAGCCAATTTGGACATATAGAACGATGACACGATGTTACACCAGCTGGGTCTTACGTGGATGGTCTTTTAGTCCAGCTCCCAAAGTAACTGCAGTAGTTCCTGTAAAAGGGTTAAATGTGTGGACACGGTCTGTGGTGATGAGGAGGAGACCATCAATTTATTTCAGCAAGCAGGAAGACTGTGAAAGGCTCCTAACGGCCCCGGCCATACGTTTGTGGAAAATAGTGGGGTTATTGTGGAACCCCTTGTGACAGACATGTCCAGGGGTATCTCTGGTCCTCAGAAGTGAATGTGAATTTAAATTGTTTCTCTAGTTTTACTGGGATACTCCAATAAACATTAGAGATATCCAGCGTGGTGAAGTCAGCCCTGCCGCTGGGAATCCGGGAGAGTTGGGTTGGTGTCTCTCAGACAACCGAGTTCACACAGAGGTGACTGTGTTGAGTTTGTATGGTCAACAGTCAGTCCCCAGCTGCCATCTGGTTTTGTAACCGGCAAAATCGGGCAGTTAGCAGTGAATGTGTCTTTGTGAACTGCACCCTGGTATAACAATAACCTGATAGTGTCTGGAATATATGATATAATCTCAGCTCGGTATGAATACTGCTTCATGGAGCATGCAATGGTCAATTGATTTCTTCAGGTCTGCTCATGTTTCCACAGTCATCTTTATGGGTTGTGAATACACTCAGCACCGACTCGAGAATCACCTGTACCTCAGGGTGATCAGAGGAGACTGGTTCACACTCCTCTGATATTTTAATCATGAATATTGAGGATGCAATGGACACCAGAGCAGGGGTATGTTTTAATGTCCCATAATATACAAATATAGAGATAATCAATTACTGCTGATAACCTTTGAGCACATTACTGCCCAGTAGTCACTGTCCATTATACAGGATCATATAAAAGGGAGTCAGGACTTTGACATGAACTCTGTTCCCTCTCCTACACCACTGTAAGATCTGATCTAGGGTCACCACATCCGTGAACTGCGGAGCCCTCTTTCTGTCCTAGTATTCCATTTACCTTCTGTCCAATTGCAGCATTCACAGTCAGCAGCAGCAGCCTCCTGACTGAAAGAGGTCACTTGGCCCATTGTATCTGTGCTGACCGAAAAACGATCCACCCATTCTAATCCCACTTTCAGCATTTGATCTATAGCTCTGCAGATTACGGTACTTGAGGTGGATATCCAGAATCCTGTTGAATGAGTTGAGGGTTTCTGCCTCAACTACACTTTCAGGCAGTGAGTTCCAGACCCCACCACACTCTGTATGAAAAGGTCTTCCTCATCTACCCTCTTATCTTTCGACTAATCACTTTAAATCTAGTCCCCGCTAGTCACTGACCTTTCTACTAAGGTGAACAGACCCTTCACCTCCTCTCTGTCCAGATCCCTCAAAATTATGGACATTTCAGTCCGATCTCCTCTCAGCCTTCTCTATTCCAAATTGAACAACCCCAGCCTATCCAATCGTTCCTCACAGCTGCATTTTGTCTAGTCCTAGCAACATCCTCATAAATCTCCTCTGTACCCTCTCTAGTGCAATTAGATCCTTTCAGTAATGAGGTGACCAGAATTGCACTCAGTACTCAAGTTGTGGCCTAGCCAATGAGTTATACAGTTCCAGCATAATTTCCCTGCTCTTATATTCTATACCTCAGCTAATAAAGGATAGGATTCCATCTGCCTTCTCCACCATATTACTATTGAATCTGCTTCCACCTTGTTTTCAGGCAGTGAATTCCAGATCCCAACAACTCGCTGTGTAAGAACATTCTCCTCATTTCACCTCTGGTTCTTTGTCAATTACCTTCAATCTGTGTCTTCTTAATACTGAACTTTCTGACACTGGAAACATTTTCACACTAATTACCCGATCAAAACCATTCATGAATTTGAATTCTATATTAAATCCCCTCTTACCCTTCACTGCTCTAAAGAGAAAAATCCCAGCTTTTCCCATCTCTCCATGAGATCCCTGGTACCAATCTAGTAAATCACCTCAGTATCTTCACTAAGTCCTTGACATCCTTACCAACGTGTGGTGATCAGAATTGGACACAATTCTCCAGCTGGGACCTAACCAATGATGTATAAAAATCAGCATTTCCTCCTGAGTTTTATTACTCTGTGCTGTGTTTATAAAGCCAAGGACACGATATGTTGTTTTTTTTAGCAGCCTTCTCAGTGTCCTGCTGCCTCAGAAATTAGTACAGCCCGAGATCTGTCCATTCAACCACACACATTAGTTTGCCTTTCCTCATATTTCCTACCGATATGTATCACTTCACAGTTCAATGTGTAAAGTTCAATCTGCCGGGTGACTGGCCATTTCACCAGTCACTCTCTGTCCTCATTGGGACAGACCAGGCTCCATCCTCAGGCTGTGCTGAGTAAGCAGCTTTCACCCAATATGGTACTGAGCTCCAAATAGAGCAGAAAAGACTCACTTCTATCCCCGGCTTGTGTTAATCCCACCCGGTGTGGTACTGACACACACAGACAGCAGGAAAGACCCAATTCAATCCCCGGTGTGTCTTAATCCCACCCGGTGTGGTCCTGACCCACACAGAGAGCAGGAAAGACCCAATTCAATCCCTGGCCTGTGTTAATCTCTCCCGGTGGTACTGACCCAGGCACAGAGAGCAGGAAAGATTCAATTCTATCCCTGGACGGTGTTAATCTCACCCGGTGAGGTACTGACCCACACAGAGAGCAGGAAAGACCCAATTCTGTCCCCGGCTTGTGTTAATTCGACCCGGTTTGGTATTGACCCACACAGAGAGCAGGAAAGACCCAATTCTATCCCCGGCTTCTTAATCCCACACAGTGTGGTACTGGCCCACACAGAGAGCAGGAAAGTCCCAATTCTATCCCCGACCTGTGTTAATCCCACCCGGTGTGGTACTGGCCCACACAGAGAGCAGGAAAGTCCCAATTCTATCCCCAGCCTGTGTTAATCCTACCCGGTGTGGCACTGATACACACAGAGAGCAGGAAAGACCCAATTCTATCCCTGGCCTGTGTTAATCCCACCCAGTGTGGTACTGAGCTCCAAATAGAGCAGAAAAGACTCAATTCCATCCCCGGCTTGTCTTAATCCCACCCGGTGTGGCACTGACACACACAGACAGCAGGAAAGACCCAATTCAATCCCCGGTGTGTCTTAATCCCACCCGGTGTGGTCCTGACCCACACAGAGAGCAGGAAAGACCCAGTTCTATCCCCAGCCTGTGTTAATCCCACCCGGTGGTACTGACACACACAGAGAGCAGGAAAGACCCAATTGTATCCCCAGCCTGCGCTAATCCCACCCGGTGGTACTGACCCAGGCACAGAGAGCAGGAAAGATTCAATTCTATCCCTAGAAGGTGTTAATCTCATCCGGTGTGGTACTGAACCACACAGAGAGCAGGAAAGACCCAATTCTGTCCCCGGCTTGTGTTAATTCGACCCAGTGTGGTATTGATCCACACAGAGAGCAGGAAAGACCTAATTCTATCCCCGGACTCTTAATCCCACACAGTGTGGTACTGACCCACACAGAGAGCAGGAAAGGACCAATTCTATCCCTGATCTGTGTCATTCCCACATAGTGTGGTACAGACACAGCAAGAAATTTCTATTTCTCTCCCTGGCCTGTGCCAATCCAACATGTTGTGTTAATGACCCCCACACACAGAGCAGGAGATTTCCATCTCTCTCCCTCGCCTGTGTTAATCCAACAAGGTATGTTCCAAGTGCAAGTAACGATCAGCCTCTGCTTAAAATTGCTGACCGTCTATCCCTGATCAGTGTTACTTCCACACAGTGTGGTACTGACCAAACAAACAGAGCAGGAAAGGACTAATTCTCTCCCTCATCTGTGTTAATCCAACATGATGTTTTCCAGAACCATATCAAAGTACAAGTAATGATCAGCCTCTGCTTAAAATTGTTGACCGTCTGTTGTACAAATCAGGTAAGGTTTCAATGGTTTCTGTTTCCACAGACTCAAAGAATCATACAGCACGGAGGAGGCTATTTGGCCCATCGTGTCTGTGCATGCTGTTTGAAGGAGCAATCCCATTTGTCCCTCTCCTCGACACAATTACCACTTCGCTGAAAATCTCCTCTGATACTATTGAATCAATTCTCTTTTTTAAATTTATTATTGAATCTGCTTCACCACTCTTTCAGGCTGTGAATTCCGGTTTATAATAAATTTGTTATGGGGGACTTGTTAGTTGTTATGGGGGACTTTAACTTTCCAAATATCGACTGGAAATACTATAGTTCGAGTACTTTAGATGGGTCAGTTTTTGTCCAGTGTGTGCAGGAGGGTTTTCTGACACAGTATGTAGACAGGCCAACCAGAGGCGGTGCCACATTGGATTTGGTACTGGGAAATGAACCCGGCCAGGTGTTAGATTTAGATGTAGGTGAGCACTTTGGTGATAGTGATCACAATTCGGTTAGGTTTACCTTAGCGATGGGCAGGGACAGGTATATACTGCAGGGCAAGAATTATAACTGGGGGAAAGGAAATTATGATGCGATTAGGCAAGATTTCGGATGCGTAGGATGGGGAAGGAAACTGCAGGGGATGGGAACAATCGAAATGTGGAGCTTATTCAAGGAGCAGCTACTGCGTGTCCTTGATAAGTATGTACCTGTGAGGCAGGGAGGAAGTTGTCGTGCGAGGGAGCCGTGGTTTACTAAAGAAGTTGAAGCGCTTGTCAAGAGGAAGAAGAAGGCTTATGTTAGGATGAGACGTGAAGGCTCAGTTAGGGCGCTTGAGAGTTACAAGCTAGCCAGGAAGGATCTAAAGGGAGGGCTAAGAAGAGCAAGGAGAGGACACGAGAAGTCATTGGTGGATCGGATCAGGGAAAACCCTAAGGCTTTCTATAGGTATATCAGGAATAAAAGAATGACTAGAGTTAGATTAGGGCCAATCAAGGATAGTAGTGGGAAGTTGCGTGTGGAATCAGAGGAGATAGGGGAAGTGTTAAATGAATATTTTGCGTCAGTATTTGCAGTAGAGAAAGAAAATGTTGTTGAGAATACTGAGATTCAGGCTACGAGGCTAGATGGGATTGAGGTTCACAAGGAGGAGGTGTTAGCAATTTTGGAAAGTGTGAAAATAGATAAGTCCCCTGGGCCAGATGGGATTTATCCTAGGATTCTCTGGGAAGCTAGGGAGGAGATTGCAGAGCCTTTGTCCTTGATCTTTATGTCGTCATTGTCGACAGGAATAGTGCTGGAAGACTGGAGGATAGCAAATGTTGTCCCCTTGTTCAAGAAGGGGAGTAGAGACAGCCCTGGTAATTATAGACCTGTGAGCCTTACTTCGGTTGTGGGTAAAATGTTGGAAAAGGTTATAAGAGACAGGATTTATAATCATCTTGAAAAGAATAAGTACATTAGAGATAGTCAGCACGGTTTTGTGACGGGTAGGTCGTGCCTCACAAACCTTATTGAGTTTTTCGAGAAGGTGACCAAACAGGTGGATGAGGGTAAAGCAGTGGATGTGGTGTATATGGATTTCAGTAAGGCGTTTGATAAGGTTCCCCACGGTAGGCTATTGCAGAAAATACGCAAGTATGGGGTTGAAGGTGATTTAGAGCTTTGGATCAGAAATTGGCTAGCTGAAAGAAGACAGAGGGTGGTGGTTGATGGCAAATGTTCATCCTGGAGTTTAGTTACTAGTGGTGTACCGCAAGGATCTGTTTTGGGGCCACTGCTGTTTGTCATTTTTATAAATGACCTGGAAGAGGGTATAGAAGGGTGGGTTAGTAAATTTGCAGATGACACTAAGGTCGGTGGAGTTGTGGATAGTGCCGAAGGATGTTGTCGGGTACAGAGAGACATAGATAGGCTGCAGAGCTGGGCTGAGAGATGGCAAATGGAGTTTAATGCGGAAAAGTGTGAGGTGATTCTCTTTGGAAGGAGTAACAGGAATGCAGAGTACTGGGCTAATGGCAGGATTCTTGGTACTGTAGATGAACAGAGAGATCTTGGTGTCCAGGTGCATAAATCCCTGAAGGTTGCTAACCAGGTTAATAGGGCTGTTAAGAAGGCATATGGTGTGTTAGCTTTTATTAGTAGGGGGGTCGAGTTTCAGAGCCACGAGGTCATGCTGCAGCTGTACAAAACTCTGGTGAGACCGCACCTGGAGTATTGCGTGCAGTTCTGGTCACCGCATTATAGGAAGGATGTGGAAGCTATGGAAAGGGTGCAGAGGAGATTTACTAGGATGTTGCCTGGTATGTGGGGAAGGTCTTACGAGGAAAGGCTGAGGGACTTGAGGTTGTTTTCGTTGGAGAGAAGGAGGAGGAGAGGTAACTTAATAGAGACATATAAGATAATCAGAGGGTTAGATAGGGTGGATAGTGAGAGTCTTTTTCCTCGGATGGTGATGGCAAACACGAGGGGACATAGCTTTAAGTTGAGGGGTGATAGATATAGGACAGATGTCAGAGGTAGTTTCTTTACTCAGAGAGTAGTAAGGGCGTGGAACGCCCTGCCTGCAGCAGTAGTAGATTCGCCAACTTTAAGGGCATTTAAGTGGACATTGGATAGACACATGGATGAAAATGGAATAGTGTAGGTCAGATGGTTTCACAGGTCGGCGCAACATCGAGGGCCGAAGGGCCTGTACTGCGCTGTAATGTTCTAAAAAAAAAAATCAATGCATTTTTGTTGGCCCATCACCTTAAAAATGTGTCCTCTGGTTACTGACAGTACTTCCAATGAAACCAAATTCTCTGGCTTTACTCCATCAAATATTGTTCAAGATTTTGCATATCTCTATTCAATCTCCATTTAACATTACTGCTCTAAAGAGAACAATTCCTGTTTACAGTCAAGGGACATGAGATAGAGGGGAGGGCGTAGAATTCAGCTCGGACTCTAACACAAAACACCATCACCTCCACATTCCCCTCCTCCGAGCCAAATACCATCTAGACTTGGACAGAAATCACTGTTCCTTCATCATCACTGGGTTAAAAGCCTGAAATCCTTTCTGTAACAGCATTGTGGGAACACTTTCACCACACGGACTGCAGTGGTTCAGGATGAAGGCCCATCATTTTCTCATGGTAACCAGGCATGGGGAAGTAATGCCAGCCTTGTCAGTATCACTCATATCTTGAGAACAAATAGGCAAGAAATAAAATGGGAATAAAATCAATGTGTTTGTAACTGACTGATTGAAGTGATCAAAGAGAGAGACGTCATAACCCAATATAGCAAATTGTCAACACAATTCACCTCACCTGGTCCTTGTGTTTGCCTTTCTTCTGTTATCTGTGTGAGGATACAAGTAACAATGAGCCGCTGGCTCAAGAACTGCTGGACATCAATTGTACACACGAAATAAGGACGCAATGAATTCTGTTACCATAGAATCGGAGAATCACAAAACATGGAAGCAGTCCATTGGCCCATCGTACCTGTGCCATCTTTGAAAGAGCTTTTTATTTTGCCCCTCTTTCCTCCTCTTTTCCCAAAGCCCTGCAAATCCCTCTCTGCAGCATTTATCCAGTTCCCTTTTGAAACTTGCTCTTGAATCTACTTCCCGCACATCTTCAGGCCGTGTATTCCAGGTTAAAGCAACTCACTGTATAAAAAAATGTTTTCCTTATGGCACCTCTGCATCTTTTGCCGAGTATTTTGAGTCTTGTTATCGGTCCTTTTCCCAAAGGAAACAGTTTACCCTTACTCTGTCAAAACAGCACATAATTGTGATCTGTTCCATTAAATTCTCCCCTTTACCTGATCTACTCTGATTCCTGTTTCTCCTGTTCCTGAACTCCCACATTCCTGGACCATTCCAGTAAATCTCCTCTGCACCTTCTCCAACATTCTGACATCCTTTCTAATAAGTAATGCTCAGAATTGGACACAATTCCTCAGCTGAGACCTAACCAGTGATTTACAAATTTTCAGTTGACTTCCCTCCTTTTGCACGCTATGCCTCTATTTATAAAGCTCGATATCCTGGATGTGTTTTTAGTAATTTTATCGACTTGTTCTGCTATATTCAAAGACATCTGTTCATGCACCCAATTTAAAACTGCCCCATTTCATTTACATTGCCTCACCTTATTCTTCCTCCCTTAGCCCATGTCTGCACTAAATTTCATCTGCTTCATTTCCTCATTTCATTGGTCTTCCTGAATCCTTCTAATATCATCCTCATTTTTTTTGCATTTCCGAGATTCTGTCACCTGAGTACATTGAAATTATGCCTTTTATATATAAGTAAATGTCACACACAAACACAATACACGGATATATATTTATGTATGTTTCTATAATGAAGCAATGGCCCGAATACCGACCATTGGGGAGCATCACTGTATAATCCCCTCCACTGTCTGAGCAACAATAGATCACCAGTTCCCTCTGTATTCTATCCCTTAGCCAATGTCATATCCACACTGTCACTGCCTCTTGAATCCATGAGGTTCAGACTTCCTAACGAATCTATTAAATGGCATTTGATTCCACGACTTTTGATTGTTCATATACAAAGTAGCAACCTTGCTATCCGCAGCAACACTCTCCATTACTTCATCAAAGAATTTGATCAAGTTTTTCAGACATGATTTGCCACTAATATATCTTCTGGACCTTCTTGTCATTTATAAACTCATGCTATTTAAACCACAATTATCTTGTCCCAGATTACAGACTCCACAAGCTTCCCCAACATTTCAATGAGGTTAGACTGATGGGTCAGTATTTCCCGGGTGTAGCCTATCACTACTGTTTAGAACAGGGTGTAGAATTTGCAACACTTCAGTCCTCTGACTTCACTGCCATATCGAAGGAGGATTGGACGATTCGGGCCAGTGGCTCCGCTATTTCCAACATTCCTTGCCTCAGCAACCCTCATACATCCCATCTAGACTGGATAATTGTTTATTGCGGTACAGAAAGTGTTGGATTGAAAGGTGTTGACTGAACTTGTTTGTTCAGTGACTGTAATTAATGTAAGTCTCCATGGACCCTAATTGTGTCATTGGAGGGTTTCCCACTTCTATTAATACAGGACTCCTTCCAATGTGTTATCCCATAGTATCAGCAGGAGCCTCCACCGCCCCACCCCCACCTCCATCCCTCTCACCGGCACTGACAGGGATAAGTGGCTCCAGAGAGAGGGAGAGGATAGATCAGAATCTGAGAACAATCGATTGGAATGTGACAACAATGGGTCAGAATCTGATAACAATCGATTGGAATGTGACAACAATGGACAGGAGTTTCTCGTGGGCGTCTGACTATCTTTCTACAAATTATCATCGGCTTTCTTTACAATATCGGATCTATTTCGCGCTTTTGACTATTCAAACGATTTACTATCCGGTCCTCAGTATTGTTGGTGTCCCTGGTAAGTCTCTCTCTACCCAGCTATTAATGTTATGACCTATGATTAACTTCAGTACTGTTCTTGTCAATTACTCTGCCCTTCTTGCTAATATTATTGTTCCTGGTTAACCTCTCTATCCAGCTATTAGAACTATAGATCATGTTTCACTGCATTGCTGTTCCTGTTATTTAAATATTGGGAAGACTAAATCCACTGCCATCGGTTTCTGACACAAATTCTGTCCCTGTCCACCGACTCTATCACACACCCTGTCCAATGTCTGAGAACAAACCAGACTCTTCACAACGTCAGCGATTCCTTTCATCCTAAGCTAAGTTCCAATTCAATATCCTGTCGATCACTAACCCTGCCTACAGCCACCTCTATAATTTTGTTCATTTCCACATCTCCTTCAGTTCATCTACTTATAAACCCTCAGCCGTGCCTTTCTTAGATCCACACTTGATGATTCCAATGTCTTCCTGGTCATGCTCACAATAACAAAGCTCGATAAACTGCAGCTCATTCAGAAATCTACTGGCTGCATCACAGCTCACACCCAGTCCAGATCACCCATCACCCCTGTACTCACTCACATAACCTACCTCCCAGTCTGGCAATGCTACAATTTTAATATAATCATACTTGGATTAAAAGCTCTAAATGGCCTCAACCTTCCAATTATCCCCATTCCCCTGTCCGTTTCCCATATTCCTTCCATTTGTTCTATTTGAAGTGTTTGTCATTTCTCGTTTTGAAGTGAATTTCATTAGCTATGGATCTGTCTCTGACTCTGATTTGGTCTCAGTACTATCACTGGTGCTGGTGCAGTGGAATCCACACTGATGGGCAGTTCTGGTGTGGCCGACACAGTTCTCATGCTGGACAGGGCAGGAGTCCAAGAGTACCCTGCATGGACTGATAGACTGAACAGGGGTCTGGATGGCATATCAACAACCTGTTCCAGCAGCTTGGAAACTTGGCCTATGCATGTTCACTGACCGCCTGTGTTAGTCACTCTCAGTTAAGCATCCATTCAGCTGGCACAAGGAATCCCCTCTGGGGTTATTTAAAAGGACCGAGCATCCAACTTGCAGGTGAGGGGCTTTTGACTTACTTCTGCTATTGTAAAGTTAGTGGAGGTGCTGTGGATGGTTTTCTGGAGTTTGTGTTGTGAGCTGCTGCAGACATTCAGGGAGGACAGAGGATTTAGTGTTCCAACTCTAGACGAGGTATCGGGACTGTAGTTACAGTGTCTCTGGGTCTGTAACATGATCAACAAATGGAGCAGAGGCTGCAGAGAGGGAAAGCTCTGGATGGGAACCAAATGAGGTCAGTGGAGAGTTAGGATGTATTAACGAAAGCCTGTAAGGAACGAGATAATGAAGTCAGCGTGACTAAGGGAAAGAGTAGGCAGGGAGCAGATGATGTAAGCAAAGGGACTGGTGGTCTGAGGTGTATTTGTTTTAATGCAAGAAGTGTAGTAGGTAAGGAAGATGAACTTAGGGCCTGGATTAGTACCTGGGAGTATGATGTTATTGCTATTACTGAGACTTGGTTAAGCGAAGGGCATGATTGGCAACTAAATATCCCAGGATACCGATGCTTCAGGCGTGATAGAGAGGGAGGTAAAAGGGGTGGAGGAGATGCATTACTGGACAAAGAGGATATCACAGCTGTGCTGAAGGAAGGCACTATGGAGGACTCGAGCTGTGAGGCAATATGGGCAGAACTCAGAAACAGGAAGGGTGCGGTAACAATGTTGGGGCTGTACGACAGTCCTCCCAACAGCGAGCGTGAGATAGAGGTACAAATATGTAAACAGATTATGGAAAGCTGTAGGAGCAACAGGGTGGTGGTGATAGGAGATTTTAATTTTAGAACATAGAACATAGAACATAACAGCGCAGTACAGGCCCTTCAGCCCTCGATGTTGCACCGACCTGTGAAACCATCTGACCTACACTATTCCATTTTCATCCATGTGTCTATCCAATGACCACTTAAATGCCCTTAAAGTTGGCGAGTCTACTACTGTTGCAGGCAGGGCGTTCCACGCCTCTACTACTCTCTGAGTAAAGAAACTACCTCTGACATCTGTCCTATATCTATCACCCCTCAACTTAAAGCTATGTCCCCTCGTGTTTGCCATCACCATCCGAGGAAAAAGGCTTTCACTATCCACCATGTCCAAGCCTCTGATTATCTTATATGTCTCTATTAAGTCACCTCTTCTCCCCCTTCTCTCTAACGAAAACAACCTCAAGTCCCTCAGCCTTTCCTCGTAAGACCTTCCCTCCATACCAGGCAACATCCTAGTAAATCTCCTCTGCACCTTTTCCAAAGCTTCCACGTCCTTCCTATAATGCGGTGAGCAGAACTGCACGCAATACTCCAGGTGCGGCCGCACCAGAGTTCTGTACAGCTGCAGCATGACCTCGTGGCTCCTAAACTCGATCCCCCTACTAATAAAAGCTAACACACCATATGCCTTCTTAACAGCTCTATTAACCTGGGTGTCAACTTTCAGGGATTTATGTACCTCGACACCAAGATCTCTCTGCTCATCTACACTACCAAGAATCTTCCCATTAGCCCAGTATTCTGCAATCCTGTTACTCCTTCCGAAGTGAATCACCTCACACTTTTCCGCATTAAACTCCATTTGCCATCTCTCAGCCCAGCTCTGCAGCCTTTCTATATCCCTCTGTACCCGACAACATCCTTCGGCACTATCCACAACTGCACCGACCTTCGTGTCATCCGCAAATTTACCAACCCACCCTTCTACACCCTCATCCAGGTCATTTATAAAAATGACAAACAGCAGTGGCCCCAAAACAGATCCTTGCGGTACACCACTAGAAACTATACTCCAGGATGAACATTTACCATCAACCACCACCGTCTGTCTTCTTTCAGCTAGCCAATTTCTGATCCAAAGCACTAATTCACCTTCAATCCCATACTTCTGTATTTTCTGCAATAGCCTACCGTGGGGAACTTTATCAAACGCCTGACTGAAATCCATATAGACCACATCCACGGCTTTACCCTCATCCACCTGTTTGGTCACCTTGTCAAAAAACTCAATAAGGTTTGTGAGGCACGACCTACCCTTCACAAAACCGTGCTGACTATCTCTAATGAACTTATTCTTTTCAAGATGATTATAAATACTATCTCTTATAACCTTTTCCAACATTTTACCGACAACCGAAGTAAGGCTCACAGGTCTATAATTACCAGGGCTGTCTCTACTCCCCTTCTTGAACAAGGGGACAACATTTGCTATCCTCCAGTCTTCCAGCACTATTCCTGTCGACAATGACGACATAAAAATCAAGGACAAAGGCTCTTGCAATCTCCTCCCTGGCTTCCCAGAGAATACCAGGATAAATCCCATCTGGCCCAGGGGACTTATCTATTTTCACACTTTCCAAAATTGCTAACACCTCCTCCTTGTGAACCTCAATCCCATCTAGCCTGGTAGTCTGTATCTCAGTATTCTCCTCGACAACATTTTCTTTCTCCACTGTAAATGCTGACGAAAAATATTCATTTAACACTTCCCCTATCTCCTCCGATTCCACATACAACTTCCCACTACTATCCTTGATTGGCCCTAACCTATCTCTAGTCATTCTTTTATTCCTGATATACCTATTGAAAGCCTTAGGGTTTTCTTTGATCCTATCCGCCAATGACTTCTCGTGTCCTCTCCTTGCTCTTCTTATCTCTCCCTTTAGATCCTTCCTGGCTAGCTTGTAACTCTCAAGCGCCCTAACTGAGCCTTCACGTCTCATCCTAACATAAGCCTTCTTCTTCCTCTTGACAAGCTCTTCAACTTCTTTCGTAAACCACGGCTCCCTCGCTCGACAACTTCCTCCCTGCCTCACAGGTACATACTTATCAAGGACACGCAGTAGCTGCTCCTTGAATAAGCTCCACATTTCGATTGTGCCCATCCCCTGCAGTTTCCTTCCCCATCCTAAGCATCCTAAATCTTGCCTAATCGCATCATAATTTCCTTTCCCCCAGCTATAATTCTTGCCCTGCTGTATATCCCTGTCCCTGCCCATCGCTAAGGTAAACCTAACCGAATTGTGATCACTATCACCAAAGTGCTCACCAACTTCTAAATCTAACACCTGGCCGGGTTCATTACCCAGTACCAAATCCAATGTGGCATCGCCACTGGTTGGCCCGTCTACATACTGTGTCAGAAAACCCTCCTGCACACACGGGACAAAAACAGACCCATCTAAAGTACTCGAACTATAGCATTTCCAGTCAATATTTGAAAAGATAAAGTCCCCCATAACCACTACCCTGTTACTGTCGCTCCTGTCAAGAATCATCTTTGCTATCCTTTCCTCTACATCTCTGGAACTATTTGGAGGTCTGTAGAAAACTCCCAACAGGGTGACATCTCCTCTCCTGTTTCTAACCTCGGCCCAGACTACCTCAGTAGACTTGTCCTCAAACGTCCTTTCTGCCACTGTAATACTTTCCTTGATAAACAATGCCACACGCCCCCCCCCCCTCTTTTCCCATCTTCTCTGTTCTTAGTGAAACATCTAAATCCTGGAACCCGCAACATCCATTCCTGTCCCTGCTCTACCCATGTCTCTGAAATGACCGCAACATTGAGTGGGATTCACTTAATGTTAGAGGTCTAGATAGAGCAGAATTTGTAAGGAGCATCCAGGAGGGTTTTTTAGAGCAGGATGTAAATAGTCCAACTCGGGAAGGGGCCATACTGGACCTGCTGTTGGGAAATGAGACAGGCCAGGTGGTTGACGTTTCAGTAGTGGACTACTTTGGGAATAGTGATCACAATTCCGTAAGTTTTAGAATACTCATGGACAAAGATGAGAGTGGTCCTAAAGGAAGAGTGCTAAATTGGGGGAAGGCCAACTGTACCAAAATTCGGCAGGAGCTGGGGAATGTCAATTGGGAGCAGCTGTTTGAAGGTAAATCCACTTTTGATATGTGAGAGGCTTTTGAAGAGATGTGGATTAGCGGGCAGGAGAGACATGTTCCTGTGAAAATGAGGGGTAGAAATGGCAAGATTAGGGAACCATGGATGACAGGTGAAATTGTGAGACTAACTAAGAGGAAAAAGGAAGCACACATAAGGTCTAGGCGGCTGAAGAAAGACGAAGCTTTGAAAGAATATCGGGATTGTTGGCGCATTCTTAAACGAGGAATTAAGAGGGCTAAAAGGGGTCATGAAATATCTTTAGTAAACAGGGTTAAGGAAAATCCCAAAGCCTTTTATTCATATATAAGGAGCAAGAGGGTAACTAGAGAAAGGATTGGCCCACTCAAGGACAAAGGAGGAAAGTTATGCGTGGAGTCAGAGAAAATGGGTGAGATTCTAAACGAGTACTTTGCATCGGTATTCACCGAGGAGAGGGACATGACGGATGTTGAGGTTAGGGACAGATGTTTGATTACTCTAGGTCAAGTCGGCATAAGGAGGGAGGAAGTGTTGGGTATTCTAAAAGGCATTAAGGTGGACAAGTCCCCAGGTCCGTATGGGATCTATCCCAGGTTTCTGTGGGAAGCGAGAGAGGAAATAGTTGGGGCCTTAACAGATATCTTTGCGACATCCTTAAACACGGGTGAGGTCCCGGAGGACTGGAGAATTGCTAATGTTGTCCCCTTGCTTAAGAAGGGTAGCAGGGAAAATCCAGGTAATTATAGACCGGTGAGCCTGACGTCAGTGGTAGGGAAGCTGCTGGAGAAGATACTGAGGGATAGGATCTATTACCATCTGGAAGAAAATGGGCTTATCAGTGATAGGCAACATGGTTTTGTGCAGGGAAGATCATGTCTTACCAACTTAATAGAATTCTTTGAGGAACTGACAAAGTTGATTGATGAGGGAAGGGCTGTAGATGTCGTATACATGGACTTCAGTAAGGCGTTTGATAAGTTTCCCCATGGTGGTCTGATGGAGAAAGTGAAGGCGCATGGGGTCCAAGGTGTACTAGCCAGATGGGTAAAGAACTGGCTGGGCAACAGGAGACAGAGTAGCAGTGGAAGGGAGTTTCTCAAAATGGAGACGTGTGACCAGTGGTGTTCCACAGGCATCCGTGCTGGGACCACTGTTGTTTGTGATATACATAAATGATTTGGAGGAAAGTATAGGTGGTCTGATTAGCAAGTTTGCAGACGACACTAAGATTGGTGGAGTAGCAGATAGTGAAGGGGACTGTCAGAGAAGACAGCAGAATATAGATAGACTGGAGAGTAGGGCAGAGAAATGGCAGATGGAGTTCAATCAGGGCAAATGCGAGGTGATGCATTTTGGAAGATCCAATTCAAGAGTGAACTATACAGTAAATGGAAAAGTCCTGGGGAAAATTGATGTACAGAAAGATTTGGGTGTTCAGGTCCATTGTTCCCTGAAGGTGGCAACGCAGGTCAATAGAGTGGTCAAGAAGGCATATGGCATGCTTTCCTTCATCGGACGGGATATTGAGTACAAGAGTTGGCAGGTCATGCTACAGTTGTATAGGACTTTGGTTCGGCCACATTTGGAATACTGCATGCAGTTCTGGTCGCCACATTACCAAAAGGATGTGGATGCTTTGGAGAGGGTGCAGAGGAGGTTCACTAGGATGTTGCCTGGTATGGAGGGCGCTAGCTATGAAGAGAGGTTGAGTAGATTAGGATTATTTTCATTAGAAAGACGGAGGTTGAGGGGGGACCTGATTGAGGTGTACAAAATCATGAGAGGTATAGACAGGGTGGATAGCAAGAAGCTTTTACCCAGAGTGGGGGATTCAATTACAAGGGGACACGAGTTCAAAGTGAAAGGGGAAAAGTTTAGGGGGGATATGCGTGGAAAGTTCTTTACGCAGAGGGTGGTGGGTGCATGGAACGCATTGCCAGCGGAGGTGGTAGACACGGGCACGATAGCGTCTTTTAAGATGTATCTAGACAGATACATGAATGGGCAGGAAGTAGAGAGATACAGACCCTTAGAAAATACGCGACAGGTTTAGATAGAGGATTTAGATTGGCGTAGGCTTGGAGGGCCGAAGGGCCTGTTCCTGTGCTGTAATTTTCTTTGTTCTTTTGCTCTTTGTAAAGAGGGAGGGGGCTTTCCGCTCCCCACCCTGGCTTTCCCAAGAGCACTTTTCCTACCTACACCTAACCCAGGAGCAGTGTGTGAGATGACTGTGATTCAATAAGGAGGTGGTCACATAGCAGTGTCACCTCCTGTAACACGACCTGGAGCCTCACACCAGGGTGAGGACGGAGCTGTCCATAGCCGTTCAGGTCACAGTTTCATTGAACTTCTATGTATCTGGATCTTCCCAGGCAGCAGCTTGTGACGTATCCATTGTCCATCTCTATGCTGTCCAGTGATGTATCTGCTGGTTAATGGAGGCCATCTATGTCGGGTGAGGTGAATATATCATTTTCACCCTCCGCAGTGTGAAGCAGGGTGAGAGGTCCCGTGGCTTTGTCAGGGTAGCGGGATTCCTGCTGGTGGTGGTGGCTCTGCGCGGCCCGAATGTCAACGGGGAGAGGTACAGGAACTGAAAGAACTCTCATTCCATTAATGTACAGTTAGTGTGTGAGCATGCCCAGTACATCATGTTGGTGAATGTCCACTATCCTGGCAGCAGTCACCACACCTTCATTCTGAAGCAGGCAGCCGGTCCCAACACTTTGGGCCTCTATGCAGAACCAGAATGTGGCTCCTCGGAGACAATGCCTACCTCACTCTGTGCATCACTCCTAATTCAACCCCCAGCATGAATGCCAACCAACCGTATGAAAATAACCCGTGTATAACGTGAGCAATGGAGTCACCAGGAACATGGTGGAACAGACCATCGGTGTGATGAAGCAATGCTTCCGACGTCTGAACCGCTCGGGGGAGCCCTCCAGTACTCACTGGAGCAGGTGTCCAAGTTCATGGTGTTCTGCTGTATCCTTCATATCATCACCATCATGAGGACACAGGCATTGGCACCAGTAATCCGGAGGCTACCTCAGGAGGAGGAGTGAGGGAGGATATTTCCTGCATGCCTTTGAACCGGGCAGGCTGTCGGATAGACCCTGCTAGAATTTCGGTTCCCACTAGGACAACTTCCCTTTCCCATCATCTCCATTCTCCCCCATGACACCCATCTGAGACGCCCCATCACAATGTCCTGCAATAAAAAAAACACCAACAAAAACCTTTTCATTGACATCTTTATCCAATAACACATCCAATTATACAAGCAAAGCTGAACTATTCACCCTTTAATATTCCCTTAGTGCCTGTCTTGTGGATCCCTCGACTTGCCTAGTGCTCCTACACAGTGTTTCCCCAGTGACTGCAGCATGGAAGGTGGAAGGCTGCTGACTTACACTGGGGGAGACTGCAGATGGCCTTGCAGGACGTCCTCGAGCAGCTCTGGGCCTTGAGGGCACGGATTCAGACTGCACCACCACGACATGGGCAGCCGCAGCCTGGGCTGGCTAATGGGTAACAGCAAGGACATTGGTGGAGTGACAGTGAAAGGAGAACTAATACTGTCATCCTGAGAGAGGACAGCAGGTTCATGCTCCACGGAGACACTGTCACTCCCACGGGGCGACATCTCAGTAATCTTAGTAATCTACTGGATCACAGATTGCTGGACTGCTGTGAGAGCCTGCAAACCCCTTTGTGCAGTGAGATCCACAGCCATGATGACAGCAGTCTGATCCTGCATGGCAGCAAGCAGTCTGAGTTTCCACTGCATCACAGAGACGTTGGGTGTCTGCTGTCTGTGCTGCAGTGGAAGCTGAGACAATGTTCACCAGACACTGCATCAAGGCTGGGTCCGCTCGTGCTGTCATGGAGTTAGTGACCACTTCCACAGGGGAAAAAATGGGCTTCAAGCTCTGTACAATGTCCTGTGCCATGTTGGAGCTGGACTCCTCCATGTTCTTTGATAGTGGCAACAGACTGTCTGACAGGCCTGTCAATGGACAAAGTATCTCAGTGTCCATATCCATCAGCATTCTCCTGTATGCTGCTCCAGCAAAGTTCATATCTGAGTCCTGTGTATTATAACTCGTTTGTGACATTGCCCTCCGGTGATCTGACACATGAACTATCCTTTCCCCCTGGCCTGGCTGCAGCTCACTCGTGCTCGGTGACTCACCACGTGTAGATTCTGACTCTTTACCAGCCTCTAAAGCACACACAGTGTAAGTGTTTGATCTGTTGTCTGTGAGTATCAGACCAAGTGATGGGGCTTCACCATCAGTGCTGTGCTGCTGCTCTCTCTCTGTCTCCTGGAGCTGCTGTGACTGGGAAGCTGGCAGTTTTCAGTTATCGATGAAAAGTATAAATCAGAATTGGAATGTTGGGGTGAGGGATTGGGGGTGGGATGAAAAGCAGGAGGTCCATGGTCCCATCTGCAGCTTGGACATCATCCCAGGCAGCAGGATGAGGGGGAGGTAGGAGTTAAAAAGGGACATAAGGCAGGAACATAGCAACAGCCTGAATGCTGTCGGCGAGGCCGGATGCCACGGGCTCTGTGACAGCCAGTCCCATGATGTAGAGAACCATCTCCTCCCTCAGGCTCAGGGGATGAAGATATGCCTGGCCCCCACCAGTTCACTTCTGCCCCCTGTGATTATGGGCCACCTTGTCCTGTAAGAGAGGGGGTGGAATATCAGTAATTGTGTTTCACAGTGTTTGTGTGATGTGCCTTCCATAGCTCAATAGCTGGAGGTATGTGGAGACAGTGAGATGTGGGTGTGAGGCTGGTATCAGTGGAAGGTGTGTGAGGGTGAGGTGGAGTATGTGAATGTTATGTGTGAGTCCTGAGTGTTAGGGACAGCTGATGGGTGAGTGATGGGGGTGTGGTACATTGAGCAGTGTGAGAGGTTGAAAGGTATTATTGAATCTGCTTCCATCATGTTTTCAGGCAATGAATTCCAGATCAAAACAACTTGCTGTGTAAGAAAATTCTCCTCATTTCACCTCTGGTTCTTTGTCAATTACCTTCAATCTGTGTCTTCTTAATACTGCAAATTCTGACACTGGAAACAGTTTCACATTAATTACCCTATCAAAACCCCTCATGATTTTGAATTCCATATTACATCTCCCCTTACCCGTCAGTGCTCTAAAGCGAACAATCCCAGCTTTTCAAATTTCTCAACGTAAATGAATTCCCAGATCCCTGGTACCATTCCAGAAAATCACCTCAGTATCTTCACTAAGTCCTTAACATCCTTACCAAACCGTGGTGATCAGAATTGGACACAATTCTCCAGCTGGGATCTAACCAATGATGTATAAACATTAGCATTTCCTCCTGAGTTTTATTACTCTGTATCTCTCTCTCTAACACCAAAGACACTACATGTTACCTTCAAAGATCTGTGTGTGTACACGCCACTTCTCTCTAATCCTTCACCCGCTTTATAATGGTACCATTGAGTTTATATTGTTTCACCTCATATTTCCTACCCAAATGTCTCACTTCACACTTCACTGTGTTAAATTACATCTGCCATGTTCCTGTCCATTTCACCAGTCAGTCTCTGTCCTCCTGAAGTCTGTTACTATCCTTCAGACTGTTTATTAACATTTCTGAGTTTCCAGCCCTCTGAAAACTTTGACATTATCCTCTCTGTACACAAGCCCATTGCATTAACATACAGCAACAGTGATTCCAACAGTAACCCTGCAGAACCCCACTGTGTACTTCCCTCCAGACTGATCAACAACCATTCTCTACTACTGTCTGCTTTCTGTCACTGACCTAATTTCCTGCATGCTGGCATTGAAAATAAAAAAAAGGACTTCCATTTATGTAACGCCTTCATGATCACTGCATGTCCCAAAGCGATTTACAACCAACGAGTAGTTTTTAAAGTTTAGTCAGTCTTGTAAATGCAGGAAAGACAGAGTCAATTTCCGCACAGCAAGATCCCACAAGTAGCAGTGTGATCATGACCAGATCTGTTTTTGTGATGTTGAATTGAGGGGTAAATGTTGACCAGGACACTGGAAATAATTCCATGGGATCTTTACATCCACCTGAGTGGGCAACACGGGCCCTGGCTTTACCTTTTCGTTGATAAGGCGGTACCTCTGACAGTGAAACACTCCCTCAGTACTGCACTGCAATGTCAGCATTGATTCTTGTGATCATGTCCTGCAGTGACACTTGATCCTAGACGCTTGTGATTGAAAGGGGAGAGAGCGACAAACTGAGCCACGGCTGGCATTGGTCCTTTAATCCCATGTGTTTCTAATTTGGTAACACGGCTGTTATGTGGTAATTTATCAAACAGCTGCTGAAAGGATAGGAATATTGGGAAAGTACAGGCAGGAACAATCATAGAATCATAGAATAGCACAGTCCTGAATGATGTCATTCGGCCCATCAAGTCAGTGCTGAACCCTTTCAAAGAACAATCCAGTTAGTCCCACTCCCTGACTCTTTCACAATATCCGAACATTTTTTCTTCTTCAGATATTTATCCAATTCCCTTTTGGGATCAACCATTGAATCTGTATCCATCAGCCTATCAGACAGTGCATCCCAAATCCAAACCACTCAGAAACAAAAATCCTCATGTCTGCTTCTTTTACCAATCGCCTTAAATCTGTGTCTCTGATTACCGGTCCCTTGGACATTGGAAACAGTTTCTCTTTATTTAATTTACCTAAACCCTTCCTAATGTTAAACAGCTCAATTTAATCTCCTCTGAAAGTTCTCTGTTCGAATCAGAACAACCCCAGCTACATAACTGTCATCCCTCATGCCTGCACAAATTCTCGTAAAACAGTTCTTTACCCTCTCCGAAGGCTTCATGTCCTTCCTAAAGTGTGGTTCCCAGTATTCGACACAAGACTTCAGGTGCAGCTGAACTAGTATTTTATATATGTTTCACATAATGTCCTTGCTTTTGCTTTTTTTGCTTCTATTTATAAAACCGAGGATCCCATATATTTATTAACAGTTTGGCTACAAAGATTTGTGTACAAATCCCAGGTGTCTCTGTTATTTCACCACGTTTATAGTTATACCATTTAACTTGTATTGTCTCTCCTCATTCCTCCTTTCAAAATGTATTACCTCACACATCTGCAATGCCAATTAAATATTGAGAAGATTGAAGACATTGTTTTCTGTCTCTGCTTCAAATATTTCCTAGCTACACACTCCATCCCTCTCCTTTGTAAATGTTTGAGACGAAAAGCCAAACTGTTCACACACTTGGTTACATAGTTAACCTTGAGATGCCTTGCGATGAGCTTCTGACCAAATATTCACACCATCAGTAAAATGGCTTATTTCCACCCGCGGTGGAGTTGCATTTCTGGTTAAAAAGGAAAGTAATACAATAGTGAGGAAGGATATGAGATCTGATGATGTGGAGTCTGTATGGGTAGAGCTGGGAAACACTAAGGGGCTTAAAACGTGAGTGGGGCCTATATATAGACCCCCAAACTGTGGTGGTGATGTGGGAATGGTCTTAAACAGGAAATTAGAGATGCATGCGATAAAGCAACATCTGTAATTATGGGTGACTTAAATCTGCATATAGATTGGTCAAATCAAATTTGTCACAATAACGTAGAGGAGGAATTACTGGAGTGTATACGGGATGGTTTTCTGGACCAATATGTTGAGGAACCAACTAGAGAACAGGCCATCCCAGACTGGGTATTGTGTAAAGAGAGAGGAATAATTGGCAATCTAGTTGTGTGAAATCCCTTGAGGATGAGCGACCATAATATAATAGAATATGTCATGAAGAAAGCCAACAGTGACGTCAGAGGAGAGCTGCAAGCTGATTGGTTGGGTGAGTAGCAGCTATTAGTGCATGTAGATATCTTTAAAAAAGTGAAAAGTTTATTTTTGTGGGAAAAGAACTCTGGTGATAAGGTGAGTACTACTGAAGTGTTTCTTTTTTTAATTCAGTGTAGTTTATTAAGAATCTTAGATTGAAGTGGGTAGAAAAAGGCCCCTCATGTAATTAGTATTTTTTTTAAATTAAGGGTGTAACTAATTAGTCTAAGGGTAGGTCATGACAGGAGAGTTCAGCCCCGTGATCTGCTCCTCCTGCACTTTGTGGGAAATCAGGGATGCTTCCCGTGTCCCTAGTGAGTATGTGTGCAGGAAGTGGATCCATCTGCAACTACTGGCGACCCGCATTATGGAGATGGAGCTGCAGGAGAATTCACTGTGGAGCATCCATAATGCTGAGGAAGTCGTGGATAACATGTTTAGCGAGGTGGTCACACCGCAGATAATAGCTGCACAGGCAGAAAAGGGATGTGTGACCACCAGACAGAGTAGTAGGCACAGGCAGGTAGTGCAGGAGTCCCCTGTGGCCACCACCTCTCAAGCAGATAGACCGCTTTGGATACTGTTGGGGGGGATGACCTCCCAGGGGAAAGCAGCAACAGCCAGGCCCATGGGACCACAGAGGGCTCTGCCGCACAGCAGGACAGGAAAAGGGGTGTAAGAGCTATCGTGAAAGGAAATTCTATCGTAAGGGGTGCAGGTAGGCGTTTCTGTGGCCGCAAAAGAGGCACCAGGATGGTATGTTGCCTCCCTGCTGCGAGGGTCAAGGATGTCTCGGAGTGGCTGCAGGAAATTCTGAAAGGAGAGAGTGAGCAGCCAGAGGTCGTGGTCCATATTGGTGCTAACGACATAGACAGGAAGAGAGATAAGGTCCTGCAAAGTGAATATAGGGAGTTAGGCAGAAGGTTAAAAAGTAGAACCTCCAGGGGTAATCTCAGGATTTGGCCTAACCATCAGCGTCAAGAAAATGAACATCATGGGACAGGATGTCAGAAATCCTCCATCCATCAATATCGGCGGCACGCTCTGGAAGTGGTTCAAGAGTTCACCTACCTAGGCTCAACTGTCACCAGTTACCTGTCTCTAGATGCAGAAATCAACAAGCGCATGGGAAAGGCTTCGACTGCTATGTCCAAACTGGCCAAGAGAGTGTGGCAAAATGGGGCACTGACACGGAACACAAAAGTCCGAGTATATCAAGCCTGTGTCCTCAGTACCTTGCTCTATGGCAGCGAGGCCTGGACAACGTATATTAGCCAAGAGCGACATCTCAATTCAGTCCATCTTCACTGCCTCCGGAGAATACTTGGCATCAGGTGGCAGGACCGTATCTCCAACACAGAAGTCCTCGAGGCGGCCAACATCCCCAGCTTATACACACCACTGAGTCAGCGGCGCTTGAGATGGTTTGGCCATGTGAGCCGCATGGAAGATGGCAGGATCCCCAAAGACACTTTGTACAGCGAGCTCGCCACTGGTATCAGACCCACCGGCCGTCCATGTCTCTGCTTTAAAGACGTCTGCAAATGCGACATAAAGTCCTGTGACATTGATCACAAGTCGTGGGAGTCAGTTGCCAGCGATCGCCAGAGCTGGCGGGCAGCCATAAAGGAGGGGCTAAAATGTGGCGAGTCGAAGAGACTTCACAGTTGGCAGGAAAAAAGGCAGAAGCGCAAGGGGAGAGCCAACTATGTAACAGCCCCGTCAGACAAATTTTTCTGCAGCACCTGTGGGAGAGCCTGTCACTCGAGAATTGGCCTTTTTAGCCACTCCAGGCGCTGCTGCACAAACCACTGACCACCTCCAGGCGCTTACCCATTGTCTCTCGAGGTAAGGAGGCCAAAGACAAAGAGGAAGAAGAATCTCAGGATTACTCCCTGTGCCACGTGCTAGTGAGGATAGGAATAGGAGGATTAAGGAAATGAAAGTGTGACTGAAGAGCTGGTGTAGGCGGGAGGGCTTCAGCTACTTGGATCATTGGGATCTCTTCTGCTGCAGAGGTGACCTGTTGAAGAGGGTCGGCTTGCATCTAAACTGGAAGGGGACCAATATCCTTGCGGGGAGGTTTGTTAGTACTACTCGGGAGGGTTTAAACTAGTCTTGCAGAGAGGTGGGACTCAAAGTAGTAGTCTCTCCGATGACATAGTTAAGGTAAATGCAGAGGTTAATGCAAGCAAGTCCAGTAGGCGGGCCTGGCAGTGGCCTGACAGGGAGCGTGGAAGGTCTAAACTGCAAGTGGTTAGCACCGCAGCCTCACAGCTCCAGGGACCCGGGTTCGATTCTGGGTACTGCCTGTGCGGAGTTGTGTCTGCGTGGATTTCCTCCGGGTGCTCCGGTTTCCTCCCACATGCCAAAGACTTGCAGGTTGATAGGTTAATTGGCCATTATAAATTGCCCCTAGTATAGGTAGGTGGTAGGGAAATATATTGGGACAGGTGGGGATGTGATAGGAATATGGGATTAGTGTAGGATTAGTATGAATGGGTGGTTGATGGTCGGCACAGACTCGGTGGGCCGAAGGGCCTGTTTCAGTGCTGTATCTCTAAACTAAACTACTTTAATGCAAGACGCCTTGCAGGTAAGGCAGATGAACTCAGAGCATGGATCAGTACATGGGATTGTGATATTATAGCTATTACAGAAACGTGGTTGAGGGATAGGCAAGACTGGCGGCTCAATGTTATGGGGTACCGATGCTTCAGTTGGAGGGAAGAGTGGATGGGGAGTTGCACAATTGATTAGGGAGTACATCACGGCAGTAGTTAGAGAGGATATCCTGCGGGGAACGTCCAGTGAGGCCATATGAGTGGAGCTCAGAAATAAGCAAGAGGTGATCTCTTTGATGGGATTATACTGTAGGCCCCCCAATAGTCAGAGGGAATTGGAGGAGCATACATGTAGGGAAATCACAGATAGGTGTAGGAATTATAAGGTTGTAATAGTAAGTGATTTTAACATTCCTAATATTGACTGGGACTGCCTTGGTGCCAAGGGATCAGATGGGCAAGAATTTGTTAAGTGTGTCCAGGATAGTTTTATGAAACAGTATGTGGATGGCCCTACGAGAGAAAAGGCTACACTCGACCTCCTCTTTGGAAATGAGGATGGGCAGGCGGATGATGTGTTAGTGAGGGAGCACTTTGGGACCAGTGACCATAACTCTATTAGCTTCAAGATAGTTATGGATGAGGATAGGACTGGTCCTCAGGTTGAAGTCCTAAATTGGAGGAAGGTTAATTTTGATGGCATCAGACAGGAACTCTCAAAAGTTGAATGAAAGGGGCTGTGTACAGGTAAAGGGACGTCTGGCAAGTGGGCGGCTTTTAAAAGAGAGATAGGAAGAGTTATGGGCTGGCATATTCCTGTTAGATGGAAGGGCAAGGATGGCAAGTTTAGGGAACCTTGGTTGATGAGGGATGTTGAGAGTGTGGTCAGGACAAAGAAGGAGGCATATGTCAGGTATAGGCAGCGGGGATCAAATGAGTCCCTCCAGGAATAGAGTGGATGTAGGAGTGCACTCAAGAAAGAAATTAGGAGGGAGAAAAGGGGCCATGAGATTTCCCTGGCAGATAAGATAATGGAGAATCCTAAAATATTCTTTAAGTATATTAAGAGTAAAAGGGTAGCTAGGGAGAGAGTCGGTCCCCTTAAGGATCAGTGTGGTAATCTACGTGTGCAGCCACGGGAAATGGGCGAGGTCTTAAATGAATACTTCTCGTCTTGATTTACCATGGAGACAACATGGAGGCTAGTGAGTTCAATGGAGGGAACAGTGATATCCTGGAGCATATCAACATGACAAAGGAGGCGGTGTTGGAGGTTTCGAAGCACATTAAGGTAGATAAATCCCCAGGGCCTGACCAGGTGTATCCTCGGATGCTATGGGAAGAAAGGGAGGATATTCCTGGAGCCCGAGCAGAGATTTTTGCATTATCGTTAGCCATGGGTGAGGTACCGGAAGACTGGAGGATAGCTAATGTTGTGCCTTTATTTAATAAGGGCAGCAGTGATAAGCCAGGGAACAACAGGCCGGTGAGCCTTACATCAGTGGTGGGAAAGTTATTGGAAGGGATACTGATAGACAGGATTTACATGCATCTGGAAAGGCAACGTCTGATTAGGGATAGTCAGCATGGCTTTGTGCATGGGAATCATGTCTCAGGAATTTGATTGAGTTTTTTGAGGAGGTGACCAAGAGGATTGACGGGGGCAGGGCGAAGGACGTTGTCTACATGGACTTTAGCAAGGCCTTTGACAAGGTCCCGCATGGTCGGCTGGTCCAGAAGGTTCAAACACATGGGATCCAGGATGTGCTAGCCAATTGGATACAAAATTGGCTTGGTGATCGGATGGTAGTGGGGGGTTGTTTTTCACATTGGAGGCTGGTGACCAGTGGTGTGCCACAGGGATCGGTTCTGGGTCCTCTCTTGTTTGTCATATATATTAATGACTTGGATATGAATGTAGGGGGCATGATTGGTAAGTTTGCAGATGATACAAAAATTGATGGGATAGTAGAAAGTGAAGAAGGTTGTCTAAGGTTACAACAGGATATAGATAAACTTGGAAAGTGGGCAAGGGATTGGCAAATGGAATTTAATGCAGCCAAGTGCGACGTGATGCATTTTGGGAAGTTAAACCAGTGCAGTACATATACAGTGAACGACAGGGCCTGGGGAGTGTTGTTGAGCAGAGAGACCTTGGGGTGCAAGTGCATAGTTCCCTGAATGTGGCAACACAGGTAGACTGGGTGGAGAAGAAGGTGTATGGCATTCTTGTCTTCATCAAATGCGGCATGGAGTACAAGAGTTGGGACGTCATGTTACAGTTGTACATAACATTGGTTATTCCGCATTTGGAGTACAGTGTGCAGTTCTGGTCGCAGCACGACAGGAAAGATGTGATTAAGCTAGAGAGGGTGCAGAAAAGATTCATAAGGATGTTGCCTGGTTTGGAGGGCTTGAGCTATAAAGAGAGATTGGGTAGGCTGGGTCTGTTTCCCCTGGAGCAAAGACGGCTGAGAGGGGACATGATGGAGGTATATAAAATTAGGAGAGGCATAGACAGAGCAGGTAGCCAGAGTCAGTTTCCCATGGTAGGGGTGACTAAAACTAGAGGGCATAGATTTCAGATGAAAGGGTGGAGGTTTAAAGGGGATTAAAAGGGTATTTTTTTTCACACAAAGAATATTGCGTATCTGGAATGAGCTGCCAGAGGAAGTGGTGGAGGCAGGAACAGTAGCCACATTTAAGAGTCATCTGGACAGGTATTTGAATGAGCAAAGCATAGACGGATATGGAATTAATGCAGGCACGTGGAACCAGTATAGATCGGCATTGTGGTCGGCATGGACGCAGTGGGCCGAAGGGCCTGTTTCCATGCTGTACGAATCTATGACTCCAAGATGGAGAGTGAAGTAGTTGATTCTGAGACTAGGGTCGTGAATCTTAATAAAGGAAAGTATGAAGGTATGAAGCACGAGTTGGCTATGATGGATTGGGAAACGTTACTTAAAGGGATGATGGTGGAAAGGCAATGGCAATATTCAAACAGTGCATTAATGAACTGCAACAATTGTTTACTCCTGTCTGGCGCAAAAGTAAAATGGGAAAGGTAGCCAAACCATGGCTTACAAGGAAAATTAGAGATAGTATTAGATTCACGGAAGAGGCATATACATTCGACAGAAAGAAGCAACAGACTTGAGGATTGGGAGCAGTTTAGAATTCAGCAAAGGAGGACCAAGGGGTTGATTAATCAGGGGAAAATAAAGTACATGAGTAAGCTTGCGGGGAACATACAACCTGACTGTAAAGGTTTCTGTAGGTATGTGAAGAGGAAAGGATTGGTTAAGACAAATGTAGGTCCTTACAGTTAGAAACATGGGAATTTATTATGGGAAACAAAGAAATGGCTAACCAACTAAATGCATACTTTGATTCTGTCTTCACAAAGGATGGCACAAATATCTTACCAGAAATGTTGGGGAACACAGGGTTTAGTGAGAGGAAGGAACCGAAGGAAATCAGTATTAGTAGAGAAATTGTGTTGGGGAAGTTGATGGGATTGAAGGCTGATAAATCCTCAGGGCCTGATAATCTACATCCCAGATTACTTAAAAAAGTGACCCTAGAAATACTGGATGCATTGGTGGTCATCTTTCAAGATTCTATAGACTTTGGAACAGTTCCAGCTGATTGGAGGGCAGCTAATGTAATTCCACCATTTAAAAAGGGAGGTAGAAATAAAGCAGGGCATTATAGACAAGTCAGCCTGACGTCGGTAGTGGGGAAAATTCTGGAGTCCATTATCAAAGTTTTTATGGCAGAGCACTTGGAGAACAGTGTTAGAATCGGATAGAGTCAGCATGGATTTACGAAAGGGAAATCATGCTTGATAAATCTATTAGAATTCTTCGAATATGTAACTAATAGAGTTGATGATGGGGAGCCAGAGAATGTGGTTTATTTGGACTTTCAGAAGGCTTTCGACAAAGTCCCACATAAGAGATTAGTGAGTAAAATTAAAGCGCATGGGATTAGTGGTAGTGTATTGCGATAGATAGAAAATTGGTTGGCAGATGGAAAAAAAGTGTCGGGATAAACGGATCTTTTTCCAAATGGCAGGCAGTGATTAGTGGGGTACCAGAGGGATCGGTGCTAGGACCCCAACTATTCACACTCCATATTAATGATTTAGATGAGGGAACTAAATGTAATATCTCCAAATTTTCAGAAGACACAAAACTGGGTGGGAGGGTGAGTTGTGAGGAGAATGCAGAGAGGCTTCAGGGTGATTCGGACAAGTTGAGTGAGTGGGCTATTGCATGGCAGATGCAGTATAATGTGAATAAATGTGAGGTTATCCACTTTGGTAGCAAAAACAGGAAGGCAGCTTATTATCTGAACAGCTACACACTGAGAGAGGGAAATATGCAGCGATACATGGGTGTTCTCGTACACCAGTCACTGAAGGTAAGCATGCAGGTGCAACAGGTGGTAGAAAAAGGTGAATGTTCTGTTGGCCTTCATAGAGACAGGATTCGAGTACAGGAGCAGGGATGTTTTGCTGCACTTATACTGGGCCTTGGTGAGGCCGCACTTGGAATATTGTGTGCAGTTTTGTTTTCCTTCTCTGAGAAAGGATGTTCTTGCTATAGAGAGAGTGCAACGAAGGTTTATCAGAGTGATTCCTGGGATGGCGGGACTCACGTATGAGGAGAGTTAGGATTATATTCGCTGGAGTTCAGAAGAGTGAAGAGGGATCTCATAGAAACCGATAAAATTCTAACAGGACTTGACAGGGTAGTTGCAGGAAGGATGTTCCCGATGGTGGGGGAGTCCAGTACCAGGGGTCATAGTCTAAGGATACGGGGTAAACTTTTCAGGACTGAAATGAGGAGAAATTTCTTCACCCAGAGAGTGGTGAGCTAGTGAAATTACGTCATCACTCCCATATCCAAGAGGGATTGGAATATGCTGGCCAGTGCCTCTGCTACTTCCACCATTCCATCCCTCAGCAACCCTCATACATCCCATCCAGACTGGGTAAATTATCTACTTTATTGTGGGACAAAAAGTATTGGATTGAAAAGGGTTAACTGAATCTGTTTGTTCAGTGACTGTAATTAATGTCAGTCTCCATGGACCCTAATTGTGTCACTGGAAGTTTTCCATCTTCTATTAATAAGGGGCTTCCATGTGTTATCCCATCGTTTCAGCCGGAACATCAGCCCCGGCACAACAGAGATCAGTGGCTCCAGAGAGAGAGAAAGGATAGATCAGAATCTGAGAACAAATGACTGGAATGTTGCAGCACTTGGTCATAATCTGAGAACAATAGATTGGAATGTTACAACAATGGGTCAGAATCTGAGAACAAATGACTGGAATGTTGCAGCACTTGGTCAGAATCTGAGAACAATAGATGGGAATGTTACAACAATGGACAGGAGTTTATCCTCGGAACTTTACTACCTTTCTACATATTATGATTTTTACTCATTAAACTTCCGTATCTGTCTCGCACTGAAGATTATTCAATACATTTACTATCCCATCCTGGCTATTATTGGTGTCCCTGGTAAGTCTCTCTATCTAGCTATTAATTCTATAAACCAAGTTTAACAGCATTACTGCTCCTGTAATTTGCTCTGCCCTTTTTGTTGCCGTTGTATTCCTGGTGAATATGTCCAGCTATTAGCTCTATAAACCATTGCCAACTGTATTACAGTTCTTGTCATTTAATCGCTCATCTTTGCTGCCCTTGCTGTCTCTATTTCCGTCTAGGAGATCTGTAAACCCTGTTTTACTGAAATACTGTTCTGTTATGTAAATTTTGGGAAGACTGAAGCCAGTGTCATTGGTCTCCATCACAAACTCCATCCCCTATCTGTGAGACAAATACACCACCCTGCCCAATACTGAGGCTGAACCAGACTGTTTGCAATCGGTGTGTTCTATTTAAACCTGAGCTGAGTCCATCTCCATATTCTCTCCATTACCAACCCTGTCTATGACCACCTCTGTCATATCCCCCATCTCCACCTCTGTCTCAGCCAATCTGCTGCATAAACCCTCACCTGTACCTTTGTTGAATCCACACTTGACTATTCCAATTCTATCCTGGTCACCCTCCCAGTTATAAACCTCCATAAACCACAGCCCATCCAGATCTCTGCTGCCTGTATTCTAACTCACACCAAATCCCGATCACCCATCACCCCTGTGCTCACTGATCTACATTGGCTCCTGGTCTGGCAGCACCTTAATTTTAACATTCTCATCCTTGTGTTTGAATCCCTCCATGGCCTCACCCCTCCAATTAGTCCCATTCTCCTGCCCATTCTCATATTCCTGAAAATGTTTTGACTTCAATCTTTTCTCATTTCTCCTTCTGAAATGAATTCCTTTCCCACTGTATCTGTCCCGAGCCACTATTTTAGACTGTACAGCACTACTGGTGCTGACGGTACAGAAGCTGGGATCCATAGAGAGATGTGAGCTGCTCAGCCAGGCACTTCCAGTGCGGCCTGCACAGTGCCCCAAGCTGGGCAGGGCTCTAGTTCAATCGTAACATGTATGTGTTGTTGAGCTGAGGATGGTTTTAAATGTGATGTCAATGTACCATACCGGCAGTATTGATGTACGTTTTTGAAACTTGGTCTGTGCATGTCCACTGACTGCTTGTGTTAGTCACTCTCAGCTGAACATATATTCAGCAGCATGAGGATTATGCATAACATAATATCTAGTATTATTTAAAAGGACCAGGCATCCAACTTACAGGTGAGGGGCTTTTGACTTACTTCTATTATTGTAAAGTTAGTGGAGGTGCTGTGGATGGTTTGTTGGAGGTTGTGTTGTGAGCTGCTGCAGACATTCATGGAGGACAGAGGATTTGGTGACCCAACTCTGCACGAGGTATGGCCTATCAGGGGAAAACAGCAGCAGCCAGAGCAGTTGCACCACGGCTGGCACTGTTGCTCAGCAGGGAGGGACAAAGCGCAGAAGAGCAATAGTTATAGGGGACTTTATAGTCAGGGGCACAGATATGCCCTTCTGTGGGCGTGAACGAGACTCCAGGATGGTATGTTACCTCCCTGGTGCCAGGGTCAAGGATGTCTCTGAACGGACAGGAGGCATTCTGAAGGGGGAGGGTGAACAGCCAGAGGTTGTGGTACACATCGGTACCAATGACATAGGCAGGAAGAGTGATGAGGTCCTGCAGGGGTAGTTTAGGAAGTTAGGGAGTAAGTTACAAAACAAGACCTCGAGGTTTGTAATCGCTGGATTCCTCCCTGTGCCACGTGCCAGTGAGGCTAGAAATAGGAAGATAGTGCAGCGAAACACGTGGCTGAGCAGCTGGTTTAGGAGGCACGGTTTCAGATATCTGGACCATTGGGCTCTCTTCAGGGACAGATGGGACCTGTACAAGAAGGACGGTTTGCATATAAACTGGAATTGCACTGATATCCTGGCTGCAAGGTTTGCTAGCGTCACTCGGAAGGGTTTAAACTACTGTGGCAGGGGGGTGGGAACCAGAGCAGGAGGACAGCTAGTGAAATAAATGAGGAGGACATAGTAAATAAGGCCAGTAGGACGAAGAGGAAGAGCAGGAACTGAGATGTTGCTGAGTACAGCGGGACTGGTGGTCTGAAGTGCATTTGTTTCAATGCGAGAAGTATAACAGGTAAGGCAGATGAACTTAGAACTTGGATTAGTACTTGGAAATATGATGTTGTTGCTATTACAGAGACTTGGTTGAGGGAAGGGCAGGATTGGCAGCTAAATGTTGCAGGCTGTAGAAGCTTCAGGCGGGATAGGGGGGAATGTAAAAGGGGTGGGGGAGCTGCATTACTGTTTAAGGAGAATATCACAGTTGTACTGCGGGAGGACACCTCAGATGGGTCATGCAGCGAGGCAATATGGGTGGTGCTCAGGAATAGGAACTTGGGGGTTTACTACAGGCCTCCCAACAGCCAGCGGGAGGGAGAGGAGCAGATATGCAGACAGATTTTGAAAAGATGTCAAGGTAACAGGGTTGTTGTGGTGGGTGATTATAACTTCCCCTATATTTACTGGGATTCGCTTTGTGCGGCTTGGATGGGGCAGAATTTCTGAGGAGCATCCAGGCGGGCTTCTTGAAACAGTATGTAGATAGTCCAACTAGGGATGGGGCCATTCTGGACCTGGTATTGTGGAATGAGCCCGGCCAGGTGGTCGAAGTTGCCGTGGGGGAGCATTTCGGGAACAGTAACCATAATTCCATAAGTTTTAAGGTACTTGTGGATAAGGATAAGAGTAGTCCTCGGGTGAAGGTGCTAAATTAGGGGAAGGCTAATTACAACAATATTAGGCAGGAACTGAAGAATTTAGATTGGGGGCGGATGTTTGAGGGTAAATCAACATCTGACATGTGGGAGTCTTTCAAACGTCAGCTGATTAGAATCGAGGACCGGCATGTTCTGGAAGAAAGACAAGTTTGGCAAGTTTCGGGAAGCTTGGATAACACGGGATATTGTGAGCCTAGTCAAAAAGAAAAAGGAAGCATTTGTAAGGGCTGAAAGGCTAGGAACAGACGAAGCACTTGAGGAATATAAAGACACTTAAGCAAGGAGTTAGGAGGGCTGAAAGGGGTCATGAAAAGTCATTGGCAAACAGGATTAAGGAAAATCCCAAGGATTTTTATACATATATCAAGAGCAAGAGTGTAACCAGGGAAAGGGTTGGCCCACTCAAGGACAGAGATGGGAATCCATGTGTGGAGCCAGAGGAAGTGGGCGAGGTGCTCAATGCGTACTTTGCATCAGTATTCACCAAAGAGAAGGACTTGGTGGATGGTAAGCCTAGAGAAGGGAGTACAGATAGTCTCAGTCATTTCATTATCAATAAGGAGGAGGTGTTGGGTGTCTTGCAAAGCATTAAGGTAGATAAGTCTCCAGGGCCTGATGGGATCTACCCTAGAATACTGAGGGAGGCAAGGGAAGAAATTGCTGGCGCCTTGACAGAAATCTTTGCATCCTCATTGGCTACAGGTGAGGTCCCAGAGGACTGGAGAATAGCCAATGTTGTTCCTTTGTTTAAGAAGGGTGGCAATGATAATCCAGGAAATTATAGGCTGGTGAACCTTATGCCAGTGGTAGGGAAACTATTAGAGAGGATTCTTCCGTACAGGATTTACTCCCATTTGGAAACAAACAAACTCATTAGCGAGAGGCAGCATGGTTTTGTGAAGGGGAGCTCGTGTCTTACTAATTTGATTGAGTTTTTTGAGGAATTGACGAAGATGATTGATGAAGAAAGGGCAGTGGATGTTGTTTATATGGACTTTACTAAAGCCTTTGACAAGGTCCCGCATGGCAGACTGGTACAAAAGGTGAAGTCAAACAGGATCAGAGGTGAGCTGGCAAGTTGGATACAGAACTGGCTCCGTCATAGAAGACAGAGTGTAACAGTGGATGGGCGTTTTTCTGAATGGCGGGATGTGATTAGTGGTGTTCCGCAGGGATCACTCATGGGACCTTTGCTGTTTGTAGTATATATAAATGATTTGGAGGAAAATGTAGCTGCTCTGATTAGTAAGTTTGCGAACGAAACAAAGGTTGGTGGAGTTGCGGATAATGATGAGGATTGTCAGAGGATACAGCAGGATATAGGTCAGGTGGAGACTTGGGTGGAGAAATGGCAGATGGAGTTTAATCCAGAAAAATGTGAGGTAATGCATTTTGGAAGGTCGATTGCAGGTGGGAGGTATACAGTAAATGGCAGAACCCTTAGGAGTATTGACAGGCAGAGAGATCTGGGCGTACAGGTCCACAGGTCACTGAAAGTGGCAACACAGGTGGATAAGGTAGTCAAGAAGGCATACGGCATGCTTATCTTCGTGGGCCGGGGCGTAGAGTATAAAAATTGGCAAGTCATGTTGCAGCTGTACAGAACCTTAGTTAGGCCACACTTGGAATATTGCATGCAATTCTGGTCGCCACACTACCAGAAGGATGTGGAGGCTTTGGAGAGGGTGCAGAGGAGGTTTACCAGGATGTTGCCTGGTCTGGAGGGCATTAGCTATGAGGAGAGGTTGGAAAAACTCGGATTGTTTTCACTGGAACGACGGAGGTGCAGGGGCTTCTCGGTGCCCGCTCCCTGTGGAGCAATCCAGTCAGTCCCATTCTCCCAGTCAGTCCCCGTATCCCTGCAAGTTCATTTCCTTCGGGTGTCCATCCAGTATCCTTTTGAAGTCATTGTCTCGAATGATGAAGCCCAAGATCTGATATGCTTCTCTAAACACGCTCCTAATATGTCCTGCCAACTTCAAAGATCAATGCATATGCTGCCCCAGGTCCCTCTGTCCCTGCACAATCTTGAGAACTGTGTCATTAAGTCTATATTACCTTCCTATTCCTTCTGACAAAATACATCACCTCACACTCCTCTGCATGAAATTCCACCTGCCACTTCTCTGTCCATTCTGCTAGCCTATCTATATCCTTCTACATGTGGTTTGTAACATCCTCACTGTTTACCACACCTCCAAGATTGGTATCATCGGAAATTTTTGAAATTCTACTCTGTATTCCAAGAGCCATGCCATTTATATATAGCAAAAGAAAAACAGTGGTCCTAAGCACTGACCCTTGGGGAACATCACTGTCGACCATCCCCCGGTCTGAAAAACAACCATTTAACACATTTCTCTTTTTCTTGTCCTCTGGACAATTTTTTTCCAATTGGATGCTATTCCATGAGCTTCAATTTTATCAACCAAGCTTCTGTGTTGTTCATCATCAAATAATTTCATAAAATCCACGTAGACAACATCCACCACATTCCCTTCATCAACCTTCTCTCATTTTCCGAATAAATTCAATTAGTCCATCATGCATGATCTGCCTTTCAGAAATCCGTGCTGACAATCCTTAATTAACTCAATCTCTCCAAGTGTGTGTTGTCCTTTTGCCCTGATTATTGTTTCTAAAACCTTACACACCACTGATGTTAAACTAACTGGCCAGTAGTTGCGAGGCCTGTGTGTTGTCCATTGATAATTCTGGGAAGTGAGTGTGACCATCTATGTCATCAATTTCTCCCTCTGCAGGGAAAAGCAGGATGAGAGATCCCGTGGCTTTGTCAGGATAGCGGGATTCCTGATGGTTTCGGTTGATCTGCGGGGCCCCCATGTCAATGGGTTGAGGTACAGGAACTGGAAGAACTCTCACTCCATTAATGTACAGTTGGTGTGTGAGCATGCCCAGTACATCATGCTGGTGAATGTCCACTATCCTGGCAGCAGACACCATACATTCATTCTGAAGCAGTCAGCCGGTCCCAACACTGCGGGTCTCCATGCAGAACCAGAATGTGGCTCCTTGGAGACAAATGAACCCCCTCTAGACACAGCTCATGTTTCGACACCCCCAAACCACCTCCCACCGTCAACTTTTAGTTACGCAATTAACGTGTGTTATGTGAGCAATGGAGTCACCAGGAACATGGTGGAACAGACCATCGGTGTGATGAAGCAATGCTTCCGATGTCTGAACCGCTCGGGGAGAGCCCTCCAGTACACATTGGAGAAGGTGTCTGAGCTCATGGTGTTCTGCTGCACGCTTCATTTCATCAGCAGCATGTGGACACAGGCATTGGCAGCAGGAATCCGGAGGCCACCTCAGGAGGTGGTGGGAGGGAAGATATTTCCTCGATGCCTTCGACCCGGACAGGCTGTCGGAGAGACCCTGCTAAGATTCCAGTTCCCATAAGCCAACTTCCCTTTCCCACCATGGATCCCCCATTCTCCACCATTACACCCATCTGAGACGCCCCATCACAGTGTCACCTTGGTCATCATCCTATAATAAAAACATCAGAGAATTATTACAGCACAGAAGGACCAATTCAGCCTTTCGTGTCTGCCCTGGCTTTCCGAATGACCAATTCACGGAATGCCGTTCCCTGCATTCTCCCTGCAACCCTGCACATTCTTCCTTCTCACATAACAGTCTATTCAGCTTCAATTGAACCTGCCTCCACCATACTCTCAGGCAGTGCATTCCAGACTCTAACCACTCACTGTGTGAAAAAATATTTTCCTCAGGTCGTCTTTGCTTCTTTTACCCATGACTTTAAATCTGTGCCCTTTCGTTCTCGATCCTTTCACGAGTGGGAACTGTTTCTCTCTATCTACTCTGTCCAGACACCTCATGAATTTTGAAACCTCTAATAAAGCACCTCTCAGCCTTCTCCGAGGAAAACAGTCCTAACTTCTCCAGCCTATCTTCATAACTGAAAATCCTCATCCCGGGAATCATTCACGTGAATATTTTCTGCACACTCTCCAATGCCCTCACGTCTTTCCTCAAGTGTGGCACCCAGAACTGGACGCAATGCCACAGCTGAGGCTGAAATAGAGTCTTATATAAGTTCAACATAACTTCCTTGCTCTTGTACTCTATGCCCCTATTAATAAAGCCCAGGATACTGCATGCTTTATTAAACACTTTCTCAACCTGTCCTGCCGCCTTCGATGACTTCTGCACATATACACACAGGTGTGCTCCTGCACACCCTATAAAATTGTACCCTTTATTGTATATTGTCTCCCCATGTTCTTCCTATCAACATGAATCACTTCACATTTCTCTGTATTGAACTTCATCTGCCACCTGCCTGCCCATTCCACCAACTTGTGTGTGTACTTTTGAAGTTCTACACTATCCTCCCCACAGTTCACAATTCTTCCAACTTCCGTATCAGCTGCAAACTTTGAAATTGTGCCTGCATACCCAGGTTTAGGTCCTTAATATATATCAGGAAAAGCAAGGATGTCTGGGGAACTCCACAACAAACCTTCCTCCAGCCTGTAAAACATCCATTAATTAGTTCCGAAGAAGGGTCACTGACCCGAAACGTTAACTCTGCTTCTCTTTCCACAGATGCTGCCAGACCTGCTGAGTGACTCCAGCATTTCTTGTTTTTGTTGCATTAATCATTAATGTTTGTTTCCTGTCACTTAGCTAATTTCGTATCCATGTTGCTACCGTCCCTTTTATTCCATGAGCTACAAGTTTGCTCACAGGTCTGTTGTGCGTCTTTGTATCAAAAGGTTTTTGCATGCAGGGAATAGTTCAATGTCTGGAATGCACTGCTTGAGAATGGTGGAGGCAGGTTCATTTGAAACTGAATAGACCGTTATATGAAAGTCAATGTACACCACATCAACAGAATTGCTCTCATCAACTTTCTCTGATACCACCTCAAACATCTCCAGCAAATTAGTTAAACATGATGTTCTCTCAAGAAATCCATGCTGGCTTGTTTAATTAACTCGCATTTGTCCATGTGACTATTTGCTTTGTCCAAGATTATTTATTTCTAGATGTTTTCCCACCACCGAAGTTAAACTGCCAGGCCTGTAGTTGCTGGCCTTATCTTTACACCCTTTTTGAACAAGGGTGTAACGTTTACAATTCTCCAGTCCTCTTGCATCACCCTCAAGTCTAAGGAAGACGGAAAAATTATGGCCAGTGCCTCTGCGATTTCCACCCTCACTTCCCTCAGTATCCTTGGATGCATCTCATCTTTTCCTGGTGCTTTATTCAATTTAAGTCCAGACAGCCTATCTAATACTTCCTCTTTAAAAATTTTAAACCCCACTAGTGTCTGACTTACCTCCTCTTTCAACATTGCCTGGGTTGCATCTTGGAATCATAGACAGTTTATGGCACAGAGAGAGGCCACTTGGCCCATCGTGTCTATGCTGTCCAAAAAACGATCCATCCATTCTAATCCTATATTCCAGCATTTGATAGATTACAGCACTTGAGGTGCATATCCAGACACCTTTTGAATGAGTTGTTGGTTTCTGCCTCAACGACCATTTCGGACAGTGAGTTCCAGACTCTGACCACCCGCTGGGTGAAAAATAAAATCCGCAGCTCCCTTTTAATCTTTCTACCAATCACTTTAAGTCCATGCCCCCTCGTCACTGACCTCTTTGCTAAGGTGAATGGACCCTTCAGCTCCACTCCACCCAGGCCCCTCTCAGTTTTGTACATTTCAATCAGATTTACCCTCAGCCTTCTCTATTTCAAGGAGAACAGTCTCAGCCTGTCCAATCTTTCCTCATAGCTGCATTTTTCCAGTCCTCACCACATCCTCATAAATCTCCTCTGCACCCTCTCGGGTGCAATTACATCTTTTCTGTAAAGCGGTGAGCAGAACTGCACACAGTACTCAAGTTGTGTGCTAACCAATGAGTTATAGAATTCTAGCATAACCTCCCTGGCCGTATATTCTATACCTCGGCTAATAAAGGAAATGATTCCATATCTTCTTCCTTGGTAAAGACAGGTGGGAATTATTCATTTACTACCTCAGCTATATTCTCTGCCTCCATGTGCAAATCCCCTTTATGGTCCTGAGTCGGCCCCATTGTTCCTTTTACTACCCTATTAGTATTTAGATGCCAATAGAAAACTTTGGGATTTCCTTTAATGCTCGTCTCTTTTCCTGCTCTCTCTTTGATTCTCTTATTTGCTTTTTCTCTTCCCCTCTGGACCTTCTGTATTCAGCCTGCTTCTCAATAGTATTTTCTACCTGATGTCCGTTATATCAGACATAAACTTATCAACCTTTCGTGCGGCCTTCAAAGATCTGTCTGAATAGACACCAAGTCTCTCTGTTCCTGTCTCCTTATTTAACAATACCCATTTGTTTCTGTTGCCTTCCCTTACACTTCTTACCCAAATGTCTCGCTTCATACTTCACTGTGTTAAATTACATCTGCCATGTTCCTGTCCATTTCACCAGTCACTCTCCATCATCCTGAAGTCTGCTACTATCCTTCTCACTGTTTATTAACATTCCTGACTTTCCTGCCATCCGAAAACTTTGACATTATCCCCACTGTACACAAGCCCATTGCATTAACATACAACAATAGTGATCCCAACAGTGACCCTGGGGACCCCATTGACTACTTCCCTGCAGACTGAAGAATAACCATTCTTCACTACTCTCTACTTTCTGTCACTGCGCTAATTTCCTGCATGCTGACATTGAAAATAAAAGAACAGACTTCCATTTATGAAACGCCTTTCATGACCAATGTGATGTTCCAAAGTGATTTACAACCAATGAATACTTCTTAAAGCGAAGTCATTCTTGTAATGTAGGAAACAGGCAGACTATTTCTGCACAGCAAGCTCCCACAAGCAGCAATGTGATGATGATCAGATCTGTTTTTGCGATGCTTATTGAAGGATAAATATTGACAAGGACACCGGGAATAATTCCCCTGCACTGCTTCCACATAGTGCGATGGGATCTTTAACATCCACCTGAGAGGGCAGACTGCAACTTGGTTTAAAGTGTCATTCGATAGACGGCACCTCTGACAGTGCAACACTCCCACAGTCCTGCACTGCAATGTCAGCATTGATTCTTGTGATCAAGTCCTGCAGTGACACTTGATCCTGGAAGCTTGTGACTGAAAGGGGAGAGAGCGACAAACTGAGCCACGGCTGACATTAACCCTTTAATCCCATGTGTTTCTAATTCGGTAACACGGTTGTTATATGGTACTTTCTCAAACGCCTGTGGAAAGGATAGGGATATTGTGAAAGTACAGGCAGGAGAAATAATAGAATGGCACAAACTGAATGAGGTCATTCGGCCCATCATGTCTGTGCTGCTCCTTTCAAAGAGAAATCCAGTTAGTCCCACTCCCAGGCTTTTTCACTATATCCTTGCATTTTTTTCTCCTTCAGATATTTATCCAATTCCCTTTTGAGATCTACTATTGAATCTGTATCCATCAGCCTATCAGACAGTGCATTCCAAATCCAAACCACTCAGTAACAAAAATCCTCATGTGTGCTTCTTTTACCAAATGCCTGAAATCTGTGTCTCTTGGACATTGGAAATAGTTTTTCTTTATTTAATTTATCTAAATCCTTCGAATGTTAAACACCTCAATCAAATCTCCTCTGAAAGTTCTCTGCTCTAAGCAGAACAACCCCAGCTGTATAACTGTAATCCCTCATGCCTGGACAAATTCTAGTAAAACAGTTCTGTGCCCTCTCTGAAGGCTTCATGTCCTTCCTAAAGTGTGGTTCCCAGTATTCAACACAAGACTCCAGGTGGAGCTGAACTAGTATTTTATATATGTTTCACATAATGTCATTGCTTTTGTTCTTTTTGCCTCTATTTATAAACCCAAGGATCCCATATATTTATTAACTGTCCAGTTAACCTTTCCTGCCACCTTCAAAGATTTGTGTATAAACACCCCTGGTGTCTTTGTTATTTCGCCACCTTTATAGTTGTGCCATTTAACTTGTATTGTCCCTCTTCATTCATCCTTTCAGAATGTATTACCTCACACATCTGCAATGTCAATTAAATATTGAGAAGATTGAAGCCATTGTTTTCTGTCTCTGCTCCAAACATTTCCTAGTTACACACTCCATCCCTCTCCTTTGTAAATGTTTGAGACTAAGTAAAACGGTTCACAAACTTGTTTACATAGCTAACCTTGAGATCCCTTGAGATGAGCTTCCTACCGAATTTTCTCACCATCAGTAAAACGGCCTATTTCCACCCCCCGGTGGAGTTGCATTGCTGGTTAAAGAGGAAATTAACGCAATAGTGAGGCAGGATATTAGCTCTGACGATGCCGAATATGTATGGGTCGAGCTGAGAAACATTAAGGGGCAGAAAACGTTAGTGGGGCTTGTAGATAGACACCCAAACTGTAGTGCTGAATTTGCGAATGGCATTGAACAGGAAATTAGAGACGCATGCGATAAAGGAACATCTGTAATTATGGGTTTCTTGAATCTGCATATAGATTGGGCAAATTAAATTGGTCACAATACATTGTGGAGGAATTCCTGGGGAATATGCGGGATGGTTTTCAGGACCAATTCTTTCAGGAACCAACTGAAGAACAGGCTATCCTAGACTGGTTATTGTGTAATGAGAGAGGAATAATTGACAATCTAGTTGTACGAGATCCCTTGGGGATGAGCGACCATAATATGATAAAATTCTTCATCATGATGGAGAGTGACCTAGTTGATTCTGAGACTAAGGTCGTGAATCTTAATAAAGTAAGCTACGAAGGTATGAGGTATAAGTTGTCGATGATACATTGGGAAACGTTACTTCAAGAGATGACCCTGGATAGGCAATGGCAAACATTCAAAGAGTGCATGGATAAACTGCAACAATTGTTTACTCCTGTCTGGCGCAAAAGTAAAACGGAAAAGGTAGCCAAATCATGGCTTACAAGGAAAGTTCGAGATAGCATTAGATCCAAGGATGAGGCATATAAATTCGCCAGGAAAAAACAACAGACCTGAGGATTGGGAGCAGTTTAAAATTCAGCAAAGGAGCACCAAGGGATTGATTAAGAAGGGGAAAATGGAGTACGAGAGTAAGCTTGCGGGGAACATAAAAACTGACTGCAAACGAATCTATAGGTATGTGAAGCGGAAAAGATTGGCGAAGACAAATACAGGTCCGTTACAGTCAGAAACAGGGAAATTTATTATGGGAAACAAAGAAACGGCTGACCAACTAAATGCATCCTTTACTTCTGTCTTCACAAAGGAGGACTCAAATATCATACCAGAAATGTTGATGAATACAGGGTTTAGTGAGAGAGAGGAACTGAAAGAAATCAGTATAAGTAGAGAAATGGTGTTGGGGAAGTTGATGGCATTGAAGGCCGATAAATCCCCAGGGCCTGGTAATCTACATCCCAGAGTACTTAAGGAAGTGGCCAGAAATAGTGGATGGATTGGTGGTCATCTTCCAAGATTCTATGGACTCTGGAACAGTTCCTACAGATTGGAAGGTAGCTAATGTTATCCCACTATTAAAAAAGGGAGGTAGAGAGAAAGCAGGAAATTGTAGACCAGTCAGCCTGACATCGGTCGTGGGGAAAATCCTGGAGTCCATTATCAAATATTTTGCAGCAGAGCACTTGGAGAATAGTGGTAGAATCGGACAGAGTCAGCATGGATTTATGAAAGGGAAATCATGCTTGATAAATCTACTAGCATTCTTCCAGGATGTAACTAGTAGAGGTGATGAGAGGGAGCCAGTGGGTGTGGTTTATTTGCACTTTCAGAAGGCTTTCGACAAAGTTCCACGTAAGGGTTTAGCGTGTAAAATTAAAGTGCACGAGACTGGGGGTAGTGTATTGCGATAGATAGAAAATTGGTTGGCAGACAGGAAACAAAGCATTGGAACATATGGATCTTTTTGTGAATGGCAGGCAATGACTATTGGGGTACCGCTGGGATCGGTGCAAGGACCCCAGCGATTCACAATATATATGTTAATGATTTAGATGAGGAAACTAAATGTAATATCTCCAAATTTGAAGATGATACAAGATTGAGTGTGAGGGTAAGTTGTGAGGAGGATGCAGAGGCGCTTCAGGGTGATTTGGACAAGTTGAGTGAGTGGGCAAATGCATGGCAAATGCAGTATAATGTGGATAAATGTGAAGTTATCCACTTTACTAGCAAAAACAGGAAGGCAGATTATTATCTGAACGGCTATAAACTGAGAGAGGGGAATATGCAGCGAGACCTGGGTGTTCTCGTACACCAGTCACTGAAGGTAAGCATGCAGGTGCAACAGGCGGTAGAAAAAGGCGAATGTTATGTTGACCTTTATAGAGACAGGATTCGAGTACAGGAGCAGGGATGTTTTACTGCAATATACAGGGCCTTGGTGAGGCCGCACTTGGAATGTTGTGTGCAGTTTTGGTCTCCTTATCTGAGGAAGGATGTTCTTGCAAGAGGGAGTGCAGTAGAGTTTTACCAGTCTGATTCCTGGGCTGGCAGGACTGCCGTATGAGGAGAGATTGAGTCGGTTAGGACTATATTCACTGGAATTCTGAAGAGTGAGGAGGGATCTCATCGAAACCTATAAAATTCTAACATGACTTGACAGGGTAGATGCAGGAAGGATGTTCCCGATGGTGGGGGACTCCTGAACCAGAGGATATGGGGTAAAACTTTCAGGACTGAGATGAGGAGACGTTTCTTCACCCAGAGAGTGGTGAGCCTGTGGAAACCTGTCATCACGCCCATATCCAAGGGAGATTGGAAGGTTCTGGCCAGCGCCTCTGCTATTTCCCCCATTCCTTCCCTCAGCAACCCTCATACATCCCATCCAGACTGGATAAATGTTCAACTTTGTTGTGGTACAAAAGTGTTGGATTGAAAAGGGTTAACTGAATCTGTTTGTTCCGTGACTGTAATTAATGTCAGTCTCCATGGACCCTAATTTTGTCACTGGACGTTTTCAATCTCCTATTAATAAGGGGCTTCTTTCAATGTGTTATTCCATAGCGTCAGTGGGAACATCAGCCCCGGCACTTACAGAGATCAGCTGCTCGAGAGAGATAGAGAGAGGATAGGTTAGAATCTGAGAACAAAAGACTGGAATGTTACAGCAATGGCTCAGAATCTGAGAACAATAGATTGGAATGTTACAACAATGGGTCAGAATCTGAGAACAATAGATTGGAATGTTACAACAATGGAAAGGAGTTTATCCTCGGATCTTTACTCTCTTTCAACATATTATGATCGGATGTCATTAAACTCTCGTATCTATCTCGCACTGAAGATTATTCAATACATTTACTATCCCATCCTGGCTATTATTGGTGTCCCTGGTAAGTCTCTCTATCTAGCTATTAATTCTTTAAACCATGTTTAACTGCATTACTGCTCCTGTAATTTACTCTGCCCTTCTTGCTGCCGTTGTATTCCTGGTGAATATGCCCATCTATTAGCTCTATAAACCATTGTCATCTGTATTACAGTTCTTGTCATATACTCTCTCATCGTTGCTGCTGTTGCTGTCTCTATTTCAGGCCAGGAGATCTGTAAACCCTGTTTCACTGAAATACTGTTCTGTAATGTAAATTTTGGGAAGACTGAAGCCAGTGTCATTGGTCTCCATCACAAACACCATCCCCTATCTGGGAAGCACATACTCCACCCTGCCCAATATCCGAGGCTCGACCAGACATTTTACAACTTCGGTGTTATATTTCAACCTGAGCTAAGTTCATCTTCATATTCTTTTTATCACCAACCCTGCCTAATACCACCTCAGTGATATCACCCCTCTCCACCTCTGCCTCAGCCCACCTACTGCGTAAACCCTTATCTGCATCACTGTTATATACACAGCTGACTATTCTAATTCCATCTTGGTCACCCTTCTCGTTATAAACCTCCATAAACCACAGCCCATCCAGAACTCTGCTTCCTGTATTTTAACTCATTCCAAATCCCGATCACCCATCACCCCTGTGCTCACTGATCTACATTGGCTCCCGGTCTGGCAGCACCTTATTTTTAATATTCTCTTTCTTGTGTTTGAATCTCTCCATGGCCTCACCCCTCCATTTATTCACTTTCCCCTGTCCATTTCACATATTACTGCAAATCTTTCGACTTCAATCTTTTTTCATTTCTCCTTGTAAAGTGAATTTATTTCCCTCTGCATCTGTCCCGAGCCACGATTTTAGACTCTGCAGCAAGACTGCTGCTGACGGTGCAGAATTGGGATCCATAAAGAGATGTGAATCGCACAGCCGGCCACTTCCGGTGCGGTCTGCACAATATCCCATGCTGAGCGGGTCTCCAGCCCAGTCGTATCATCTATGTGCTGTCAGCGTGGTCTTCACAGCTGGCCACTTCTACTGTGGCCTGCACAATATCACATGCTGGGCAGGGCTCTAGCTCAATTGTACCTTGTATGTGTTGTTCTTTTGAGGGTGGATTTGAAAGTGATGTCAATGTACCATACCAGCAGCTTTGATGTCCTTCTTTGAAAGTTGGTCTGTGCATGTCCACTGACCACCTGTGTTAGTCAATGTCAGCTGAACATACATTTAGCATCACAATGAATCCCCTCTAATGTTATTTAAAAGGACCAGGCATCCAGCTTGCAGGTGACGGACTTTTGACTTACTTCTGCTGTTGTAAACTTAGTGGAGATGCTGTCGATCGTTTTCTGGAGGTTGTGTTGTGAGCTGCTGCAGACATTCAGGGAGGACAGAAGATTTGGTGACCCAAATCTGGACAAGGAATGGGGACTATATTTACAGTGTATTTTGGTCTATGACATGACCAACAAATGGAGCAGAGGCTGCAGAGAGGGGAGGCTCTGTATAGAGGGAGGAGGAGGGGGCTTTGTCCTACCCGCCCCGGATTTTCCAAGAGCACTTTTTCTACCTACACCTAACCCAGGAGCAGTGCGTGAGGTGGCTCTGATTCAATAAGGATGTGGTCACATAGCAGTGTCACCTCCTGTAACACGACCTGGAGCCTCACAGCAGGGTGAGGAAGGAGCTATCAGTGGCCGTTAAAGTCAGTTTCATTGAACTTCTGTGTATCAAGATCTTTCCAGACAGGAGCAGGAGACATATCCAACATAGAGTCACAGAGAGTGATGGAGTCATTTGCGGCACTGAAGGTGGTCATTCGGCCCCTCCATGCCAGCTATCCCTGGAACAATCCAGTCAGTCCCAATCCCCCGCTCAGTCCCCGTATCCCTGCAAGTTCATTTCCTTCTGGTGTCCATCCAGTTTCCTTTTGAAATCATTAATTGCCTCACCGTCAACCACCCTCGTGGGCAGTGAGTTCCAGCTTATTACCATCCAATGTCTTAAAATGTTCCTCCTCATATTCCCCCTGCATCTCTTACCCAAAACCTTCCATCTGTGTCCCCAAGTCCGTGTTTCATCAGTTAATGGGAACAGTTTTTCCTTGTCTGTCTTATCTAAACTTATCATAATCTTGTACACCTCTACCAAAGCTCTCTAAATCTCCTTTACTCCAGGGAGAAAACTCCGTCTTCTCCAAACTAACCTTATCGCTAAACCCCCATCCCTGAAACCATTTTGGTAAATCTCCTCTGCACCCTCTCAAGGACCTTCACATCCTTCCTAAAGTGTGGTGACCAGAACTGGACACAGTTCTCTAGTTGAGGCCTAACCAAAGCTTTATAACGTTTCAGCATAACTTCCCTGCCTTTGTATCTTTGTCTGTAATTATGAAGCCCAAGTTCTGATATGATTTGCTAAACACTCTCCTAATATGTCCTGCCACCTTCAAAGATCAATGCATATGGAGGCCCATGTCCCTCTGTTCCTGCACAATCTTTAGTAATGTGTCATTAAGTCTACATTGCCTTCCTAATCCTTCTGACGAAAGACATCACCGCACACTGCTCTGTAATAAATTCTACCTGCCACTTCTCTGTCCATTCTGCCAGCCTATCTATGTTCTGTTGTGGATGGTTTGTATCATCCTCCCTGTTTATCACACCGACAAGATTGGTATCATCGGAAAATTTTGATTTTCTACTTTGCATTCTAAGGTGCATGTCATTTATATATAGCAAGGAAAAATAGTCAGCGTTCCTAGCACTGACCCTTGGGGAACATCACTGTCTACCATTCTCCCGTCTGAAAAACAGCCATTTAACACAAGACTCTTTTTTGCTTTCCTTTGGACAATTTTTGATCCAATTCGATGCTATTCCATGAGCTTCAATTTTGTTAACCAAGCTTTTGTGTGGTTCTTCATCGCATACTTTAATAAAATCCAGGTAGACAACATCCACCACATTCCCTTCATCAACCTTCTCTGATCATCGAAATAAATTCAATTAGTTCATCAAGCATAATCTGCCTTTTAGAAATCCGTGCTGACAACCCGTAATTAACTCAGATCTCTCCAAGTGTGTGTTGTCCTTTTTCACTGATTATTGTTTCTAAAACCTTACTCGCCACTGATGTTAAACTAACTGACCAGTAGTTACTCGTCTGTGTGTTGTCCATTGATAATTCTGGGAGGTGACGGTGACCATCGATGTCATCATTTTCTCCCTTAGCAGGGGGAAGTAGGATGAGAGATCCCCTGGCTTTGTCAGGATAGAGGGATTCCTGATGGTGTGGGTGTCTCTGCGGGGCCCCCGTTGTCAAGGGGGAGAGGTACAGGAACTGGAAAAACTCTCACTCCATGAATGTACAGTTGGTGTGTGAGCATGCCCAGTACATCATGTTGTCGAATGTCCACTATCCTGGCAGCAGCTACCATACCTTCATTCTGATGCAGTCAGCCGGTTCCAACACTTTGGCTGCCATGCAGAACCAGAATGTGGCTCCTCGGAGATGAAAGATTCCATTCTCTAGACACAGCTCATGTTTCTACATCCCAAAACCACCTCCCACCGCCAACCAACCTCACACAATTAACATGTGTATCACGTGAGCAATGGAGTCACCAGGACCATGGTGGAACAGATCATCGGTGTGATGAAGCAATGCTTCTGATGTCTGAACCGCTCGGGGGGAGTCCTCCAGTACTCACTGGAGCAGGTGTCCAAGTTCATGGTGTTCCGCTGCACCCTTCATATCATCACTATCAGGAGGACACAGGCATTGGCAACAGGAATCCGTAGGACACCTCAGGAGGAGGAGGAGGAGGAGACCGGGAGGATATTTCCTGGATGCCATCGACCCGGACAGGCTGTCAGAGAGTCCCTGCTAAGATTCCGGTTCCATATTACAACTTCCCTTTCCCACCATGGATCCCCCATTCTCCCCCATTACACCCATCTGAGACGCCCCATCACAGTGTCGCCTTGTTCACCATCCTGCAATGAAAAACACCAACAAAAACCTTTTCATTAACATCTTTATCCAACAACACATCCAATTATACAAACAAAACTGAACTATTCACCCTTGTGTATTCCCTTAGTGCCTGTCTTGTGGCTTCCCTTGACTTGTCTAGTGCTCCTACACAGTGTTTCTCCAGTGACTGCAGCATGGCTGGTGGAAGGCTGCTGACTTTCACTGGGGAGACTGCAGATGGCCTTGCAGGACGTCCTCGAGCAGCACAGGGCTTTGCGGGTTCGTAGTCGGATTGCACCAACTCGACATGGGCAGCAGCAGCCTGGGCTGGCTGATGGGGAACAGCAAGGACACTAGTGGAGTGGCAGTGAATGGAGGACAAATACTGTCATCCTGAGAGAGGACAGCAAGTTCATGCTCCACAGAGACACTGTCACTGCCACGGGGCGTCACCTCAGCAATCCTGGTAATCTACTGGATCACAGTTTGCTGGACTGCTGTGAGAGCCTGCAAACCCCTTTGAACACTGAGATCCACAGCCATGATAACAGCTGTCTGATCCTGCATGGCAGCAAACATGGATCTCATGTCCTCAATCTGAGCTTCCACTGCAGCACCAAGAATTTGGGTGTCTGCCGTCTGTGCTGCAGTGGAAGCTGAGACAATGGTATCAGACACTGTATCACGGCTGGGTCCACTAGTGCTGTCATGGAGATAGTGACCACTTCCACAGGGGAAAGAATGGGCGTCAAGCTCTGTGAAATGCCCTGTGCCATGTTGGATCTGGACTCCTCCGTGTTCCTTGACAGTGACAACAGACTGTCTGACAGGCCTGTCAATGGACCAAGTATCTCAGTGTACATGTCCATCAGCATTCTCCTGTATGCTGTTCCAGCAATGTTCACATCTGAGCCCTGTGTATTATAACTCGTTTGTGACCTCGCCCTCTGGTGAGCTGACACATGAACTATCCTTTCCCCCTGGCCTGGCTGCAGCTCACTCGTGCTCGGTGACTCACCCCGTGCAGATTGTGTCTCTATACCAGCCTCTAAGGTTGACACAATGCAAGTATTTGATCTGGTGACTGTGAGTATCAGACCAAGTGATGGGGCTTCACCATCAGTGCTGTGCTGCTGCTCTCTCTCTGTCTCCTGGATCTGATGTGACTGGGAAACTGGCAGTTTTGACTTATTATCGGAAAGTATAAAATCAGAAAGGGAGGGTTCGGTCACGGATTGGGGGTGGGATGGAAAGCAGGAGGTCCATGGTCCCGCCATCTGCAGCTTGTACATCATCCCAGACAGCAGGATGAGGGGGAGGTGGGAGTTAAGAAGGGACATAAGGCAGGAACATAGCATCCTCCTGAATGCTCTCGGTGATGCCGGATGCTACGGGCCCTGTCACAGCCGGTGCCATGATGTGGAGAACCATCTCCTCCCTCAGGCTCAGGGGATTAAGGTATGCCTGGTCCCCGCCGGTTCACTGCTGCTCCCTGTGATTATGGGCCACCTTGTTCTGTAAGAGAGAGGGCAGAATGTCAGTGACTGTGTTGCACTGTGTTTGGGTGCTGTGCCTACCATAGCTGAATAGCTGGAGATATGTGGAGGCAGTGAGTGATGGGTGTGAGGCTGGTATCAGTGGAAGGTGTGTGAGGGTAAGGTGGAGTATGTGCATGTTAAGTGTGAGTCCTGAGTGTTAGGGACTGCTGATGGGTGAGTGATAGGTGTGTGTTATATTGAGCAGTGTGAGAGGTTGGTGGTGTTGAGGGTAGGAGATGCCATGTGGTGATGAAGTCACTGACATTTACCACCCTTGTGAGCTCATTAAACTTCTTCTGGCTCTGCTGCCAGGCCGTCGGTGCCATACTTCTTGCATTCACCTCCGTGGCCACTTGCTCCCATTCCCTTCGGAGGGTGCTTCTTGAAGGTCTCCACACCACCCTACAGAAACATGGGCTCTCTTCTCCTGTTCCTCTCAATGACTAAGGCCTCCAGCACCGCATTCGTGAGCCGCAGAGCCCTCTCTCTGCCCTAGTATTCCATTTACCTTGTCTCCAATTGCAGCATTCAAAGTCAGCAGCAGCAGCCTTCTGTGATTCAGTGCAGCTTCCCTTCAAGAGGGACAGACTGTCTTTAAGAGCTTAATGCTGGCTGAAAGACGAGCCAGTCTCACACACAGTTTGGCTCCTGTTAAATGTGCAGTGAAACAGCAGCGCGGGTCACCATGGGCGACACGATTTTTTCATGGAAATGAGGACATAGCAGGTGCTTTATGTGTCACCTGCCTCAACAGGAGCGGACACGTGCGGATCATGATCCCTCTGCCGACAAAGCGTTGCAAACCCGATTTTCTCGTTCTTGCTATTTCCCTTTCCGTCATTCACACTTTCCCACTCTCTCTCTCTCTCTTCACTCTCTGTTTATTGCTCATACAATCAGAGATTGATGCAGCACAGAAGGAGGTCTGTCGGCCCATTGTGTCAGTACTGTCTCTTTGAAAGATCTATCTAATTAGTATTAATAGAGGCCTAGATTGAATTGTCTCTTTCCTGCTGTGTAAGTGGGACTCAGTACCACTCCAGCTGGTATTAATAGTGGCCTGGAATGAACGGTCTCTTTCCTGGTGCTTGAGTGGGACTCAGTTCCACTCCAGCTGCTATTAATAGAGGTCTGGTTTGAATTGGCTCTTCCCTGGTGTGTGAGTGAGACTCAGTACGACTCCAGCTGGTATTAATCGGCACAGTGGCGCAGCGGCAGGACAATGCTACAGTGGTTAGCACCGCAGCCACACAGCTCCAGCCACCCGGGTTACTGCCTGCGTGGAGTTTGCAAATTCTCCCTGTGTCTGCGTGGGTTTCCTCCGAGTGCTCCGATTTCCACCCACATGCCAAAGACTAGCAGGTTGATAGGTTAATTGACCATTATAAATTGCCACCAGTACAGGTAGGTGGTAGGGAAATATAGGGATAGGTGGGGATGTGGTGGGGATATGGAATTAGTGTAGGATTAGTATAAATGGGTGGTTGATGGTCGGCACAGACACTGTGGGCCAAAGGGCCTGTTTCAGTGCTGTATCTCTAAACTAAACTAAAACTATCTAATTAGTTCCTCTCCCCTCCTCTTTCCCCAGACTCCTGCGTTTTTTCTCCTTTTCAAGTATTTGTTAAATTTCCTTTTGAAATATATTATTGAATCTGCTTCCACCATCTTTTCAGGCAGTGAATGCCAGCTCCCAACAACTCGCTGTGTAAGAAAATTCTTTTCATTTCACATCTGGTTCTTTTTCAATCTGTGTCTTCTTAATACTGAACTTTCTGACACTGGAAACCGTTTCACATTAATTATCCCATCAAAACCCTTCATGATTTTGAATTCTATATTAAATCTCCTCTTACCCTTCATTGCAACCCCAGGTTTTCCAATCTCTCCACGTAACTGGTACCCAGATCCCTGATACCATTCCAGAAAATCACCTCAGTATCTTCACTAAGTCCTTGACATCCTTACCAAAGTGTGGTGATTAGAATTGGACACAATTCTCCAGCTGGGATCTAACCAATGATGTATAAAGATCAGCATTTCCTCCTGAGTTTTTTTTAATCTGTGCCTCTCTCTCACACACCAAGGACAGTACATGTTACCTTCAAAGATCTGTGTGTGTACAGCCCAGGTCTCTCCAATCCTGCACCTACTTTATAATGGTACCATTTAGTTTATATTGTTCCTCCACATACTTCCTACCCAAATGTCTCACTTCACACTTCACTGAGTTAAATTACATCTGCCATGTTCCTGCCCATTTTACCAGTCAGTCCCTGTCTTCCTGAAGTCTGTTACTATCCTTCTCTCTGTTTGTTAACAGTTCTGAGTTTCCTGCCATCTGAAAACTTTGACATTATCCCCTCTGTACACAAGCCCATTGCATTAACATACATCAACTGTGATCCCAACAGTGACCCTGGGGAACCCCACTGTGTACTTCCCTCCAGACTGAACAACAACCATTCTCCACTACTCTCTGCTTTCTGTCACATAGCTAATTTCCTGCATGCTGTCATTGTAAATTTTAAAAAAAACTTCCATTTATGTAGCGCCTTCATGATCACTGCATGTCCCAAAGCGATTTACAATCAATGAGTACTTATTAAACCCTAGTCACTATTGTAATGTCGGAAAGATGGCAGAAGATTTCCGCACAGCAAGCTCCCACAAGCAGCAATGTGATAATGATCATATCTTTAACATCCACCTGAGAGGGCAGATGTTGGTTTAATGTTTTATTCGATAGACAGCACATCTGACAGTGCAACACTCCCTCAGTCATGTCACTGCAGTGTCAGCCTTGAATCTTGTGATCAAGTCCTGTTACTTGTTTCTTGCAATCAAATGACACTTGATCCTAGAAGCTTGTGACTGAAAGGGGAAGAGCTACAAACTGAGCCACTGCGGTCATTGGTCCTTTAATCCCATGTGTTTCTAACTTGGTAACATGGCTGTTATGTGGTACTTTGTCAAACGCCTGTTTAAAGGATAGGAATATGAGGAAAGTAGAGGCAAGAACAATCATGGAAACATAGAATAGCAATGCACTGAAGAAGGCCATTTGGTCCAACATGTCAGTGCTGGCCCTTTTGAAGATCTACCAGTTAGTCCCACACCCTGGCTCTTTTTTATATTCATTTGGGCGTCACTGGCTTGGCCAGCATTTATTGCCCTTGTTGACCTTGAGAAGGTGATGGTGAGCTGCCTTCTTCAACCGCTGCAGTCCATTTGGAGTAGGTAGACCACAGTGCTGCTCGGAAGGGATTTTGACCCAGCAACCGTGAAGGAACGGCGATATAGTTCCAAGTCAGGATTGTGTGTGACTTGAACGGGAACTTGAAGGTGGTGATTTTCTTATGTATTTTCTTCCCTTGTCCTTCTAGTTGTTAGAGGTCGTGGGTTTGGAAGGTGCTGTCAAAGGGGCCTTGGTGCATTGCTGCAGTGCATCTAGTAGATGGTACATGCTGCTGCCACTGTGCGTCGGTGGTGGAGGGTGTGAATGCTTGTAGATGGGGTGGCAATCAAGCGGGCTGCTATTTCCTGAATGGTGTCGAGCTTCTTGAGCGTTGTTGGAGCTGCACCCATCCAGGCAAGTGGAGAGTACTCCTGACATCACACTCCTGACTTGTGCCTTGTAGATGGTGGACAGGCTTTGGGGAGTCAGGAGGTGAGTTTCTCGCCTCAGGATTCCTCGCCTCTGACCTGCTCTTGTAGCCACGGTATTTATATGGCTACTCCAGTTCAGTTTCTGGTCAATGGTAGCCCCCAGAATGTTGATAGTGGGGGATTCAGCGATGGTATGCCATTGAATATCAAGGGGAGATGGTTAGATTCTCTCTTGTTGGAGATGGTCATTGCCTGGCACTTGTGTGGCACGAATGTTACTTGCCACTTATCAGCCCAAGCCTGGATATTGTCCAGGTCTTGCTGCATTTCTGCACGGACTGCTTCAGTATCTGAGGAGTCACGAATGGTGCTGAACATTGTGCAATCATCAGTGAACATCCCCACTTCTGACCTTATTATTGAAGGAAGGTCATTGATGAAGCAGCGGGAAATGGTTGGGCCGCGGACACTACCCTGAGGAACTCCTGCAGTGATGTCCTGGACCTCAGATGATCGACCTCCAACAACCACAACCATCTTCCTTTTGCACTAGGTATGACTCCAGCCAGCGGAGGGTTTGAGATAATGAGGTAATGAGATCAGGAGCTGAGTGGCTGTAGCAGAACCTAAACTGAGCGTCACTGAGCAGGTTATTGCTAAGCAAGTGCTGTTTGGTAGCTCTGCTGATGACAGCTTACATCACTTTACTGATGATTGAGAGTAGGCTGATGGGGCAGTAATTGGCCGGGGTGGACTTGTCCTTCTTTTTGTCTACAGGACATACCTGGGAAACTGGGTTGATGCCAGTGTTGTAGCTGTACTGGAACTGCTTGGCTAGGTGTGCGGCAAGTTCTGGAGCACAGGGCTTCAGTACTATTTCCGGAATATTGTCAGGGCTCATAGCGATTGCAGTATCCAGTGCCTTCTGTCATATCTTGATATCATGCGGAGTGAATCAAACCCTGAGAAACAGTACTGTATACTCCCCTCCACCTCCAGTCTGAACAATGACTTTTCACCACTTCTCTCTGCTTTCTGTCCCTGAGTCACTGTCATATCCACACCATCACTGTCACATTAATCCATGTCTTCCATTTTTCATAACAAGTCTATGAAATGTTATTTGTTTACAGGCCTTTTGAAAGTCTATATACATAAATGGATGTACACGAGTAGGGGCGGAACATGTTGGTATGGTTCTTCATGAATACTTTGGATCTGTCTTAACAAAAGGGGGGGACGATGCAGATATTGTGGTTAAGGAGGAGGAGTGTGAATTATTGGATGTGATATACATAGGGAGAGAGGAAGTATTAATGGCATTAGCATCGTTGAAAGTTGATCCATCACCAGGGCCAGTTGAAATGTATCCTAGGCTGCTAAAAGAGGTGAGAAAGGAAATAGCAGAGGGTCTGACCATCATTTTCCAGTCCGCACTGGATACGGGTGTAGTGCCAGAGGATTGGTGAACTGTTAAAATTGTACCTCTTTAAAAAGGGAGCAAGGGATAGACCGAATAATTGCAGGCCAGTCAGTCTAACCTCAGTAGTGGGCACATTATTGGAATCTATTCTGAAAGACAGGAGAAAGTGTCACTTGGAAAGGCACAGGTTAATCACGGATATTGAGCATGGATTTGATAAGGGAAGATATTGTTTGACCAAGTTGACTGAATTTTTCGAAGAAGTAGCAAGGATGATAGATGAGGGTAGTGCAGTTGATATGGTCTACATGGATTTTGACAAGGCTTTTGTCAAGGTCCCATGTGGCGTACTAGTTAAAAAGATAAAATCCCATGGAAACCAGGGAAATTCAACAAGCTGGATGCAAAATTGTCTCAGTGACAGGAAACAAAGGGTGATTGTTGACGGGTGTTTCACTGACTTGAGGCCTGTTTCCAGTGACGTTCCACAGGGCTCAGCACTGGACTTCCTGCTTTTTTGCAGTATATTTTAACAATTTGAACGTAAATGTAGGGGGCATGATCAAGATTTGTGCAGATGGTGCACAGATTGGTCGTGCGGTCGATAGCGAGGAGGATAGCTGTAGGCTGCAGGAAGATATTGATGGCAGAAAAGTGACAAATGGAATTCAACCTGGATAAGTCTAAGGTGATGCAATTGAGGAGGTCAAACAAGGCAAAGGGATAGACGATTGATAGGAAAATACTGAGAGGTGTAGAGGAAGTGAGGGACCTTGGAGTCAATGTCCACTGATCCCTGAAGGTAGCAGGTCAGGTCGATAAGGTGGTTAAGAAGGCATATGGACTCCTTTCCTTTATTAGCTGAGGTATAGAATACAAGAGCAGGAAGGTTATGCTGGAAGTATATAAATCATTGGTTAGGTCACAACCTGAGTACTGTGTGCAGTTCTGGTCACCTCATTACACAAAGGACGTACTTTCACTAAAGAGGGTACAGAGGAGATTTACGAGGATGTTGCCTGGACTGTAAAAATGCAGCTATGAAGAAAGATTAGATAGGCTGGGGTTGTTCTACTTGGAACAGAGAAGGCTGAAGGGAGACCTGATTGAAATGGACATAATTTTGTGGGGCCTGAATAGAGTGGAGGTGAAGCGTCTATTCACCTTAGCAGAGGGATCAGTGAATAGCGGGCAGTGACGTAAAGTGCTTGGTAGAAGGACTAGCGGGGAATTGAGGAGAAACTTGTTCATCCAAAAATGCAGAATTGGCTCAGTGACAGGAAACAAAGGGTAATTGTTATAATAAAAGCAAAACACTGCAGATGCTGGAAATCTGAAGTAAAAACAAGAAATGCTGGAAATACTCAGCAGGTCTGGCAGCATATGTGGAGGGAGAAGCAGAGATAATGTTTCAGGTCAGTGAAGAAGTGTCACTGACCTGTAACGCTAACTCTGCTTCTCTCTTATAGATGCTGTCAGAGCTGCTGTGTATTTCCAGCATTTCTTGTTTTTATGAAACTGTAATTGTTGACGGGTATTTTAGTGACTGGAGGACTGCTTCCTTTGGCATTCCACAGGGTTCAGTCCTGGGTCCCCTGTTTTTAGTGAGGGTCTAGAACTTACTGCCTGTAAGGATAGTTGAGGCAGAATCCTTCCACTCATTCAAAAGGAGTCTGGATTTTCACCTCAAGTGCCATAATCTTCAGGGCTATGGATCAAATGCTGGAAGGTGGGATTAGAATAGGTGGATCATTTTTCGGCCGGTGCAGGTACAATGGGCCAAGTGGCCTCTTTCTCTGTCTTAAACTTTCTATGAGTATATTACATGAAATACACTATCCTCATTAACACTCACAGTTACGTCCTGAACGAACTCGATCAAGATTATCAGAAATGAGTTTCCATTAACCTATCCATGCTACTTGTCATTGATTAACCCATGTTTTTACAAGCAAGATATATTTTTGTGATGGGTTATGACATCTAGAAGTTTCCAACCACCAACGTTAGACTGATAGTTACAGGGTTTATCCAACCTCTACTTTTTTAAACAGTGCAACATTTACAACCCTGCAGTCCTCTGGCATCAATCCCATATCCAAGGAGGATTGAAAGATTCTGTCCAATGCCTCTGTTATTTGCACCATTCCTTCCCTCAGTAACTATCATACATCCCATCCAGACTGGATAAATGTTCTACTTTACTGCGGCACAAAATGGGTTGGATTGAAAGGTGTAACTGAACCTGTTTGTTCAGTGACTGTAATTAATGTCAGTCTCCATGGACCTTAATGGTGTCACTGGGGGGTTTCCCTCTTCTATTAAGAAGGACTCCTTTCAATGTGTTATCCTATCGTGTCAGCGGGAGCATCAACCCGGGCACTAACAGGGATCAGCGGCTGCAGAGAGAGGGAGAGGATAGATCAGAATCTGAACAATAGATTGGAATGTTACAACAATGGGTCAGAATCTGAGAACAATAGATTGGAATGTTACAACAATGGACAGGAGTTTATCCGATTGGTTTGGCCTGGTTACTGCAGATTATTATTGGATAACATTAGAATGGCGGATCTTTTATGCTCTGAGGATGATTCAATCTTTTTACTATCCCATCCTCGCAATTATTGGTGTCCCTCGTAAGTCTCTGTATCCAACTATTTGATTCATAAACCATATTTCACTGATTTAGTGTTCTTGTCATTTAAATCGTGAGAAGACTGAAACCATTATCTTCAGTTTCTGTCACAAACTCCATTCCCGGTCCATGATCTGCATCCCCTCACTGGCCGTTGTCTGAGGCTGAACCAGGAAGTTTACAACCTCTGCTATCTATTTAATGCTGAGCTGAGTTCATCCCCATATTCCCTCCATCCCCAACAGTGCCTATTGTTATGGCCAGGTGAGGAAGGCTCAAAGTCGCTCGTCTTTATTTGACCACAACAGTGTTTGTCCTTTATAAACAGTGAATATGCTGAACATCTGAGTGAGTGTTTTACATTTTACCTTTGGTGTGATGGTGGAGGGACCGATTAGACTGGTTCTCTTGAGTTTAAACATGAAAGAGGTGAGTTTATTATACTTAACAAAACAAACCCGATCTAAATACAATCATTAAAATAAATAGAACACATTTATGCACTCACTCAGACGAGAATCACACAGAAGCAGATTACAGAGTGAGAAGTAAATTTGTGGTTGGATTGGAGTCCAGAAGAAATATTTAAAAAAGAAAACTCATTCTGTGAGGTTTGACTATTCCGTGGTCTTGGTACTGAAGTTGTCACCTTGAAGTCTTTTTCTGGTCAAAGTGCAGTTTGTCACATGGTCCACATGGCTCAGGGATTTCTTTGAGGCAGACTTGTAGCAGGCTTTCTTCCCCTGGTTACTCTGTCTGTAGCAATCTGTAGGCTTGGAGGGCCCACAGTCACATGTAGTTTTCAAATTTGTGATGTTATCTGGAGAGAGAGACGGAGAGAGAGGGAGGGGTGTGGGGGAAACACAGCCCTTCTGCTTCAGCACATTTTGAATCACTGACTTGTCTGTTTTTGTCCAGGGGAAACTCTCTGCTTTCACAGAGATAGACAGTCTCCTGACTGCCTCAGTGTATTCGCTGAACCCTGACAATGAGATACAAGGTTTGGAACTTCTATCTGTCCAGGGCTCAGGATACCAGTATTTACTCTTGGAGGAGTTTGCTCTTTCAAATTCAATGTGTCAGGATGACATTGTATGCCGTGTTAATGAATGTAATCTTAGGTAATTGAATCACTGGAGCAAGCCAATGATTTGGGTCCAGGCTCATCAGACATGTGTCTCCTGTTGTAGGATTTAGAATGTGAAAAGGTGTTTCAGATGCCAATTGCGGTGGCCATCTTGGCTGCCAGTTTTTTTGAAGGATAGCTGCAAGATTTTTTTCTATTAAACGTTTACTGTAAGTTTCCAAACGATGAATTAAATTTCATAATTTGGCTTATTGTGTTATCTTGACACCGCCACAGCACACGGGGAAAAAATGTGATAACAAGAACATTTCATTGCAGAATTGTGGGAATAAAAAGAAGAAAGCACACATTCATTCTCAATAATCACTTCCCAAACTGACATATTAATCTTAGAATTACTGCAGCTGAGATTGTCTGTTGCAGTTGGACTGATTTAATGTTTTGATGTTTTGTCTGGGATGGTTATGTGTGGGAATCGACCCTGGACATTGCATCAGCGATTACATTGTTTTTTTTCTCTCCTGCAATGAATCTTTAACCATTCAGGTTCCTTCTCCTTGATAATCTTTCTCCCTAAACCGACAGTGTGTAATAAATTGTCTTTTTAGACCCTGTGAGGTGTCTGGGATTTCCTCTGGGCCTTTGTTCTTGCTGAGTTTGGTTTTGCAATTGTTGGGTTCGATTAGCTTTGTGCTTGGGACCTGATCATTGTGTTCTTCAGTGGGCAGATCAACACTGACCTTACTTTTAGCTTTCTGGTGAGGTACACAAGTGTTGTTTACTTTAGGGTATTTTCCCTTCCCTTTTCCCTCGACTATGGGGAGCAACATTTTTCGAACCAGCCCCATGTCCTCTGGGATTTTATGGCTCGCAGGTGGCTGTCCATCTTTCACTACACTCTCCTCCGGCACCTCGACTCGGTGAAACATCTCCCTCACTATTGGCTTGCCTTTTTGGGAACTTTCCTTTGTCATTGCATATTTCTGTAAATGCTGTTAGCTGACTTTTTAGGTTGCCTCATTGACCTGCATTTAAGAAGGAGAGTGTGGGGTCTAATTTATCTAACAATTCAGGGTTGGCAAATCGGAGAGTAGGGGATTCCAGTTGGGAATCCTCCTGGCCCTTCTCTAACCTGTCCTCACTGTCCTTTTCAATCCTTCTCTCCTGACAGTCTGCCAGATCGGTACTTGTCTGTTCCCTCCACAGCCTTTGCTTTTTTCCTTTGGTCTGGGTGTCAATTAAATAATTTACCTGACTATTCATTTTGCCACTCGATATGGACCACTGAACCGGGATTTCAGGGATTCACATGCATTGGGAATAGTAACAATACATGGTCTCTGTCTTGAAATGTTTTGGCCTTGGCATTTTTGTCTGCTTACCTTTTCATAACTGCCTGGGAGATCTTTAGGTATTCTTGAGCAATTGCACAGGCTGTCGTGAGCCACTTCCGGAGCATGGAAATGTAGTCTAACATGGAAGGCTCAACCCTGTGTCCCAAAACTACTCCTTGATTAGTTTAAGAGGACCTCTCACCTCGTGTCCATTAGCTAATTCAAAGAGACTAAAGTCAGTGGACTCAGTGGATATGTTCCTGGTAACCAACAGGTGAAATGCCATCCCTTTGTCCCAGTCATGGGGTTACTCATAGCAGTATGGCCTGATCATTGTCTTTGGATCTGGTGGTACTGCTCCAAAGCTCCTTGTGACTGTGGGTGGTAGACATTAGTTGGGTTATGTCTAGAATACCCATGACCTTTTCAAAAATACTGGACATAAAATGTGTGCCCTGATCCATCTGAATCTCAGCAGGTAGCCCATAACGGGTTCGCCCCTCCACCACTACCTTGGCTGAAATAGTTCTTCGGGGGAATGGCTTCTGGGAATCGGGTCACCACATTCATAATGGTGAGAAGATACTGGTTGTCCCGTTTTGTTTTCAGCAGGCGTCCCACATAATCTACCAGCATTCTGCTGAAGGGTTCTACAAAATCTGGTATGGGAATTAGGGTGAAGGTTTTATTGCAGGTTGGAGCTTCCCCACAAGGTGGCAGGTGTGACCAGTTGGACAGAACTCCACCACATCTTTGTGCAGTTGTGGTCAGTCAAAATGCTGTCTTATGTGGGCTTTAAATTTTCATCCATCAACATGTCCAGTCATTGGAAGTTCGTGGGCCATTAATATTTCTTTAAGGGACCTCAGCGGCACCACTATCTGGTGAAGCACTGTCCACTCTTCATCCGCAGGTCTGTGAGGAGGTCTCCACTTCCTCACCAGCACCTCATTCTTTAAATAGTAGCACTCTGCAACTCCCTCTTCTTCAGTTATGGTTTGGACAGTCTGTGATATATTTTAACACTGGGTCGAGTTGTTGAGCCTCAACGAAGGAAGATCTATTTAACACATCCTTTGTGTTCTCTACCTTCCCAAAGAAGGTTTCAGCCAACATGACAGTAGGGTCATCCGTCTCCAGTGTCAGTTCAGCCACCTCTGATGGGGATTGTTTAGCCATGGACCGAGTCACCACAGAATCAGGGAGAATGCCGGGGACCTTCCCCTGTAACTGCTCTGTGTCCCTGATCTCTTGTGGTCTCTCCAGAACCTTTGCGGATGCTGCCACCTTTTCCCTGCCAGATCAATACCCAGGAGCAGGTCCGCATGGCCACTGGTCCTGAAAATAGGTCGCACCCCTAGTGCACCCAATATAAAGGTATGGATATATACTGCCTTCCAATACCATTCTCCAACACTCTAGCATTCACTGCACTCTCGGAGAAAGGTCATGCCTATTCCCATCAGAAGGGATTGGGTGGCCCCTTTATCATTGAGTATGACCAGGGCTTGCTCACCTCACCAAAGGAGTATAGGGTCACTTTTCCCTGGGATTCAAAATCCTAGTAACGCTCAAGGATTTTGTTAAGTTTTCCCCCACTCTCTGTGGTCCGGTTACTGTGTCTGACTATTGCAGTTAAAGGCACAGCCTGACCTGCTGTGAATTCCATCAGCGCCCGTTTTCCTGCACTGATCTGGTGGACCCTGAGTAATCCTACAGGTTTTCCCCATCATTTACAACATTCAACTCGATGGTGACCTGCCTTGCTGCAGTGGAATCATACAGATCATTGGCCATTACTCCTGCTCTCAGTACCGCCCTATTTGGCCTGAGCGTGGACCCCTGGGTGTCCAGATTTTCTCCTTGCCTGTGGCTGCTCAGGCTCTTATCACCCTCCCACCTTTTATTCCCGGGTCTTTGGAGTGACTAGGGAATGCATTCCCTTTGGGGTTAAGGCCTTGTGTACATGGAAAAAAATCATCATCCAGAATTGCAACCTTCCTGGCTCTTTGAACCTTTTTTTCCTCTGTGTGGGTTTTAATGGGAGCGGGAGCGGGAGCGAGCTTTTGAACTCCTCGAGAAGGATCACCGCTCTGAGGTTTACATATGTGGGCTGTATCCTGATTTTCCGTATCTACTAGTCAGAGGCAAACATAAAAGCGGACTGTAAAATCTTCTATAGGTACGTAAAATGGAAACGTTTGGGTAAGACGTGTATGTGTCCATTGCAGGCAGAGTCAGGGCAATTTATAATGGGGAATCGAGAAATCGCAGAGAAGCAAAATGATCACTTTGTGTCTGTCTTCACTGAGAAAGATACAAGAAATATCCCAGAATTAGAGATCCAAGGGATTAGGGGGAATGAGGAAGCGAAGCAAATTAATATTAGTAAGAAGTTTGTGTTGGAGAAATTAATGGGGTTGAAGGTTGATAAGTCCCCAGGACCTGATATTCTAAATTCCAGAGTGTTGACAGAGGTAGCTATGGAGACAGTGGGTGCATGGGTGATCACTTTCTGGAACGGTTCCAGCATATTGGAAGGTCGCAAATGTCACCCCACGATTTAAGAAAGGAGGGAGAGAGAAAACGGGGAATTACAGATCTGTTAGCCTGACGTCAATAGGAGGGAAAATGGTAGAATCTATCACAAAGGATGAGATAAATGGATAATTGGATAATAATGATCTGATTGTGCATAGACAACATAGATTTATGAATGGGAAATCATGTTTGATGAACCTGTTGGAGTTTTTTGAGCATATTAGGAACAGAATTGATAAAGTGGAGTCGGTGGATGTAGTATATTTGGATTTTCAGATGGATTTTTGATAAAGTCCCCCACAGGAGGTTGGTTAGTAAAATTAAAGCACATGGGATAGGACGTAATATACTGGCATGGATTAAGGATTGGTTAACAAGCATAAAACAGAGAGTTGGAATAAATGGGTTATTCTCACTTTGGCAGGCTGTGACTAGTGGGGTAAGTAAAAAGGAAACATTTGGGTAAGTACTTGAGGCCCATCTGTTCACAATATGTATCATTGATTTAGATGTGGGGACCAGAGTAATAGTCCCAAGTTTGCAGATGATACAAAAAGATGTGGGAATGTATGTGTTGTGAGGAAGGTGCAAAGCGGCTTCAAGGGAATTTGGACAGACTTCGTGAGAGGGCAAGAACGTGGCAGATGGAATATAATGTGGAAAATATGAGGTTATCCACTTTGGAAGGAGGAATAGATGTGCAGGGTATTTCTTGAATGGTAAGACGTTAGAAGGTGTAGATGTAAAAAGGGATCTGGGTGCCCTTGTCAATAAGTCACTGAAGGCTGACATGCAGGGACAGCAAGCACTTAAGAAGGCTAATGGTATATTAGCCTTTATCACAAGAGAATTTGAGTACAGGAGTAGTGAAGTCTTGCTTCAATTGTATGGAACCTTGTGAGACCACACCTGGAGTACTGTGTGCAGCTTTGCACCCCTTACTTTCGGAAGTATATTATTGCCATAGGGGGAGTGCAACGAAGATTCACTAGACTTGTTCCTGGGATGGCAGGACAGTCCTATGAAGAGATTAGGAAAACTGGGCCTGGATTCACCAGAATTTCGAAGAATGTGATGTGATCTCATTGAAACCTACAACAGAATGAAATGGATAGACGGGTTGATGCAGCTAAGATGTCTCCCCTGGTTGGGGAGTCTTGAACCAGCAGAGACAATTTTAAATAAGGAAGAAGTCAGTTAGGACAGAGATGAGGCGAAGTTTCTTTACTTAAGGGGTTGTGAATCTTTGGAATTCTCTACCCCAGAGGGCTGTGGAAGCTCAGTCATTGATTATGTTTGAAGCAGAGATTGACAGATTTCTAAATACAGATGACATAAAGGGATATGGGGATTATAACATTAGAACATTACAGCGCAGTACAGGCTGTTCGGCCCTCGATGTTGCGCCGACCATCTGACCTACACTATTCCATTTTCATCCATATGTCTATCCAATGACCACTTAAATGCCCTTAAAGTTGGCGAGTCTACTACTGTTGCAGGCAGGGCGTTCCACGCCCCTACTACTCTCTGCGTAAAGAAACTACATCTGACATCAGTCCTATCTCTTTCACCCCTCAACTTAAAGCTATGTCCCCTCGTGTTTGCCATCATCATCCGAGGAAAAAGACTCTCACTATCCACCCTATCTAACAATCTGATTATCTTGTATGTCTCTATTAAGTCACCTCTCCTCCTCCTTCTCTCTAACGAAAACAACCCCAAGTCCCTCAGCCTTTCCTCGTAAGACCTTCCTTCCATAGAAGGCAACATCCTAGTAAATCTCCTCTGCACCCTTACCAAAGCTTCCACATCCTTCCTATAATGCGGTGACCAGAACTGCACGCAATACTCAAGGTGCGGCCTCACCAGAGTTTTGTACAGCTGCATCATGACCTCGTGGCTCCGAAACTCGATCCCCCTACTAATAAAAACTAACACACCATATGCCTTCTGAACAGCCCTATTAACCTGGGCAGCAACTTTCAGGGATTTATGTACCTGGACATCAAGATCTCTCTGCTCATCCACAATACCAAGAATCTTCCCATTAGCCCAGTACTCTGCATTGCTGTTCCTCCTTCCAAAGTGAATCACGTCGCACTTCTCCGCATTAAACTCCATTTGCCATCTTTCAGCCCAGCTCTGCAGCCTATCTATGTCCCTCTGTACCCTACAACACCCTTCGACACTATCCACAACTCCACCGACCTTCGTGTCATCCGCAAATTTACTAACCCACCCTTCTACACCCTCATCCAGGTCATTTATAAAAATGACAAACAGCAGTGGCCCCAAAACAGAACCTTGCGGTACACCACTAGTAACTAAACTCCTGGATGAACATTTGCCATCAACCACCACCCTCTGTCTTCTTTCAGCTAGCCAATTTCTGATCCAAAGCTCTAAATCACCTTCAACCCCATACTTCCGTATTTTCAGCAATAGCCTACCGTGGGGAACCTGATCAAACGCCTTACTGAAATCCATATACACCACATCCACGGCTTTACCCTCATCCACCTGTTTGGTCACCTTCTCGAAAAACTCAATAAGGTTTGTGAGGCACGACCTACCTTTCACAAAACCGTGCTGACTATCGCAAATGAACTTATTCTTTTCAAGATGGTTATAAATCCTATCTGTTATAACCTTTTCCAACATTTTACCCACAACCGAAGTAAGGCTCACAGGTCTATAATTACCAGGGCTGTCTCTACTCCCCTTCTTGAACAAGGGGACAACATTTGCTATCCTCCAGTCCTCCGGCACTATTCCTGTCGAGAATGACAACATAAAGATCAACAACAACGGCTCTTCAATCTCCTCCCTGGCTTCCCAGAGAATCCTAGGATAAATCCCATCTGGTCCAGGGGATTATCTATTTTCACTCTTTCCAAAAGTGTTAACACCTCCTCCTTGTGAACCTCAATCCCATGTAGCCTAGTAGGCTGTATCTCAGTAATCTTCTCGGCAACATTTTCTTTCTCTACTGTAAATACTGACGAAAAATAGTCATTTAACGCTTCCCCTATCTCCTCTGATTCCGCACACAACTTCCCACTACTAGCCTTGATTGGCCCTGTTCTAACTCTTATCATTCTTTTATTCCTGATATACCTATAGAAAGCCTTAGGGTTTTCTTTGATCCTATCCGCCAATGACTTCTCGTGTCCTCTCCTTGCTCTTCTTAGCCCTCCCTTTAGATCCTTCCTGGCTAGCTTGTAACTCTCAAGCGCCCTAACTGAGCCTTCACGTCTCATCCTAACATAAGCCGCCCTCTTCCTCTTGACAAGCGCTTCAACTTCTTGAGTAAACCACGGCTCCCTCGCTCGACAACTTCCTCCCTGCCTGACAGGTACATACTTATCAAGGACACGCATTAGCTGCTCCTTGAATAAGCTCCACATTTCGATTGTGCCCATCCCCTGCAGTTTCCTTCCCCATCCTACACATCCTAAATCTTGCCTAATCGCGTCATAATTTCCTTTCCCCCAGCTATAATTCTTGCCCTGCGGTATATACCTGTCCCTGCCCATCGCTAAGGTAAACCTAACCGAATTGTGATCACTATCGCCAAAGTGCTCACCTACATCTAAATTTAACACCTGGCCGGGTTCATTACCCAGTACCAAATCCAATGTGGCATCGCCCCTGGTTGACCTGTCCACATACTGTGTCAGAAAACCCTCCTGCACACACTGGACAAAAACTGACCCATCTAAAGTACTCGAACTATAGTATTTCCAGTCAATATTTGGAAAGTTAAAGTCCCCCTTAACCACTACACTCTTACTCTCGCTCTTGTCGAGAATCATCTTCGCTATCCTTTCCTCTACATCTCTGGAACTATTCGGAGGTCTATAGAAAACTCCCAACAGGGTGACCTCTCCTCTCCTGTTTCTAACCTCGGCCCATACTACCTCAGTAGAGGAGTCCTCAAACGTCCTTTCTGTCGCTGTAATACTCTCCTTGATTAACAATGCCACCCCCCCCGCCCTCCTTTACCCTCTTCTCTGTTCTTACTGAAACATCTAAATCCCGGAACCTGCAAAATCCATTCCTGCCCCTGCTCTACCCATGTCTCTGAAATGGCCACAACATCAGGATCCCAGGTACCAACCCATGCTGCAAGCTCACCCACCTTATTCCGGATGCTCCTGGCGTTGAAGTAGACACACTTTAAACCAAGTTCTTGCTTGCCAGTGCCCTCTTGCGTCCCTGTAACCTTATCCCCTACCTCACTACTCTCAACAGCCTGTACACTGGAACTACAATTTAGGTTCCCATTCCCCTGCTGATTTAGTTTCAACCCCCCCGAAGAGCACTAACAAATCTCTCCCTCAGGTTATTGGTACCCCTCTGGTTCAGGTGAAGACCTTCCTGTTTGTAGAGGTCCCACCTACCCCAGAAAGAGCCCCAATTATCCAGGAAACCAAAACCCTCCCTCCTGCACCATCCCTGCAGCCACGTGTTCAACTCCTCTCTATCCCTATTCCTCTCTTCGCTAGCACGTGGCACGGGCAACAACCCAGAGATAACAAATCTGTTTGTTCTCGCTCTAAGCTTCCACCCTAGCTCCCTGAATTTCTGCGTTAAATCCCCATCTCTCTTCCGACCTATGTCGTTGGTGCCTATGTGGACCACGACTTGGGGGTGCTCCCCCTCCCCCTTAAGGATCCCAAAAACACGATCAGAGACATCATGTACCCTGGCACCTGGGAGGCAACACACCAACCGTGAGTCTCTCTCGTTCCCACAGAACCTCCTATCTGTTCCCCTAACTATGGAGTCCCCAATGACGAATGCTCTGCTCCTCTTCCCCTTTCCCTTCTGAGCAACAGGGACAGACTCTGTGCCAGAGACCTGCACCCCATTGCTTACCCCTGGTAAGTCGTCCCCCTCAACAGTATCCAAAACGGTATACCTGTTGTTGAGGGAAACGGCCACAGGGGATCCCTGCACTGCCTGCTGGTTCCCTTTCCTTCCCCTGATGGTAACCCATCTACCTACTTCTTTTACCTGAGGTGTGACTGCCTCCCTATAACTCCTGTCAATAATCCCTTCTGCCTCCCGAATGATCCGAAGTTCATCCAGCTCCAGTTCCCTAATGAGGTCTGCGAGGAGCTGGAGTTGGGTGCACTTCCCGCAGATGCAGTCAGCAGGGACACTCTTGGCGACCCCTACCTCCCACATTCTGCAGGAGGAACATACAACTGCCTTTACCTCCATTCCCACTATTCTAGATTCCCAACAAATCTACTGAAAAACCAAACGAAAAAAAAAAGTCAAAACTTGTTCGCTTAGCAATCCGACGGACTGAACTTTTTAAATAAAAAGCTTACCTCATCAACACACCAGAGTCCTTTTTTTTTGGTTAGAGGAGGAGGGTGGGTCGGAGACACTACACGTGTAGTGTCTCGGGTACTGCCACTGCCCAAATAAATAGATTTCCCTTACCCAGCAGTCCCCTGGTCCTCCGAAACAAAAGGGGATTAACTTGTAACTTACTGAAATTGACCGCTCAGCTGTAAGTTCGCTCCGCACCTCGTTCTGTCAAAGCTGGTCCTCGCAAAAAGAAAAAGATTTTAAAACTGCCCAAATAAATAGTTTTCCCTTACACAGCAGTCCCCTGGTCCTCCGAAACAAAAGGGGATTAACTTGTAACTTACTGAAATTGACCGCTCAGCTGTAAGTTCGCTCCGCACCTCGTTCTGTCAAAGCTGCTCCTCGCAAAAAGAAAAAGATTTTAAAACTGCCCAAATAAATAGTTTTCCCTTACCCAGCAGTCCCCTGGTCCTCCGAAACAAAAGGGGATTAACTTGTAACTTACTGAAATTGACCGCTCAGCTGTAAGTTCGCTCCGCACCTCGTTCTGTCAAAGCTGCTCCTCGCAAAAAGAAAAAGATTTTAAAACTGCCCAAATAAATAGTTTTCCCTTACCCAGCAGTCACCTGGTCCTCCGAAACAAAAGGGGTTTAACTTGTAACTTACTGAAATTGACCGCTCAGCTGTAAGTTCGCTCCGCACCTCGTTCTGTCAAAGCTGCTCCTCGCAAAAAGAAAAAGATTTTAAAACTGCCCAAATAAATAGTTTTCCCTTACCCAGCAGTCCCCTGGTCCTCCGAAACAAAAGGGGATTAACTTGTAACTTACTGAAATTGACCGCTCAGCTGTAAGTTCGCTCCGCACCTCGTTCTGTCAAAGCTGCTCCTCGCAAAAAGAAAAAGATTTTAAAACTGCCCAAATAAATAGTTTTCCCTTACCCAGCAGTCCCCTGGTCCTCCGAAACAAAAGGGGATTAACTTGTAACTTACTGATAGTGTGGTAAAAAGGAATTGAAATAGAAGATAACCCATAATCGTATTGAATGGCGGGGCAGACTAGATGGGCTGAATGGCCTACTCCCGCTCCTATGTTCCGAAGCTGCTTAACTCTTTCAAACTGGAGGTAAGTTCGCTCAGGCTACTTTCGTAGTGTTCCGAAGTTTTGGTGGTACGCTTCTGATACTATCTCATATGCACCCTGGATAGCGTTTTTAGTCATCTCAGAATCTGATGAACTTTCATCTGGCAACAGTGAATACACCTCATGAGCTTTTCCTGTTACTTTGCTTTATAAAAACAGTGTCCAGTTCTCTGCCGGCCATTTCAGCTGCTTTGCAAGTTTTTCAAAAGTGACAAAAAATTCTGCCACATGCTCCTCATTGAACTTTAGAATGAACTGGGATAACTGTAAAAACTCAGCACATGGTCCTGAGCTATGCGCAGCTCCCTCACTAGCTGTGTCTTCACTGGGTGTACTGGGTCTTCCTCTAGTTGTTTGAGCCGCCTCAACTCCCTTTCCTCCTTCTCCTTCTGGAACACTCTTACTTTGTCCCTTTCTTGACGCTCACTCTGTTCTTTCTCGATCTCTCTGGAATTCCAATTCTTGTCTCTTCTGTTCTAGTTTTACCTTAGCTAACATTACTCTATCTGTTTGTGATTCTAACTCTGCTTGAGTCTTCAGCTTCAAGTGAAAAATGATTGGCCACAGGTCTTAGAATTTTGGGTTTCCTAGCTTTTGGGCGGAGAGTAATCCCTAACTGTCCAGCTACATTACTCAACTTTTCAACAGAGAGGGATTCTAAGCTTCACCGAGTTACTTCTCTCTGCATGTAACTCCTTTTATGCCAATGTAACTCCTTTATTCAAAAAGGGAGGGAGACAGAAAGCAGGAAAAATTATGAGGCCCATAGATAGGGTAGAGAAGAAGAAACTTTTCCCTTAGCAGAGGTGTCAATAACAGGGGGGCATTGATTTAAGGTAAGGGGCAAGTGGTTTCGAGGAGATTTGAGGGAAAAAAATATTTCACTCGGATGGTGGCTGGAATCTGGAGCACACTACCTGTAAAGATGGTAGAGGCAAGAACCCTCACAACATTTAAGAAGTATTTAGATGAGCACTTGAAATGCCATAGCATACAAGGTTATGGGCCAAGTGCTGTAAAAGGGGATTAGAATGGACAGGCTTGATCGCTGGCACAGACGGAGTGGGGCGAAGGGACTGTTTCTGTGCTGTAAAACTCTGTGCATCTGTGACACATCCAATTTCTCATTTGTTGTTGCGTTATGATCACTAGAACCGCCAGATTTCTGTTACAGCCAGGTGAGGAGGGGTCCCAGGCTCTCCTCTTGTCCTATCTTTTATTTCACTGCAGCCGGGCTTATTCCTTATTAGCAGTGGACATGCTGACCACCTCAGTGAGCATTTTACCTTTTACCGTTGTTGTGATCGTGAAAGAACAAATCAGACCGGTTTTCTTGAGTTCAAACAAGAGGTGAGTTTATTATACTTAACAATCTAAACTGAATCTAAATAAAATAATAAACATACACACATTCATGCACACACACACAGACCTGCAAATCACACGGAAATAAATTAGAGAGTGAGAACTAAATTTCTATTCGGATTAGAGTCCAGAATAAATTAAAAATAAACCAAAATCTGTGAGATTGGGTAATTCTGTGGTCTGCGCCTTTGCCTCCCTTATTTATAAGTGTCATGTCATCAGCAAGAATTTAAATTATGTTGTTTTGCATATAAGTTTATGTCACTTGTATATTTATCTATATGTCAGGAAGAGCACTGGTTTTAATACTGACCCCTGAGAAACAGCACTGTATTCTCCCCCTCCCCCAGTCTGAATAATGTCTGTTCACCACTTCTCTCTGCTTTCTGTCCCCGAGTCAGTGTTATATCCACTCTATCACTGTCACATTAATCCATATGTTCCATTTTTCATAACAAGTCTATGAAATGTCATTTGATCACAGGCCTTTTGATAGTCCAGATACATAACAGGAAACATACTATCCCCATCAACACTCACAGTTATGTCATCAACTAACTTTATCAAGATTATCAGACATGATTTTCCATGATCCTATCTGTATTGTTTATCATTTAATATCACATGTTTTTCCAAGAATGATATATTTTTGCACTGGGTCACGGCCTCCAGAAATTTCCAACCACCGACATTAGACTGACTGGTCAGTAGTTATCGGGTTTATCTAATGTCTCCTTATTTAAACAGCTTGTAACAGCTTTGCCATCACTCCCAGATCCAAAGAGGATTGAATGCTTCTGGCCAGTGCCTCTGCTATTTCCACATTCCTTCCCTCAACAAACCTCATATATCCCATCTTGACTGGGTAAATCTTCAACACTATTGTGGTGTAAAAAGTGTTGGATTGAAAGGTGTTAACTGAACCTGTTTGTTCATTGACTGTAATTAACGTCAGTCTCCAAGGACCCGAATTGTGTCACTGGAGGGTTTCCCTCTTCTATTAATAATGGACTCCTTCCAATGTGCTGGCTCATAGTGTCAGTGGGAGCATCACCCCCGGCACTAACTGAGATCAGCGGCTCCAGAGAATGAGAGTGGAGAGATCAGAATCTGAGAACAATAGATTGGAATATTACAATAACGGGTCAGAATCTGAGAACAATAGATTGGAATGTTAAAACAATGGTTCAGAATCTGAGAACAATAGATTGGAATGTTAAAACAATGGTTCAGAATCTGAGAACAATAGATTGGAATGTTATAACAATGGACAGCAGGAGTTTCTCCTATTGGTTTAGCCTTGGTACTGCAGATTATTTTTGGATAACATTAGATTTGCGGATCTGTTATGCTCCGAAGATGATTCAAACGATTTACTATCCCTAACTCGCTATTATTGGTGTCCCTGGCAAGTCTCTGTATCCAACTATTAGATCTATAAATCATATTTCACTGATTTAGTGTTCTTGTCATGTAAATCTTGGGAAGACTTAAGCCACAGTCTTCAGTCTCTGTCTCACATTCCGCTCTGCATCCACTATCTGCATTCCCCTCACTACCCAATGTCTGAGGCTGAGACAGACTGTTTGGAATCTCTTTGTTATATTTATATTCTGAGCTGAGTTCATTGCCATATTCCGCCTATCACCAACCCTACCTGCTACTACCTCTGTAATATCACCCATCATCACCTCTGCCCATCTGCTAATAAACCCTCATCTGTGCCGTTGTTAAATCCACACTTAACTATTCCAATTCTATCCTGGTCACGCTCCCAGATATCAACCTGCATAAACAACAGCCCATCCAGAACTCTGCTGCCTGTATCCTAACTCAGACCAAATCCCGATCGCCCATGACTTCTGTGCTCACTGATCAACATTGGCTCCGGGTCTGGCAGCAGCTAAATTTTAATATTCTCATTCTTGTGTTTGAATCCCTCCATTGCCTCACCCCTCCAATTATTCCCATTTCCCTTCCATTGCACATATTCTTGTAAATCTTATGCCTTCAAGTCTTTTTCCAATTCCCTTTCAGCAGTGAGCTGTTTTCACTCTATTTCTTCTCCTGCTGTGATTTTCACTCTATGACGTTTCACTCTATGATGGCACTGGTGCCAACGCTATGGAAACCTGGAACTATAAAATGATATGAACTGCACAGCCGGCCACTTCTAGTGTGGCCAGCACCGTGCCCAGAGCTGGGCAGGGAACTCGCCTGGGTATACTGTGCATGTGCTGTTTGTGTGAGGAAGGGTTTGAATTGACGTCAATCTGCCATTACGACAGCTTTGATGAACGTCTTTAAATCTTGATCTGTGCATGTCGACTGACCGCCTGTGTTAGTCACTCTCAGCTTAACATACATTCAGCAGCACGAAGGAGCCCCACTGGTGTTATTTAAAAGGACCAGGAATCCAACGTACAGGTGAGGGGCTTGTGACTTACCTTTGCTATTGTAAAGTTAGTGGAGGTGCTGTGGATGGTTTTCTGGAGGTTGTGTTGTAAGCTGCTGCAGACATTCATGGAGGACAGAGGATTTGGTGAACCAACTCTGGACGAGGTATGGGGACTGTAGTGACACTGTTTCTGGGTCTGTCACATGACCAACAAATGGAGCAGAGGCTGCAGAGAGGGGAAGCTCTGTAATGAGGGAGAAGGAGGGGGCTCTGCCTTACCCACCCCGGTTTTGCAAGAGCACTTTTCCTACCTACACCTAACCCAGGAGCAGTGTGTGAGGTGACTCTGATTCAATAAAGAGGTGGTCGCAGAGCTGTGTAACCTCCTGCAACACGACCTGGAGCCTCACACCAGGGTGAGGACGGAGCTGTCAGTGGCTGTTAAGGTCACAGTTTCATTGAACGTCTATGTATCTGGATTTTTAGAGGCAGGAGCATGAGACAAATCTAACGTAGGGATGTAGAAATCGATGTAGTCATAAAATAATTGCCGACATAAAAGGAGGCCATTTTACCCCTCCGTGCCAGCTCAATCTGGAACAATCCAGTCATTCCCACTCCCCCTCTCAATCCCCCTATCCCTGCAAGTTCATTTCCTTCAGGTGCCCATCCAGTTTCCTTTTGAAATCATTGATTGTCTTATCTTCCACCACCCTCACGGGCAGTGAGTTCCATCTCATTACCATTCACTGTGTAAAAAAGTTCTTTCTCATATTCCCCCTGTATCTCTTACCCAAAACCTTCCATCTGAGTCCCCTTGTCCGTGTTTCATCAGTAAATGGGAATAGTTTTTCCTTGTCTATCTTATCTACTTCTGTCATAATCTATCTTGTAACCCTCTATCAAATCTCTCTCAATCTCCTTTGCTCCAGGGAGAACAACTCCAGCTTATCCAAACTAACCTTGTAACATCGATAGCACAGATAGATGGATATTTGCTCTGTTTGTAAACCCGTGCCATTCCTGCACTGTATGTGTTTGATGGGGACAGTGTAGAGGGAGATTTACTCTATATCTAACCCTGTTTATTTTTCTTCCCCTTTTATTTATCCCATATTGAAGGGGCCTTTATTATCAGGCCCGCTTTATATACATATTTAAATTTTAAAAATAACTTTATTTAAAACAGATAAATAAACCTAAATCTCAAATTAAAATGCCATTCGCGGCGTCGATGATGCACTCCAGTCCCTGTGGTGCCCACCGGTCACAGAAGGCCTCAAGCGTACCGGCGCAAACTACATGCTCCTTCTCCAGGGACACCCGGGCGCGAGCGGAACTGCAGAAGAGGGGCTGGCAATCGGGGAAACGGACCCCCCGACGGCCCGCAGCATGGACCTGTGAATTGCCACCTTTTCCAGACCCAGGAGCAGACTGACGAGGAGATCCTCCTCCCGGCTTAAACCCCTCCGCACCGGGTGCCCAAAGATCAGGAGCATGCGACTGAAGTGCAGCCAGAACATGTGGTGCAGCCCCTTCAAATACTCAAAGAGGGGCTGCAACCTCGCACACTCCGTATATATGTGAAACACGGACTCGTCCAGGACGCAGAAAGTATAGGTGGCCTGGGAGTCCGTGAACCAACGTAAATGTCTGCTGTACGGGACCGCCCTGTGCAACACCCTCCACCCCAGGTCCCCGAGGTAAAGGGGGAAGACTCCCGCGTAAAGAGGCCTCCATCGGGGTTTCCCCTCGCTGCCAGATTGCAAGGCAGACCGCCAGGGCGTATCCGGCCGGCTGACGAAGGTGAGGAAGTGGAGAGCGTGCAGGAGCAGCCCGTACAGGAAACCCCTCTACGCTGACTGGAATGGCACGGAGGGCATTTTCCGAGAGGCGGCTCGGGCTGTGTGGGACTGGCTCCTGAGGAGGGTTTGGGGGCCTGGGTCCGCTCTCCCGAGCCCAATCACCACCCACAGTGAGGGGCATCCCAGGTGCTTCGGCTACTCCTCTGCCCACTGGTCCGACCATGGAGTAGGCCGCCCGGACAGCCGAGGCACTCTCCTCAGCTGGCGAGGGAGCACCCTGACTGAGCGCGACCATGTTCCAGACTCGGAATAGATCCCGATAAACGACAGGCAACTCCCTCAGAGAGGCGCGGCTGACGGACTCCACTGGGAGCTGCGTGTCGTCTTGAACGCAGTGACACTGGTGGAAATAATACGTCGCCAGCGCACACCATCTGGGAGGACGATCTCTGCAGGTATCTCTGCAGGGTCCGAACGTGGAGAGTCGCAGCCTGGGTGCGGACGCACACCAGCGACTGGCCGCCCTCCTCCATCAGGAGACTCAGGACCACGGCAGAGACCCTGTGTTTCCTCTTGCCCCAGATGAAATCGACGAATTTCTTCTGGTTCTTGGTGTGTAATGCAGGGGGCGGGGCCAAAGTGACCAACGGGTACCACAGCATGGAGGCCACAAGTTGGTTTATGTCCAGCGCCCGGCCCCTGTAGGAAAGCACTCGGAGCGGTCCTGCCCAGCGCCCCAGCAGAGTGGTGACTTTCGCTCCCAACTCCTGCCAGGTTGCCGGCCAGGCTTCCTCAGGAGGGCTAAGGTGGACTGCCAGATAGGGGAGGGATGTGGTGCTCTACACAAAAGGTGTTAAGTCTTTCGGCAGGGAGTCCACCCGTCACTGACCCACCAGGGGTCTGGAACATTCCTCCCAATTGATCCTCGCGGAGGACGCAGCAGAAAAGGTCTGCTGGCAGTCGCGCATCCTCCACAGGTCAATGGGATCTGTGACTGTGAGGAGCACGTCGTCGGCGTAAGCCGAGAGGACAACACGCGTGGCCCGCTCGCGCAGAGCCAATCCCGCCAACCTCCTGCGAAGCAGGCACAGGAAGGGCTCCACACAGATGGTTTGCAATTCGTCGGACATGGGGCATCCCTGATGCACTCCTCTCCCAAAGCGAAGGGGCGCAATCACGGACCCGTTAACTTTGACTAGACACTCTGCGGTGGCGTATAAAAGTCGGACCCGGGCCACAAAATGCGGCCCGATTCTGAAAGCACGTAGAGTCCTGAAAAGGTATTCGTGATCCACCCTGTCGAACACCTTCTTCTGATTGAGGGAGAGAAAGGCGGCCGACTGACCAGTCCTCCAGGCAAGATGGATCAAATCCTGGACCAGGTGGATTTTGGACTGGATTGACCAGCCTGGGACCGTGTAGGATGGGTCGTGGTAGATCATGATTGCCAGCACGGAGCCCAGGCAGGTTGACATAACCCGGGCGAAAATCTTATAATCCATACTGAGGAGGGAGACTGGACGCCAGCTTTTAAGCAGGCAGAGATTGCCCCACTTCGGCAGCCGGACGATGACTCAGTCGCCAGGCTTTCCCCCAGGACCTGCGTGTAATCGTCCCCCAGGACGTCCCAGAACGCCCTGAGGAACTCAATGGTCAGCCCGTTCAGCCTCCGGGATTTGCCTGTCGAGAGCACCTGGAGGGCGCTGGTCAACATGAGTGGAGCCTCCAATCCTTCGACGCCCTCCGGGCTGCTCTGTAGCAAGTCTTCCCACAAAACTCTCCGCGCCTCCTCGCTGGACGGATCCGGAGAGAACAACGCACTGAAATAAGTGCGGACCAGGAGGCCCATTTCCTCCAAATGTGTGACGGAGGATCCGCCGTCGGCCAGCAGCTCGACGAGCTGCTTACGGACCCCCTGCCATTTTTGCAGAGAGTAGAAGAAGGATGAGGCGCAGTCTAAATCTTCCAGGAACGGGATACGTGACCTCACATCCACGCCTCGGGACCCTTTGTGCTGCAGGTCCCTCAGCGCACCCTTCTTGCCCTTATATGCCTGCCACAGTTGCCAGGTCCACTACGGCATGACCGAGGTATGACTCCAAGTCGAGCACCTCCCTCTCTAGGCGCCCGATCTCGGCTTCCCGCCTCATGGTCGACCCCTTCGCGTGCTCCTGACAGAAGATGCGGATGTTGTCTTCCCACATCCTACCATAGCCTCAAGGAGGGGAGGCCCCCCGTGCTTCCTTCTCCAGACGGCCCAGAATCTACGGAACGAGTCCCAGAATCGTTCGTCCTCCAGCAGCCAGTTGTGAAAGTACCAGGACCCGGACCCTGCCCGCTTTCAAACGGAGTGAACTCCACCCACACCAGGTGGTGGTCCAAGCACGGCACCAGCCGCATGGTGGCCGCCGAGAAGCGGGAGACGTATGCCTGAAAAAATTAGAGGTGGTCGATTCGTGACCCTCCTCCTCCAGACCTCCACGTGAAGGTGCTGGAGTCGGGATGGAGATTCGGCCAGACGTCTACCAAGTTGAGGGAGCTGATCAGTTCCCTCAACTTCTCCACCGACGCTTGGCCGCACGGGGGACCGGAGCAATCCCCCAACTCGAGGGTGCAGTTAAAATCCTCCCCCCCCCCCCGAGGATGATGCACTCGCCACTATCGATGGAGTTCAAGAGAGTGGACACTTCTTCAAAGAAGCGAGCTTGCAACGTGCCGGGCCTGGGCGCATACACGTTCACAAAGTGGAGCGGCACGCTACCCAGGCGAACGGTGACGTGGAGTAAGCGGCCCGGCAATAGGTCGTTGACACCAAAGATCTCGGGCTGAAAGGTCGGGGCCAACAAGATACCCCACTAGAAGTAGGGGTGTGGTGACGCATGTAGGCCCCACCCTGCCACTCCAGGAGCCAGGTGGCTTCGTCTCCCGGAACGCTGTGGGCTTTCTGCAGAAAGCTCACCCGTATCTCCCTTCCATAAGGACTGAGTGATTGTGAAATCTGCGGTGAGACCCCCTGCTGCACTTGATGTTGATGTTCTCTATGGTTATCTTCATGTCAAAGGTACTCAAAAGCCGTCTCCAACACCTCACTGTGAGGAGGGAGTGGAAGTGCACCTGGCCTTCCATTCACCAACAACCCATTGAGGAATGCATTAAAAAGCCGCCTCATAACCAGTTTCACGCTTGCACGCTTTCCCACTTTCTTGAGGGCGGCACGGATGGACTGGATGATCAGTGCCAGACTTGACCAACGGCCGAGGGCCAGCTGAGCCTTATTGCAGCAACCACTGCTAGCCTTGATGAATTCCCTGAGTTCCACCGTGGGGATGACAGGAGACTCGGTGGGAGGCACGAGGGACTCCACCATTTCACTGGTGATGGAATCAAGGTCATCCTCCGTGCCCCACACCGAGTTTCCATCCTCCTCCTGGTCATCACCCACCACAGACTGTGGGGCGGACGCCCCGGCCGCGCCAGCTGCTCCCATCTCTGTCACGATCCCACCTCCAGGATCGATGGTGGAGAAGTCTTCTCTGGGTTCTACTGTGAAACTGGAGCGTGTGGGCACCAGAGGTTCAGGAACCCTCTTCACCTCCGTCCCCAGGCCAATGTGTGGTCCAGGGGATATTGGTGTTCCCGACTCTGGAAATCCAGCCAGAGCCGAGAACAGAGGCGGAGAGAGGAGGCCATCTCCTGCTCTGCCAGCACCCACAGGTCCAGCAGATGAGGCAGCATTTGCGGTTATAATCGGGTCTGGTGTCTTCTGGTAGTGAGTGGATTCTGGCTGGGAAGGCCGACCCAATGGAGCCTTGCCCACCTCTTCACTCAGGGCACCCGACCCAATGGCAAAATGGGAGGCGTCCCCAGGCTCCCCCACCAAAAGTAGAGCTCCACTTGTTCCCACAGGAGGGGCTGCATGTAGAGGGGCCTCCCCCTCCCCTCCATCCTGAGTAATAGGGAGCTCCTGCCCAGACTTTGCAGCCTTCATGTTGGTGGTGGTGGCAGGAGGACCCTGCACCTCAGAGCCCTGTATTACCTTGTGGAGGGGTGCCTTCTCCTCTTTTTGCCGCTAAGGCGCATCGGCTCAGAGACCTCCATGTCATCAGAGGCCTCAGCCACCGCACCCTCCTTTTTTTAGTTACTCTAGGCCTGAGCCCAGCCCTGGGTCAGTTGAATTGCCTGGGAGCGGACCGTGGGCTGAGCTCAGGCTCGGGTTGTGTCATGGTGTCCAGGGGACGAGCCTCTCGGTGTTTACTTTTCCTCCACGCCTTTCTTCCACCCGGACGGGCATTTCCCTCCCCGCTGGAGGCTGTGAAAACCATAGCCTCCGGAACCGACTGGGCAGTGTCTGTAGGATGTGTGTTGGAATTGGAGGTGGTGCAGTGGCGCCACACTGGGCCGCCGAGGTGGAAATGGTGGACGAACATGCCCCACCCCCTTGCAGATGAGGCACCGCGCCCCGTCCGAGGTCCAGAAGACGCGGTAGGCCGTCCCCTGGAACTCTACATCGAAATCGCCCTCCAAGACCTCCTCCCACGCCAGCTGAATAAGTATCTGGCGGCGGAAGGAGTAGACATGCCGGAGGCTGTGCTCCCAAAGATCGAGCGGGACTGGGGGGAGCCCCGACCTTACCTCCCCCAGATGGTGCAGGTGGGGGAGGAGGAGCTCGCTGGGAAGGAAGGGCGGGACATTTGATAGTATTATCCGCTGCGCAGTGGCCCCAAGAGGGAGCACCGGCATGAAATTCCCACCCACAGTGAGCCCTTTATTCAGGGTCAGGGACATGGCCTGCTCAGTCTTCAGGAAGAACACAGCCTTCCCCTACATTTTTGAGGCTGCCACAATGGTCGAGGGGCCGACAACCTTGGCCATTGCCTTCACACAGGCCTCTATAGACATATTGGGATGGGTGTAACCCTTCACCCCATGCTTCGATGTCAATATTTTAAATGGTGACAGGGCCACAGGAGCAGCTGCTGCAGCATAGGAAGGCCCCTCCACTGGAAAGGACTGTAAAGCCATGGGGTAGACCCAACGTTGAGAGAAAAAATAAAAATAGAAATCGAGAGAAAGGAATAACAAATAATGAGTTATCCCAAAAAGCATCGACTGGAGGGCATGGCTCGGGTGAGAGGCTGAATGAGAGGAGGGTCTGGAGGAACCAATCTATTTGCCGATGTTAGTTCAGGATGTCCTTGTGCTGGTCTTCCAGTTGGTGGTGGGAGGGTGCGATGTCTTCAACTGGGACAGCTGTAGTTGCCCCGGCACACTCTGCTTCTGATGTGGTTTACACAGTTAAGAGAAAGTCTCTTCACCTGGGCAGCTCCAGCTATCCCAGGCTAGCTCTTTGGAGTGGGGAAAGAGCTCCTATTCAATGCTTTTAAACACAGGAGCTCCCTGTTCAAACAAGCAATCCCACCCAAGGTTTTATGGTCTCTTCCTTTCCCCCTCCGTACAACAATCAATGAAAGGATTAAAAAACCCTAACTCACATGAGTTGTCAGTTCGTCTGACCTCCTGCTTTCTTCTTTCAAAAAGACAAATGCAAACCCTTTGTTTCAACCTCCGTCTCTCCCTCTTGCAGCAGTCTTCCAGCATCCAGCCTTCAGCATCTGCACACAGCTGCATCTCGTTGATGCACTCAGCACCTCCAATTAGCCAGGAGTCACCCCGTTTTTTTTTTCTCTCGAGGGGGCCTTTATTCCTCAGGCCCCCTTTATATATGTTTTATGTCGAGGGGGCCTTTATTCCTCAGGCCCCCGTTATCTACACGCTTATATATTTTTTTTAAATAACTTTATTAAAACCAGATAAATAAACAAAAAACTCAAATTAAAATGCCATTTTCGGCGTCAACAATGCACTCCAGTCCCTGCGGTGCCCACCGGTCGTGGAAGGCCTCAAGCATACCGGCGGACACCGCATGCTCCCTTTCCAGGGACACCCGGGCGCGAACGTAACCGCGGAAGAGGGGTAGGCAATCGGGGAGGACGGACCCCCCGACGGCCCGCAACCTGGACCTGCGAATTGCCACCTTGGCCAGGCCCAGGAGCAGACCGACGAGGAGATCCTCCTCCCGGCCCAAGCCCCTCTGCACAGGGTGCCCAAAGATCAGGAGCGTGGGACTGAAGTGCAGACAGAATTTGAGGAGCAGCCCCTTCAGATACTCAAATAGGGGCTGCAACCTCGCACACTCCGTATAAATGTGGAACACGGACTCGTCCAGGCCGCAGAAAGTACAGGTGGCCTGGGAGTCCGTGAACCTACTTAAAAGCCTATTGCACGGGACTGCTCTGTGCAGCACCCTCCACCCCAGGTCCTCGATGTAAAGGGGGAAGACTCCCGCGTCGAGAGACCTCCATCGGGGTTTCCCCTCGCCGCCAGATAGCAACGCGGACCGCCAGGGCGTGTCCGGCCGGCTGACGAGGGCGAGGAAGTGGAGAGTGTGCAGGAGCAGTCCGTACAGGAAACCCCTCCGCGCCGATTGGAATGACACGGAGGGCATTTCCGAGAGGCGGCTCGGGTTGTGTGGGACCGGCTCCCGAGGAGGGTTTTGGGGCCTGGGTCCGATGAGCAGTTCCGGCCGAGCGGGGGTCAGCTCGGCCGGGATCGCTTCGCACTCCCGAGCCCCCTCGCCACCCGCAGTGAGGGGCGTCCCGGGGGTTTCGGCTACTCCTCCGCCCGCCGGACCGTCCCCGGAGTCGGCCGCCCGGACAGCCGAGGCGCTCTCCTCCGCCGGTGGGGGAGCGCCCTGACTGGAGGCGACCATGTTCCAGACTTGGAAAAGATCCCGGTATAAGACAGGCAACTCCCTCAGAGAGGCGCAGCTAACGGACTCCACCGGGAGCTGCGTGTCGTCTTGAAGGCAGTGACACTGGCGGAAAAAATACGTCGCCAGCGCACACCATCTGGGAGGACGCTCGATGTACAGGTATCTCTGCAGGGTCCGAAGGCGGAGAGTCGCAGCCTGGGTGCGGACGCACACCAGCGACTGACCGCCCTCCTTGATCGGGAGACTCAGGACCGCGGCAGAGACCCAGTGTTTCCTTTTGCCCCAGAAGAAATCGACGAGTTTCTTCTGGATCTTGGTGGCAAATACAGGGGGCGGGGCCAGAGTGACCAACCGGTACCACAGCATGGAGGCCACCAGTTGGTTTATGACCAACGCTCGGCACCTGTAGGAAAGCACTCGGAGCAGTCCTGTCCAGCGCCCCAGCCGAGCGGTGACTTTCGCCTCCAACTCCTGCCAGTTTGCCGGCCAGGCTTCCTCAGCGGGGCTAAGGTGGACTCCCAGATAGAGGAGGTGCGTGGTGCTCCACGCAAAAGGTGTCATCTCCTCCGGCAGGGAGTCCACCCGCCACTGACCAACCAGGAGTCCGGAACATTTCTCCCAATTGATGCTCGCGGAGGACGCGGCAGAAAAGGTCTGCTGGCAGTCGCGCATCCTCCGCAAGTCAACGGGATCTGTGATTGCGAGGAGCACGTCGTCGGCGTAAGCCGAGAGGACGAGCCGCATGGCCGGCTCGCGCAGAGCCAATCCCGTCAACCTCCTGCGAAGCAGGCACAGGAAGGGCTCCACGCAGATGGTATACAATTGGCCGGACATGGGGCACCCCTGACGCACTCCTCTCCCAAATCGAAGGGGCGCCGTCAAGGACCCGTTAACTTTGACTAGACACTCTGCGGCGGCGTATAAAAGTCGGACCCGGGCCACGAAATGCGGCCCGAGTCCGAAAGCGCGCAGAGTCCCGAAAAGGTAATCGTGATCCACCCTGTCAAACGCCTTCTCCTGATCGAGCGAGAGAAAGGCGACCGGCTGACCAGTCCTCTGGGAAAGATGGATCAGGACCCGGACCAGGTGGATGTTGTCCTGGATGGACCGTCCGGCACTGTGTAGGACTGGTCGGGGTGGATCATGTGGGCCAGCACGGAGCCCAGGCGGGTAGACATAGCCCGGGCAAAGATCTTATAATCCGTGCTGAGGAGGGAGACCGGACGCCAGTTTTTAAGCAGGCGGAGATCGCCCCTCTTCGGCAGCAGGACGATGACCACCCTGCGCCACGAGAGGGGCATCTCCCCGGTCGACAGGCTTTCCCCCAGGACCTGCGCGTATTCGTCCCCCAGGACGTCCCAGAACGCCCTGAGGAACTCCACGGTCAACCCAGCCAGCCCTGGGGATTTTCCCCTCGAGAGCTGGTGGAGGGCACCAATCAGCTCCGCTAACGTGAGCGGAGCCTCCAATTCTTCGGCGCCCTCCGGGCTGACCTGCGGCAGGTCCTCCCACAAAACTCTGCGCGCATGCTCGCTGGATGGATCCGGAGAAAACAACGCACTGTAATACGTCCGGACCAGGAGGCCCATTCCCTCCGGATCCGTGATGGAGGATCCGTCGTCGGCCAGCCGCTCGACGAGCTGCTGACGGACCCCCCGCCATTTTTCCAGCGAGTAGAAGAAGGGTGAGTCGCGGTCCAATTCTTCCAGTATCTGGATCCGCGACCTCACGTACGCGCCTCGGGACCCTATGAGCTGCAGGTCCCTCAGCGCGCCCTTCTTCTCTTTGTACGCCTGCCACAGGGCCGGGTCCGCGATGGCATGACCGAGGCAGGACTCAAAGTCGAGCACCTCCCTCTCAAGGCGCCCGATCTCGGCTTCCCGCCTCTTGGTCGACCCCCTCGCGGACTGCTGACAGAACACACGGATGTGAGTCTTGCCCACATCCCACCAAAGCCTCAAGGATGGGAAGCCCCCCTGCTTCCTTCTCCAGTCGGCCCAGAATCGACAGAACGAGTCCCGAAATCGCACGTCCTCCAGCAGCCGGTTGTTAAAGTGCCAGTACGCGGACCCCGCCCGCGTGCGGATCGGAGTAAACTCCGCCCACACCAGGCGGTGTTCCGAGCACGGCACCAGCCGCATGGAGGCCGCCGAAACGCGGGAGACGTACGCCTGCGAAATGTAGAGGCGGTGGATTCGCGACCCCCCTCCTCCAGACCTCCACGTGAAGGCGCTGGAGTCGGGATGGAGATTCCGCCAGACGTCCACCAAGTTAAGGGAGCTGATCAGTCCCCTCAACTTCTCCACCGATGCTTGGCCGCGCTGGGGACCAGAGCGATCCCCCACCTCGAGGGTGCAGTTAAAATCCCCCCCGAGGATGATGCACTCGCCGCTATCGATGGAGCTCAAGAGAGCGGACACTTCTTCAAAGAAGCGCGCTTGCAACGTGCCGGGCCTGGGCGCGTACACGTTCACAAAGTGGAGTGGCACGCTTCCCAGGCGAACGGCGAGGTGGAGCAAGCGGCCCGGCACTAGCTCCTTGACCCCCAAGATCTCCGGCTGAAAGGTTGGGGCCAACAAGATAGCCACCCCACTAGAAATAGGGGTGAGGTGACTCATGTAGACCCCACCCTGCCACTCCAGGAGCCAGGTGGCTTCGTCTCCCGGAACGGTGTGGGTTTCCTGCAGAAAGCTCACCACGTATCTCCCTTCCCTGAGGACTGAGAGATTGTGAAATCTGCGGTGAGCCCCTCTGCTGCCGTTGATGTTGAGGCTGGCTATGGTTATCTTCATGTCAAAGGTACGTAAAACCCGTCACCAACACCTCACTGTGAGGAGGGAGTGGAAGTGCACCTGGCCCTCCACTCCCCCAGCAACCCATTGAGGAACACATTAAAACGGCGCCTCTCAACCAGTTTCACGTCCGCGCGCTTGCCCGCTATCTTAAGGGCGGCACGGACGGACTGGATGATCAGCGCCAGATTCGACCAACGGTCGAGGGCCAGCTGAACTTTATTGCGGCAACCTCTGCAAGCCGCGAGGAAATCCCGGAGTTCCGCCGTGGGGATGAGAGGAGATTCGGTGGGAGGCACGAGGGACTCCACCACCTCACTGGCGATGGAATCAAGATCATCCTCCATGCCCCGCACTGAATCCCCATCCTCCTCCGGGTCGTCACCGCCAGCGGCCGACACATCCACCACACACTGTGGGGCGGACGTCCCGGCCGCGCCAGCTGGTCCCGCCTCCGTCACGATCCCACCCCCAGGATCGATGGCGGAGGAGTCCTCTCTGGGTTCTATTGTGAAACTGGAGCCTGTAGGCACCAGCGGTTCAGGACCCCCCTCCACCTCCATCCCCAGGCCAATGACTGGTCCAGGGGAGACAGAAGTTCCGGACTCCGGGAAACCAGCCGGAGCCGAGACTGGAGGCGGCGAGAGGAGGCCATCTCCCGCTCCGCCAGCACCCACAGGCCCAGCAGATGGGGCAGCATTCTCAGTTATAACTGGGTCGGGTGTCTCCTGGTTGGTGGTGGACTCCGGCTGGGAGGCCCGACCCTCTGGGGCCTCGCCCTCCCCTTCATTCAGGGCACCCGACCCAGTAGCAGTGGCGGAATGGGCGGTTTCCCCAGGCTCCCCCACCACAAGCAGGGCCCCACTTACTCCTTCAGGAGGGGCCTCATGTGCCGGGGCCATCCCCTCCCCTCCATCCTGAGGAATAGGGAGCACCTGCCCGGACTTTGCAGCCTTGGTGGTGGCGGTAGGGGGCACCTGAGGACCAGAAACAGGAGGCAGCTCCCCTCCAACAGATTGGCCCTGCACCTCAGGGCCCTGTGTTATTTCTGTGGAGGGGTGCCTTCTCCTCTTTTTCGCACTTGGGCGCGGAGACTCAGAGACCTCCATGTCATCAGAGGCCTCCGCCTCCGCACCCTTTTTTCCTTTTTTAGTCACCCTGGGCCTGAGCCCAGCCCTGGGACAGGTGGATTCCATGGGAATGGGCTTTGGGCTGAGCTCAGGCTCGGGTTGAGTCAAAGTGTCCAGGGGACGCGCCTCACGATGTTTCTTTTTTCCCCGCGTCTTCCTTCCGCTCGGACGGACGCTCCCCTCCCCGCCAGAGGCTGTGAAAACCACAGCCTCCGGAACCGACTGAGCGGTGTCTGTTGGATGTGCGGGGGGAGTGGGAGGAGGTGCTGTGGAACCACTCTGGGCCGCCGAGGTGGAGCTGGCGGCCGGGAGGTTGGGGCAGTTCTTCCGAACATGCCCCACCCCCTTGCAGACGTGGCACCGCGCCCCGTCCGAGGTCCAAAAGACGCGGTAGGCCGTCCCCTGGAACTCCACATTAAATTGGCCCTCCGTGTCCTCCTCCCGCGCCAGCTGCATAAATAACTGGCGGCGGAAGGAGTAGACATGTTGGAGGCTGTGCTCCCGAAGACCAAGCCGGACTGGGGTGATCCCCGACCTCACCTCCCCCAGATGGTGCAGGTGGGGGAGGAGGAGCTCACTGGGAATGAAGGGTGGGACGTTGGACAACATTATCCGATGCGCAGTGGCCCCCAGAGGGTCCACTGGCAGGAAGGTCCCCCCCACAGTGAGCCCTTTACTCAGGGCCAGGGACACCGCCCGCTCGGTCTTCAAAAAGAACACAGCCTTCCCATACATCTTTGAGGCCGCAACAATGGCCGAGGGGCCGACAACCACGGCCATTGCCTTAATGCAGGCCTCAATAGACATGTTGGGGTGGGGATAGCTCTTCACCCCATGGCTGCATGTCAATAATTTAAAGGGTGACGGGGCCACGTGGGCAACCACAGAAGCTGCAGCTGCGTAGGTAGTAGAGGGCCCCGCCACCGGTGATGAAGGGCTTGCCATGGGTCCAAGAGCTAAACCCACCCCAAATTGTGGACTTGCACACCAAATATCAGCGATTTAACTGAAAATATTGAATGTGTAGTAAAGACAAACAAACAAACAACAGATTAGTGGAGAGGCTGAGGTAATAGAGGAGAGGCAAAGGCAGGCTGGAAGGGATGACTTGCTTTCTGGAGGTGGTGCTCACAGTACACTTAAAACAGTCTTTGAAGTTGGTCTTCCGGTCTTCTGGTTGGGGGAGTCGTCTTCACCTGGGTCAGCTGAAGCTGCCCAGGCACTATCTATCCCCTTCCGTCTGTTTAGCTGGGCAGCTTCAGCTGACCCAGGCTTGGCAATTGGGGTGGGGAGGGAGCTTCCCGGTGTGCTTTTGCAGCAGCACAGATTCCTGTTGAATTGGCAGCCCCACCCCTTGTTGTTCCAGCCACTTGTTCCTCCCCCAACAGTCCAAAGTAAATTACTGGTGTTCAGCACCCACCTCCAGACAAAGCCTTGTTTCCAACAAAAAAAGAATGTCACTTTCTTCTCTTTTAAAGGTGATTGTTGTTGGAGTTTTCCTCTGCTTGTTGGTAGCTACTCTCCCTTGCTCAGTGCAGCTCCTCTCTCCACCTCTGCAACCTCCAACTGCCACCAGCACTCTCAGCTGCACCTCGTTGAGGCTCTCAACACTCAGGCTCCCAAATCAGAGAGCAGCCAATCCCAGTGCTGTACCTGTCCTGGGAGTGTTTGATGGGGACAGTGTCGAGGTTGCTTTACTCTAACCCCGTTTTTTTTTTAATACTTATATTATTTTTAAAATAACTTTATTAAAACCAGATAAATAAACAAAAAACTCAAATTAAAATGCCATTCTCGGCGTCGACAATGCACTCCAGTCCCTGCGGTGCCCACCGGTCGTGGAAGGCCTCATGCGTACCGGCGGACACCGCATGCTCCTTTTCCAGGGACACCCGGGCGCGAACGTAACCGCGGAAGAGGGGCAGGCAATCGGGGAGGACGGCCCCCCAAACGGCCCGCAACCTGGACCTGTGAATTGCCACCTTGGCCAGGCCAAGGAGCAGACCGACGAGGAGATCCTCCCCCCGGCCCAAGCCCCTCCACACCGGGCGCCCAAAGATCAGGAGCGTGGGACTGAAGTGCAGCCAGAATTTGAGGAGCAGCCCCTTCAGATACTCAAATAGGGGCTGCAACCTCGCACACTCCGTATAAATGTGGAACACGGACTCGTCCAGGCCGCAGAAAGTACAGGTGGCCTGGGAGTCCGTGAACCTACTTAAAAGCCTATTGCAGGGGACTGCTCTGTGCAGCACCCTCCACCCCAGGTCCCCGATGTAAAGGGGGAAGACTCCCGCGTCGAGAGACCTCCATCGGGGTTTCCCCTCGCCGCCAGATGGCAACGCGGACCGCCAGGGCGTGTCCGGCCGGCTGACGAGGGCGAGGAAGTGGAGAGTGTGCAGGAGCAGTCCGTACAGGAAACCCCTCCGCGCCGATTGGAATGGCACGGAGGGCATTTCCGAGAGGCGGCTCGGGTTGTGCGGGACCGGCTCCCGAGGAGGGTTTCGGGTCCTGGGTCCGATGAGCAGTTCCGGCCGAGCGGGGGTCAGCTCGGCCGGGATCGCTCCGCACTCCTGAGCCCCCTCGCCACCCAGAGTGAGGGACGTCCCGGGGGTTTTGGCTTCTCCTCCGCCCGCCGGACCGTCCCTGGAGACGGCGGCCCGGACAGCCAAGGCGCTTTCCTCCGCCGGCGGGGGAGCGCCCTGACTGGAGGCGACCATGTTCCAGACTCGGAAAAGATCCCGGTAAAAGACAGGCAACTCCCTCAGAGAGGCGCGGCTAACGGACTCCACCGGGAGCTGCGTGTTGTCTTGAAGGCAGTGACACTGGCGGAAAAAATACATCGCCAACACACACCATCTGGGAGGACGCTCGACGTACAGGTATCTCTGCAGGGTCCGAAGGCGGAGAGTCGCAGCCTGGGTGCGGACGCACACCAGCGACTGACCGCCCTCCTCGATCGGGAGACTCAGGACCGCGGCAGAGACCCAGTGTTTCCTCTTGCCCCAGAAGAAATCGACGAGTTTCTTCGGGATCTTGGTGGCAAATACAGGGGGCGGGGCCAAAGTGACCAACCGGTACCACAGCATGGAGGCCACCAGTTGGTTTATGACCAACGCTCGGCTGCTGTAGGAAAGCACTCGGAGCAGTCCTGTCCAGCGCCCCAGCCGAGCGGTGACTTTCACCTCCAACTCCTGCCAGTTTGCCGGCCAGGCTTCCTCAGCGGGGCTAAGGTGGACTCCCAGATAGAGGAGGTGCGTGGTGCTCCACGCAAAAGGTGTCATCTCCTCCGGCAGGGAGTCCACCCGCCACTGACCAACCAGGAGTCTGGAACATTTCTCCCAATTGATCCTCGCGGAGGACGCGGCAGAAAAGGTCTGCTGGCAGTCGCGCATCCTCCGCAAGTCAACGGGATCTGTGATTGCGAGGAGCACGTCGTCGGCGTAAGCCGAGAGGACGACCCACATGGCCGGCTCGCGCAGAGCCAATCCCGTCAACCTCCTGCGAAGCAGGCACAGGAAGGGCTCCACGCAGATGGTATACAATTGGCCGGACATGGGGCACCCCTGACGCACTCCTCTCCCAAATCGAAGGGGCGCCGTCAAGGACCCGTTAACTTTGACTAGACACTCTGCGGTGGCGTATAAAAGTCGGACCCGGACCACAAAATGCGGCCCGAGTCCGAAAGCGCGCAGAGTCCCGAAAAGGTAATCGTGATCCACCCTGTCGAACGCCTTCTCCTGATCGAGGGAGAGAAAGGCGACCGACTGACCAGTCCTCTGGGAAAGATGGATCTGGTCCCAGACCAGGTGGATGTTGTCCTGGATGGACCGGCCCGGGACCGTGTCGGACTGGTCGGGGTGGATCATGTGGGCCAGCACGGAGCACAGGCAGGTAGACATAGCCCGCGCAAAGATCTTATAATCCGTGCTGAGGAGGGAGACCGGACGCCAGTTTTTAAGCAGGCGGAGATCGCCCCTCTTCGGCAGCAGGACTATGACCGCCCTGTGCCACGAGAGGGGCATCTTCCCGGTCGCCAGGCTTTCCCCCAGGACCCGCGCGTAATCGTCCCCCAGGACGTCCCAGAACGCCCTGAGGAACTCCACGGTCAACCCATCCAGCCCTGGGGATTTGCCCCTCGAGAGCTGGTGGAGGGCACCAATCAGCTCCGCTAACGTGAGCGGAGCCTCCAATTCTTCGGCGCCCTCCGGGCTGACCTGCGGCAGGTCCTCCCACAAAACTCTGCGCGCATGCTCGCTGGATGGATCCGGAGAAAACAACGCACTGTAATACGTCCGGACCAGGAGGCCCATTCCCTCCGGATCCGTGATGGAGGATCCGTCGTCGGCCAGCAGCTCGACGAGCTGCTTACGGACCCCCCGCCATTTTTCCAGCGAGTAGAAGAAGGGTGAGGGGCGGTCCAAATCTTCCAGGATCTGGATCCGCGACCTCACGTACACGCCTCGGGACCCTATGAGCTGCAGGTCCCTCAGCGCGCCCTTCTTCTCTTTGTACGCCTGTCACAGGGCCGGGTCCGCGACGGCATGACCGAGGCGGGATTCCAAGTCGAGCACCTCCCTCTCAAGGCGCCCGATCTCGGCTTCCCGCCTCTTGGTCGACCCCTTCGCGTACTCCTGACAGAAGACGCGGATGTGAGTCTTGCCCACATCCCACCATAGCCTCAAGGAGGGGAAGCCCCCCTGCTTCCTTCTCCAGTCGGCCCAGAATCGACAGAACGAGTCCCGAAATCGCACGTCCTCCAGCAGCCGGTTGTTAAAGTGCCAGGTCGCGGACCCAGCCCGCGTGCGGAGCGGAGTAAACTCCGCCCACAACAGGTGGTGGTCCGAGCACGGCACCAGCCGCATGGAGGCCGCCGAAATGCGGGAGACGTACGCCTGCGAAATGTAGAGGCGGTGGATTCGCGACCCCCCTCCTCCAGACCTCCACGTGAAGGCGCTGGAGTCGGGATGGAGATTCCGCCAGACGTCCACCAAGTTAAGGGAGCTGATCAGTCCCCTCAACTTCTCCACCGACGCTTGGCCGCGCTGGGGACCGGAGCGATCCCCCACCTCGAGGGTGCAGTTAAAATCCCCCCCGAGGATGTTGCACTCGCCGCTATCGATGGAGCTCAAGAGAGCGGACACCTCTTCAAAGAAGCGCGCTTGCAACGCGCCGGGCCTGGGTGCATACACGTTCACAAAGTGGAGCGGAACGCTACCCAGGCGAACGGCGAGGTGGAGCAAGCGGCCCGGCACTAGCTCCTTGACCCCCAAGATCTCCGGCTGAAAAGTCGGGGCCAACAAGATAGCCACCCCACCAGAAGTAGGGGTGAGGTGACTCATGTAGACCCCACCCTGCCACTCCAGGAGCCAGGTGGCTTCGTCTCCCGGAACGGTGTGGGTTTCCTGCAGAAAGCTCACAGCGTATCTCCCTTCCCTGAGGACTGAGAGATTGGCAAATCTTTGGTGAGACCCCCTGCTGCCGTTGATGTTGAGGCTGGCTATGGTTATCCTCATGTCAAAGGTAATTAAAACCCGTCACCAACACCTCACTGTGAGGAGAGAGTGGAAGTGCACCTCGCCCTCCACTCCCCCAGCAATCCATTGGGGAACACATTAAAACGGCGCCTCTCAACCAGTTTCACTTCCGCGCGCTTGCCCGCTATCTTAAAGGCGGCACGGACGGACTGTATGATCAGCGCCAGATTCCACCAACGGTCGAGGGCCAGCTGAACTTTATTGCGGCAACCTCTGCAAGCCTCGAGGAAATCCTGGAGTTCCGCCGTGGGGATGAGAGGAGATTCGGGGGGAGGCACGAGGGACTCCACCACCTCACTGGCGATGGAATCAAGATCATCCTCAGTGCCCCGCACCGAATCCCCATCCTCCTCCGGGTCGTCACCGCCAGCGGCCGACACATCTACCACACACTGTGGGGCGGACGTCCCGGCCGCGCCAGCTGGTCCCGCCTCCGTCACGATCCCACCCCCAGGATCGATGGCGGAGGAGTCCTCTCTGGGTTCTATTGTGAAACTGGAGCCTGTAGGCACCAGCGGTTCAGGAACCCCCTCCACCTCCGTCCCCAGGGCAATGAGTGGTCCAGGGGAGACAGAAGTTCCGGACTCCGGGAAACCAGCCAGAGCCGAGACTGGAGGCGGCGAGAGGAGGACATCACCCGTTCCGCCAGCACCCATAGGCCCAGCAGATGGGGCAGCATTCTCAGTTATAACTGGGTCGGGGGTCTCCTGGTTGGTGGTGTTCTCCGGCTGGGAGGCCCGACCCTCTGGGGCCTCGCCCTCCCCTTCATTCAGGGCACCCGACCCAGTAGCAGTGGCGGAATGGGTGGATTCCCAGGCTCCCCCACCACAAGCAGGGCCCCACATACTCCTTCAGGAGGGGCCTCATGTACCGGGGCCATCCCCTCCCCTCCATCCTGAGGAATAGGGAGCACCTGCCCGGACTTTGTAGCCTTGGTGGTGGCGGTAGGGGGTACCTGAGGACCAGAAACAGGAGGCAGCTCCCCTCCAACAGATGGGCCCTGCACCTCAGGGTCCTGTGTTATTTCTGTGGAGGTGTGCCTTCTCCTCTTTTTTCGCACTTGGGCGCGGAGACTCAGAGACCTCCATGTCATCAGAGGCCTCCGCCTCCGCACCCTTTTTTCCTTTTCTTGTCACCCTCTGCCTGAGCCCAGCCCTGGGACAGGTGGATTCCATGGGAATGGGCTTTGGGCTGGGCTCAGGCTCGGGTTGAGTCAAAGTGTCCAGGGGACGCGCCTCATGAAGTTTCTTTTTTCCCCGCGTCTTCCTTCTGCTCGGACGGATGCTCCCCTCCCCACCAGAGGCTGTGAAAACCACAGCTTCCGGAACCGACTGAGCGGTGTCTATCGGATGCGTTCGGGGAGCGGGAGGAGGTGCTGTGGAACCGCTCTGGGCCGCCGAGGTGGAGCTGGCGGCCGGGAGGCTGGGGCAGTTGTTACGAACATGCCTCACCCCCTTGCAGACGTGGCACAGCGCCCCATCCGAGGTCCAAAAGACGCGGTAGGCCGTCCCCTGGAACTCCACATAAAATTGGTCCTCCGTGTCCTCCTCCCGCGCCAGCTGCATAAATAACTGGCGGCGGAAGGAGTAGACATGTTGGAGGCTGTGCTCCCGAAGACCAAGCCGGACTGGGGTGATCCCCGACCTCACCTCCCCCAGATGGTGCAGGTGGGGGAGGAGGAGCTCACTGGGAATGAAGGGTGGGACGTTGGACAACATTATCCGATGCGCAGTGGCCCCTAGAGGGTCCACTGGCAGGAAGGTCCCCCCACAGCGAGCCTCTTACTCAGGGCCAGGGACACCGCCCGCTCGTTCCTCAAATAGAACACAGCCTTCCCATACATCTTTGAGGCCGCAACAATGGCCGAGGGTCGACAACCTCGGCCATTGCCTTTACGCAGGCCTCAATAGACATGTTGGGGTGGGGATAGCTCTTCACCCCATGGCTGGATGTTAGCAATTTAAAGGGTGATGCGGCCACGTGGGCAACCACAGAAGCTGCAGCTGCATAGGTAGTAGAGGGCCCCGCCATCGGTGATGAAGGGCGTGCCATGGGTCTAAGAGCTAAACCCACCCCAAATTGTGGGCTTGCACACTAAATATCAGAGATTCACAGAAAAAATTGAAATGACAAACAAACAAACAACAGGTTAGTGGAGAGGCTGAGGTAAGAGAGGAGAGGCAAAGGCAGGCTGGAAGGGATGACTTGCTTTCTGGAGGTGGTGCTCACAGTACACTTAAAACAAACAGTCTTTGAAGTTGGTCTTCCGGTCTTCTGGTTGGGGGAGTCGTCTTCACCTGGGTCAGCTGAAGCTGCCCAGGCACTATCAATCCCCTTCCGTCTGTTTAGCTGGGCAGCTTCAGCCGACCCAGGCTTGGCAATTGGGGTGGGGAGGGAGCTTTCCTGTGTGCTTTTGCAGCAGCACAGATTCCTGTTGAATTGGCAGCCCCACCCCTTGTTGTTCCAGCCACTTGTTCCTCCCCCAACAGTCCAAAGTAAATTACTGGTGTTCAGCACCCACCTCCAGACAAAGCCTTGTTTCCAACAAAAAAAGAATGTCGCTTTCTTCTCTTTTAAAGGTGATTGTTGGTGGAGTTTTCCTCTGCTTGGTTGTTCGCTGCTCTCCCTTGCTCAGTGTAGCTCCTCTCTCCACCTCTGCAACCTCCAACTGCCACCAGCACTCTCAGCTGCACCTCGTTGAGGCACTCAACACTCCGGCTTCCCAATCAGAGAACAGCCAACCCCTGTGCTGTACCTGTCCTGGGAGTGTTTGATGGGGACAGTGGAGAGGGAGCTTTACTCTGCATCTAACTCCATGCTGTACCTGTCCTGGGAGTGTTTGATGGGGACAGTGGAGAGGGAGCTTTACTCTGCATCTAACTCCATGCTGTACCTGTCCTGGGAGTGTTTGATGGGGACACTGGAGAGGGAGCTTTACTCTGCATCTCACCCCATGCTGTGCATGTGCTGGGAGTGTTTAACTTAACAGTTTAGAGGCAGCTTTATTCTGTATCTAAGCCGTGCTGCCCCTGCCATAAAATTCAGCATAAATAAAATTCCCATCTAAACTCGCACCAAGATAAATGCCTGTTCAAGTCACAAACAAAAACTCGGCCCGAACCCGACAGAACGACATGGGAGCAGATCCAAGCCCAAAGGTCGAGTTCAGAAGAGTGGCCCGACACATGTCATCGGGTCCCATCGGGTTCGGGTCGGGTAACAGGCCTTTACACCAAGTCCCGTTCATCCACCACTCCTGTGCTCACTGGCTTACTTTGGTTCCTGGTTCAATAATGCCTCGATTTTAAAATTCTCATCCTAGCTTTCTGACCCAACTCATTCCGAACTACTCAGAAATGAAACTGCCTCCTCAAAATCTAGATGTTAGTTTGTTTGAGGGAACACCTTCACAACACGGACTGCTGTTGTTCAGGATGAAGGCCCACCATTTTCTCATGGGAACCAGGGATGGGGAAGTAATGCTGGCCTTCCTTGTCCGTATCACCCATATCCTGAGAACAAATAGACAGGAAATAAAATAGCAATAAAATCAATGAGTTTGTCATTGACTGATTGAAACCAGGCGAGGACTGTGATCAGAGTGAGATGTCATAACCCAATAAACCAATTGTCAACACAATTTACCTCACCAGCTCCTTGTGTTTGCCTTTCTGTTGTTGTCTTCATCAGAAAACAAGTAACGATTAATCTCGGGATTAAAAACTGCTGAATGTTAATAATACACGTGAGATACGTACTCAATGGTTTCTGTTATCAGACAGTCAGAGAATCACACAGCACAGGAGGAGACCATTTAACAAATAGTACCAGTTCCAGCTCTTTAAAGGAGATTTCCAATGATTCCTCTCCCCTGTTCTTTTCTCCAAGTCCAGTAAATCACCCTGTTAGTATTGATCCAATTCCTGACTGAAAGTTTCTGTTAAATCTGCTTCCACAACCCTTTCAGGAAGTGAATTCCAAATCATAAACACTCGCTTTATGAAGAAAAGGAAATCTCCTCATCTCTCCTCTGTTTGTTTGTTAATCAACATTAAACTGGTTACTGACCCTTCATCCAGTGAAACCAGATTCTCCTTATTTATTCGAGAAGCACACATCATCATTTTTGAGCCCCTCGATTAAATTTCCCTTTTATCTTCTCTGCTCTAAGGAGAACAATCCCAGCTTCTCTCCACATAACTGAAGTCCCTCATCCCTGTGACCATTCTAGTATATCACCTAGCACCATCTCCAAGGCCTTGGAATCCTTCATAAAGTGTGGTGTCCAGAATGGGACACAATATTCCAGCTGAGGCTTAAACAGTCATTTATCTAGTCTTCGCAGAATGTTCTTGTGTTGTTATTTTTTAATTATTTGCTTCTAGTTCTAAAGCTAACGATCCCTTATGCCTTTTTAAATCCTTCACCACTTGTCCAGCCACCATCGAAGATGTCTGTACATACACACCCAGTCTCTGTGCTCCTGTACCATCTATTAAATGGTGCAGTTCAGTTTCTATTCACTCCCCTTATTATCCCTGCCAAAATAACCACTTGCCCAATTCTATGTGTTAGATTTCAGTCACCTTGTGTATGCTCATGTCACCACCAGACTGTCCACGTCCTCCTTAATACTGCTACTGTCTCCCACACTAATGACAGCATTTATGATTTGCATGTCATCTGCAAGAGTTGAAATTATGTTTTTGTTTTACTCTAAGTCTATGTCATTAATATATTTATCTATATGTCAGGACGAGCACTCGTTTATCTAATCTCTCCTTTTCAAAAGAGGATGTAACATTTACAACACTTCTGGCCAGTGCCTTTGCTATTTCCACCATTCCTTCCTTCAGCAACCCTCACACATCCCATCCAGACCAGCTAAATGTTCCACCTTATTGTGGTACAAAAGTACTGGATTGTAAGGGGTTAACCCAACCTGTTTGTTCAGTGACTGTAATTAATGTCAGTCTCTTTGGACACTAATTGTGTCACTGGAGGGTTCCCCTCTTCTATTAATAAGGGTCTTCATTTAATGTCTTACCCATAGTGTCAGCTGGAGCATCAAACCCGGCACTTACAGGGATCAGTGGCTCCAGAGAGAGGGAGAGGATAGATCAGAATCTGTGAGCAGTAGATTGGAATGTTACAACAATGGGTCAGAATCTGAGAACATTAGATTGGAATGTTACAACAATGGGTCAGAATCTGTGAGCAGTAGATTGGAACGTTACAACAATGGGTCAGAATCTGAGAACATTAGATTGGAATGTTACAACAATGGGTCAAAATCTGAGAACAATAGATTGGAATGTTACAGCAATGGACAGCAGGAGTTTCTCCTTTTGGTTTGGTTTAGTTACTGCAGAAAATACTTGGCTAACATTAGAACGGCGGATCTATTATGCACTGAAGATGATTCAAACAATTTACTATCCCAGCCTCGCTATTATTGGTGTCCCCGGTAAGTCTCTGTATCCAACTAATAGATTCATAAACCATATTTCAGTGAATTAGGGTTCTTGTCATTTAAATCGTGAGAAGACTGAATCCATTGTCTTCACTTTCTGTCACAAACTCTATTCCCTCTCCACGATCTGCAATCCCCTCGCTGAGGCTGAACCAGGAAGTTTACAGCCTCTGGTATCTTTAATGCTGAGCTCAGTTCAACCCCATATTAACTCCATCTCCAACCCTTCATATTGTTACAGCCAGGTGAGGAGGGGTCACAGTCGGTCCTCTTGTCCTTCCTCTTAATTGACCGCAATAGTGTTTGGTCTTTTTTAACCGTGAATGTATTTACCATTTTTGTGATGTTTTACTTTTTACCTTTGGTGTGATAGTGAAGGAACCAATCAGAAAGGTTTTCTTGCGTTTAAACATGAAAGAGGTGAGTTTAATACACTTAACATCGAAACCCGATCAAAATAAAATAATAAAAATGTAAGTTATACAGTTATGCTGCCACTGACACAAGAATCTCACGTACACAAATATATTACAGAATGAGAAGTAAAATCGTGGCTGGATTAGAGTCCAGAATAAATCAAAACATAATATGCAGTCTGTGAGGTTTGATAATTCCCTGATCTTCCGGCTGAAGTTGTACTCTTGAAGTCTTTGGCTGGTCGAGGTGCCCATTGTGGCTGATCCACATGGCTCAGGATTTTCATGAAGGCAGACTGGTAGGTGGCCTTTTTTCCCTAGTGCCTCAGTCTGTAGCAATCTGTAGGTTTGGAGGGTCCACAGTCGCAAATAGTTTTCAAACTTGTGATGTCATCTGGAGAGAGACAGTAAGAGAATGGGGCTTGGGGTTAGTTGGGAGGGGGCGCGGGTGCGGTGGTGCTAGGGGTGGGGAAGGAAACCAACCTTCTGCTTCTTCCATTTTGAATTACTGGCTTGTCTGTCTTTGTCCAGGGGAAACTCCCAGCTTTCACAGAAATGGTCAGACGATCTCATGGCTGCCTCAATATATTTTCTGGAGCCTTCCAATGAGATTCAAGGTGAGGAATTTCCATCTCCCCAGAGCTCAGGATGCCATTATTTACACTTGGAGTAGTTTACGCTTTCAAAAGTCAGTGTGTCAGGATGTCCTTGAATTCCATGCTAATGAATGCAATCTTCGCAAAGTCAGTCTCAAGAGCAAGCCATTATTTTGGGTCCAGGCTCATCAGACATGTGTCTCCTGTTGGAGACGTTGGAAAGTGAAAAGGTGCTTCAGATGCAAATTGCAGTGGCCATCTTGGCTGCCAGTTTTTTGCAGGATTTTTTCCATTAAAACTTTAATGTAAGTTTCCAACTGATGAATTAAAATTCCTCATTGGCATATTGTGTTTCCTTGACACGAATAACACCTCTGTAATATCTGCCTCAGCCTACCAGCTTCGTAAACCCTCATTGTATCTTTGTTAAATCCACACTTGACTCTTCAAATTATATCCTGGCCGCCCTCCAATTATAAATCTCCATAAACCACAGCCCATCCAGAACTCTTCTGCCTTTATCTATCTCACACCTAATACCGATCACACATCACCCCTGTGCTCAATGATCAACCGTGCCTCTCGGTCTGGCAGCACCTTAATTTTAATATTCTCAGCCTTGTGTATGAATCCCTCCGTGTCCTCACCTGTCCAATTAATCCCATTCCCCTGTCCATTCCCCATAGTCTTGTAAATCTTATGCCTTTGAGTCTGCTACCAATTCCATTTTTAAAGTGAGTTGCTTTCCCTCTCTACCTCCGCCAGCTGTGGTTTTCACTCTGCGGTCCCACCGGTGCCATTGTTACTGAAACCTAAATCCATAAATTGATGTGAACTGCACAGCTGGTCACTTTTAGTGTGGTCAGCACAGTGTCCCATGTTGGGCAGGGATCTAGCCTGGGTGCCATATATGTGTTGTTAGTGTGAGGAGGGGCTTGTACTGATGTCAATCAGCCATTTTTGCAGCACTGACGTACGATTTTGAAACTTGGTCTGTGCATGTCCACTGACCACCTGTGTAAGTCACTCTCAGCAGAGCATAGATTCAGCAGCATGAGGAACCCCACCCCACCCTCCCCCACTGACACCACCCAAAGTTATTTCAAAGGATCAGGCATCCAACTTACAGGTGAGGGCCTTTTGACTTAGTTCTGCCATTGTAAAGTTAGTGGAGGTGCTGTGGATAGTTTTCTGGAGGTTGTGTTGTGAGCTGCTGCAGACATTCAGGGAGGGCAGAGGATTTGGTGAACCAACTCTGGACGAGGTATGGGACTGTAGTTACAGTGTCTCTGGGTCTGAAACATGACCAACAAATGGAGCAGAGGCTGCAGGGAGGTGAGTCTCTGTAAAGAGGGAGGAGGAAGGGCTCTGTCCTTCCATCCCGGTTTTCCCAACAGCATTTTTCCTACCTACACCTAATCCAGGAGCAGTGTGTGAGGTGACTCTGATTCAATAAGGAAGTGGTCACAGAGCTGTGTTACCTCCTGTAACACGACCTGGAGCCTCACAACAGGGTGAGGACGGAGCTATCGGTGGCTGTTAAAATCACAGTTTCATTGATCTTCACTGCATCCGGATCTTTCCCCAGGCAGGAGTGGGCGGCATATCCAACATAGTCACAGAGAGTCATAGAGTCATTTACGCCACAGGAGGAGACCAGTCGGACTCTCCATGTGTCTCTCTGTGTAACAATCCAGTCGGTCCCATTCCCCCACTCAATCCTCATATCCCTGCAAGTTCATTTCCTTCAGGTGCCCATCCAATTTCCTTTTGAAATCATTGATTGTCTTGGCCATCACCCTCATGGGCAGTGAGTTCCAGCTCATTACCATCCACTGTGTAAAAAAGTTCTTCCTCATATTCCCCCTGCATCTCTTACCCAAAACCTTCCATCTGTGTCCCCTATTCCGTGTTTCATCAGTTAATGGGAACAGTTTTTCCTTGTCTATCTTACCTAGGCCTATCATAATCTTGTACACTTCTTTCAAATCTCTCTCAATCTCCTTTACTCCAGGGAGAGCAACTCCATCTTATCCAAACTAACCTTGTAACTAAACCACCCCAATCCCTGGAAGCATTCTTGTATTCTAGTAGAATCATATAAAGTTAAGGCACCGAAATCGGCCACTTGGCCCATCTTGTCTGCGCCAGCCAGAAAATTATCCACCTATTCTAATCCCACCTTCCAGCATTTGGTGCGGAGAGCTGCAGATTACAGCACTTAAGGTGCATATCAGGACTATTTTTGAATGAGTTGAGGATTTCTGCCTCAACTATCCTTTCAGGCAGTGAATTCCAGACCGCCACCACTCTCATCTCCCCTCTGATCTTTCTACCAATCACTTTAACTCTATTCCCCCTCTTCGATGTTATGGTGAATAGAGTCTTCACCTCCTCTCTATCCAGGCCCGTTATAATTTTGTACATTTCAATCAGATCACCCCTCAGCCTTCTCTGTTCCAAGGAGAACAACCCCTGTCTATCCAATCTTTCTTCATAGCTGCATTTTTCTATTCCTGGCAACATCCTCGTAAATCTCCTCTGTTCCCTCTCTAGTACAATTACATCCTTTCTGTACTGAGGAGACCAGAGCTGTACACAGCACTCAAGTTGTGGCCTAATCAATGAGTTATACAGTTCCGGCATAACCTCCCTGTTCTTGTATTCTGTACCTGGGCTAATAAAGGAAAGGATTCCATATGCCTTCCTAACCACCGTATCGATCTCTGCTGCTACTTTCAGGGATGTGTGGACATTCAATCCAAGGTCTCTCACTTTCCCTACACTTCTCAGTATTTTGACATTATTCCTGTATTCCTTGTTTGACCTCCACAAATGCATCACCTCATATTTCTCCAAGTTGAATTCCATTTGCCACGTTTCTGCCCATATGACCAGGCCATCAATATGTTTCTGCAGTCCACAGCTATCCTCCTCGCTATCTACCACACGGCCAATCTTTGTGTCGTCTGCAAACATCTTGATCATGCCCCCTACCTTTACGTCCAAATCGTTAACTTGCACCACAAAAAGCAGGGGACCCAGTACTGAACCCTGTGGAACGCCAATGGAAACAGCCTTCCAGTCTCTAAAACAGCCGTCAACAATTACCCTTTCTTTCCTGCCACTGAGCCAATCTTGTATCCACCTTGCTGCATTTCCCTGGATCCCGTGGGATTTTATTTTTGAACCAGTCTGCCATGTAGGACATTGTCAAAAGCCTTGCTAACATCCAAGTAGACCATATCAACTGCACTACCCTCATTTATCTTCCTTGTTGCTTCTTCAAAACATTCGATCAAGTTGGTGAAACAATATCTTCCCTTAACAAATCCATACTGACTATCCTAAATTAAGTAGAGGTGGTGAGTACAGAAGAAGGCAAGTTATGCCGAACCTTTATAAAGCTCTGGTTAGGCCCCAACTGGAGTACTGCATCCAGTTCCATTCACCATAGTTTAGGAAGGATGTGAGGGTCCTTGACAGGGTGTAGAGGAGATTTACCAGAATGGTTCCAGAGATGGAGGATTTTAGCGACAAAGTTAGTTTGGAAAAGCTGGGATTGTTTTTCTTGGAGTAATGGAGATTGAGGGGAGATTTGATGGAGGTATACAAGATGATGTCATGTTTGGATAAGGTAGACAGGAAAAGATGTTCCCATTAGTTAATGGTACAAGGACTAGAGTTAAGGTTGTGGCAAGAGATACAGGGGGATGTGAGGAACAACTTTTAGTCAGAGCGAGTGGGAATGGCCTGGAAATCACTGCCTAGGAGGGTGGTGGAAGCGGAGATGGTGAATGATTTCAAAAGGATATTGGATGAACACTTGAGGGAAATCGACTTGCACGTATATGGAGACAGAGCTGGGGAATGAGACTGGCTGGATTTATCTACAAAGCTGGCATGGACTCGAAATGACTATGACTCTCTGACAGGGGATTACTATTACTCCTGCTTTCCTATACTGGGAAAGTTTATAATGGACTGGGCAGTATCACCCTGTTGAACCCCGTGATGTAAGTGAAATGATTGATGTCCCAGAACGTGGTTAACAAATGTCCTTCACAAACAGAGTAAATCAGTTCAGTCCCACTGACAATTCTGGATCATTCACAATGGGGAGTAGTTTCTCCTGGTTTTCTCTCCATAAAACAGCAGCCAGGTTTTTCACAGTGTCCCCTACCTCCATGTGGAAAGTCTTGTCAGGGTTAGGTGAGATCAGACACGTTACCGAGGCGACAGCTTTCTTCAGTTGTGTTGCTGCTTCTGTGCTCTCTTCAGTCCAACCGGGATAAAACTGGTCATCATCACCATTAGGTAGTTCATAAAGAGGAGTCACAGTCTCTGCAAATCGAGGGATGAGGGTCCGCTGATGCCCCACCAGCCTGAGGATAGGACACAGGGTAGTCTTTGAGGTCGACAGTGGTAGACACTGGATGAGGGTCCACTGATACCCCACCAGCTTGAGGATAGGACACAGGGCAGGCTTTGAGGTGGACAGCGGTAGACACTGGATGAGGGTCCGCTGATACTCCACCAGCTTGAGGATAGGGGACAGTTCAGTCCTTGAGGAGGAAAGGGGTAGAAAATAGATGAGGGTCCGCTGAAACACCACCAGCCTGAGGATAGGACACAGGGCAGTCTTTGAATAGGACAGGGTAGACACTGTATGAGGGTCCACTGATACCCCACCAGCTTGAGGATAGGACACAGTGCAGTCTTTGAGGTGGACAGGGGTAGACACTGGATGAGGGTCCACTGATACCCCACCAGCTTGAGGATAGGACACAGGGCAGGCTTTGAGGTGGACAGCGGTAGACACTGTATGAGGGTCCACTGATACCCCACCAGCCTGAGGATAGGACACAGGGCAGGCTTTGAGGTGGACAGCGGTAGACACTGTATGAGGGTCCACTGATACCCCACCAGCTTGAGGATAGGACACAGGGCAGTCTTTGAGGTGGACAGGGGTAGACGCTGGATGGCCTCGACCTGATGTTGGTCTGGGCTGATGCTGAATGATCCAATCTGGACACCTAGAAACGTGACACGATCTTGCACCAGCTGGGTCTTACGTGGATGGTCTTTTAGACTAGCTCCCAAAGTAGCTGCAGAAGTTCCAGTAAAAGGGTTAAATGTGTGGACACGGTCTGTGGGAATGAGGAGGCGATCATCAATTTATTTCAGCAAGCAGGAAGACTGTGAAAAGCTCATAAGGTCCCCGGCCATATGTTTGTGTAAAATAGTGCGGTTATTGTGGAATCCCTTGCAACAGACATATCCAGGGGTATCTTTGGACCTCAGAAGTGAATGTGAATTTACATTGTTTCTCTAGTTTTACTGGGATACTCCAATAACCATTAGAGATATCCATGGTGCTGAAGACAGTCCTGCCGCTGGGAATCCGGGTGAGTAGGGTGGGTGTCTATCAGACAACAGGGTTCACACAGGGGTGACTGTGTTGAGTTTGTGATGGTCAACAGTCAGTCTCCAGCTACCATCCCGTTTTCTAACTGGCCAAATGGGGCAGTTAGTTAGTAATGAATGTGTCTTTGTGAACAACACCCTGGTATAACAATGACATGATGTTATCTGGAATATATGATATAATCTCAGCTCGGTAAGAATACTGTTTCATGGAGCATGCAATGGTCAGTTAATTTCTTCAGGTCTGCTCATGGTTCCACAGTCATCTTTATGGGTTGTGAATACACTCAGCACCGACTCGAGAATCGCCTGCAGCTCAGGGTCATCAGAGGTGTCTGGTAACCACTCCTCTGATATTTTAATCATGAATATTGAGGGTGCACTGGACACCAGAGTAGGGTATGTTTTAATGTTCCATAATATACAAATATAGGGATAATCAATTACTGCTGATAACCTTTGAGCACATTACTGCCCAGTAGTCCCTGTCCATTGTGCAGGATCATATAAAAGGGAGTCAGGACTTTGAAATGAACTCTGTTCCCTCTCCTACACCACTGTAAGATCTGATCAAGGGTCACAGATTAACCAAAAGGAGGTTGAAGTGTCACAAGCAGTTTATTGCAGGGAAACTATTTGAACATATTCAGAGGGACCAGATTAATCTCCACGTGGAGAGGCAGGGATTAATCAGGGATTGTCAGAATGGCTTTGTCAGGGGGAGATCGTGTCTCACTAACTTGATTGCATTTTTTCGAGGCATTGACTAGATGTGTAGATGAGGGTAAAGTAGTTGATGTATTCTACATTGACTTCGGTAAGACATTTGATAGGGTTCTACATGTGAGATTGGTTAAGAAGATAAGCGCCCATGGGATCCAGGGCAATTTGGTAAATTGGATCCAAAATTGGCTCAGCGGCAGGAGGCAGAGGGTGATTGTCAAGGGTTGTTTTTGCGAGTGGAAGCCTGTGACCAGTGGTGTACTGCAGGGATCGGTGCTGGGACCCTTGCTGTTTGTAGTGTACATTAATGATTTGGACGTGAATATAGGAGGTATGACCAGTAAGTTCGCAGCTGACACGAAAATCTTTGGTGTTGTAAATAGTGAGGAGGAGAGCCATCGATTACATGTCGGTTTAGATGGGCGAGTAAGATGGGCAGAGAAGTGGCAAATGGAATTTAATCCTGAGAAGTGTGAGGTGATGCATTTTGGGAGGACTAACAAGGCAAGGAAACATACAGTGGATGGTCGGACGCTAGTATGTACAGAAGGTCAGAGGGACCTTGGTGTACTTGTCCATAGATAACTGAAGGCAGCAGCACAGGTAGGCAATGTGGTTAGGAAGGCATTTGGGACACTTGCCTTTATTAGCTGAGGCATAGAATATAAGAGCAGGGAGGTTATGATGGAGCAGTATAAAAATCCAGTTAGGCCACAACTGGAGTACTGTGTATAGTTCTGGTTGCTGCACTATAGGAAGGATGTGATAGCACTGGAGGCGGAGCAGAATAGATTCACCAGGATGTTGCCTGGGCTGGACAATTTCAGCTGTGAAGAGCGACAGAAAAGTCCAGTGTTATTTCCCTTCGAGCAGAGAAGGATGAGAGGGGTCATGATTGAGGAATGCAAAATTATGAGGGGCATTGATGGGTTAGATAGGAATAATCTTTTTCCCTTAGCGGAGGGGTCAATAACCAGGGGCATAGATTTAAGGTAAGGGGCAGAAGGTTTAGAGGGGATTTGAGGAAAAGAATTTTCACCCAGAGGGTGGTTGGTATCTGGAACACACTGCCTGAAGGGGTGGTAGAGGCACGAACACTCACATTTCAGAAATATTGAGACGAGCACTTGAAACGCCATACCAAACAAGGCTACAGGCCAAGTGCTGGAAACTGGGATAGGAATAGTTAGGTGCTTGATGGCTGGCACAGACACAGTGGGCCGAAGGTCATGCTTCTGTGCTGTATATCTCTATGACTCGATTGAGGACTAACAGTTCAAATATCGCACAACATCAGAATAAATATAGTGGACATATGACCTGTGGCAGGTGAGAATGGCTTTCTGGCTTTGGATCAGATGTTCGAAGCTATTATTAAAGACGTTATAGTAGGGCAGGTAGAAACATTCAAGGTGATCAGGTAGAGTCAACATGTTTTGTGAAAGGGAAATCATGTTTAACCAATTTATTGGAGTTCTTTGAATAAGTAACATGTGTAAAGGGGGACTGGGAGATGTTCTGTACTTAGATTTCCAGAAGGCATCTGATAACGTTTCACATCAAACGTCATTGTGGAAAATAAAAGCTCATGATGTATTGGGTAACATATTGGCATGGATGGAAGATTGGCGAACTAACAGGAAACAGCGTAGGCATAAATGGGTCATTATTATGGCCGGCAAGATGTAACATGTGGTGTGCCAGAGGGGTCAGTGCTGGGGACTCAACTTTTTACAATTTATATAGATGATTTTGATGAGTGGACCAAAGGTATGCTTGCTAAATTTGCTAATGATTCCAAGATAGTTAAGAAGATAAATTCTGAAGAGGACATAAGGACGCTACAAAGGGATATAGATAGGTTAAGTGAGTGGTCAAAGATCCAGCAAATGGAGTATAATGTGGGAAAAGGTGAAATTGTCCATTGTGGCAGGAAGGTTTGACTGTCACCTCGAGACTTGACTATTCTAACACACTCCTGGCTGCTCTCCCACATTCTACTCTCTGTAACATTGTGATCATGCAAAGCTCTGCTGCCAACTTCTAATTTACACCAGATTCTGTTCACCCAACATCCCTGTGCTCACTTACCTACATTGGCTCTTGGTCCAGTAACACCTCAATTTTACTATTCTCACTCGTATGATCAAATCCCTCCACGGCCTCAGCCCTCTGATTATCCCAATCCCCTGCCCATTTCCAATATTCCTGAAACGTGTTAATCTTAAAATCTTTATCTAATTCCATTTTAAAGTGAGTTCCTTCCCTCTGTCTCTCTCTCTGATCACACATTTCATCTCTCCAGCTCCACTGGTGCTGTGGAAGTTTGGATCCAGAAAATGGTGTGAGCTGCACTGCCGGTCACATCCAGCACATTGTACAGGAAACCCAGGCTGGCCGGGGAGCTAGCGTGGGTGTAACGTGTGTGTGTCTGTAGTGTGAGGAAGGTCTGAATATGGGGTCAATCAGCCATTCCATCAGCTTTGATGGACGTCTTTGAACCTTGGTCTTTGCATGTCCACTGACCGACTGTGTTAGTCACTCTCAGCTGAACAGACATTCAGCAGCACGAGGAACCCCCTCTAGTGTTATTTAAAAATACCAGGCATCCAACTTACAGGTGAGGGGCTTTTGACTTACCTCTGCTATTGTAAAGTTATTGGAGGTGCTGTTAATCGTTTTCTGGAGGTTGTGTTGTGAGCTGCTGCAGACATTCAGGGAGGACAGAGGATTTGGTGACCCAACTCTGGACAAGGTATGGGGACTGTAGTTACAGCGTCGCTGGGTCTGTAACATGACCAACGCATGGAGCAGAGGCTGCAGAGAGGGGAATATCTGTAAAGAGGGAGAAGGAGGGGGCTCTGCCCTACCCACCCCTTGATTTCCAAGAGCACAAAGAGCAGTGGTCCGAATACCGAGCCCTGGGGAACACCACTGTATACTCCCATCGTGTCTGAACAACAACCTTTCACCACTTCTCTCTGTTTACTGTTCCTTAGTCAATGTTATATCCACACTGTCACTGTCCCTTTAATTCATAGGGTTCAGTTTTCCTAAGCTGTCTATTGAATGTCACTTGATCAAACACCTTTTGAAAGTCCATATATATAACTTCAATCACACCACCCTCATCAACTCTCTCCATTGTTTTATCAAAGAACTCCATCAAGTTTACCTCAGCACCACCTCTCTCCACTCCTCCACTGTTGTTAAATTATCAGACTGATTATCCGACATCCAGTACTGGATGAGCAGAAATTTCCTCCAATTAAATATTGGGAAGACTGAAGCCATTGTTTTCACTCCCCAATCCAACTCTGTTCCCTTGCTATTGATTCCATCCCTCTCCCTGGTAACAGTCTGAGGTTCAGAAAGTCTGTTTGCAACCTTGGTGTCACAGTTGACCACAAAATGAGCTTATCACATAATATCCATTCGATCACTACGACCGCCTGTTTCCACCTCAGTAACAGCACGCAACATCATCCCTGTCTCAGCCCATCTGCTGCTGAAACTCATTCATGCCTTCATTTCCCCTAGAAATGACTATTCCAACACGGTCCTGTCTGGTCTCCCGCATGCTACTCTCTGTTCACTTGAAGTCCTCCAGAACTCTGCTGCCCATGTCCTAATTCGCAGCAAGTGCCATTCACATATCACTGACCGACATTGACTCCTGATCAAATAATGTCTTTATTTAAATTCTGCACCTTGTTTTCCCTCCAGGACCTCAACTGCAGTCCTGTATCTGTAATATCCAGCCCCACAACCCTTCAATATATCTGTGCTCCTCTAATTCAGGCCTCCTCTGCGTCCCTCCTTATTGCTGTTGTTATTCCTGACGAATCTCTGTCTCCAGCAATTAGCTCTACAACCATTGCTAACGGTATTATAGTTCTTGTAATTTACCCTCATCTCTCCTGCTGTTACTGCCCCTGGTAAGTCTTTATTTCCACATATAAGATCTGTAAACCCTGGTCCACTGAAATACTGTTCAAGTAATTTAGTTAGTTTTTTTCGAAGAATGAAGCCAGTGTTATTGGTCTCCATCAGAAATTCAGTCCCCTATCTGTGAACCACATACCCCTCCCTGCACAATGTCTGAGGCGGAACCAGACAGTTTGCAACCATTGTGTTCTATTTAAACCTGAGCTGAGTTCATCTCTATATTCTCTCCATCACAAACCCTGCCTACTCCACCTCTGCCTCGGCCCATCTGCTGCATAAACCCTCATCTGTACCTTTGTTAAATCTACACTTGACTATTCCAATTCTATCCTGGTCATCCTCCCAGTTATAAACCTCCATAAACTACCGCCCATCTAGAACTCTGCTACCTGTTTCCTCACTCACACTAAATCCCGATTATCCATCACCCCGGTGTTCACTGATATATATTGGCTCCCAGTCTGGCAGCACCTTAATTTAAATATTCTCATTCTTGTGTTAGAATCCCTCCATGTCCTCACCCCTCCAATTAGTCCAATTCCCCTGCACATTCCCATATTCGAGAAAATCTTTCGCCTTCAAATCTGTTTCCATGTCCCCCTTTAAAGTGAGTTTCCTTCCCTCTCTATCTCTCCCTGGTGGTGATTTATGGCTCTACAGCACCACTGTTGCCCACACCTTGGAAGCAAGGATCCACAAAAGGATGTGATATGAGTTACCAGCCACTTCCGGTGTGGTCTGCACACTGCCCCGTGCTGTGCCCGGGTGTACATTGTGTGTGCTAGTAGCATGAGGAGTTGTGGAATGTCACGTCAAACTTCTGTTCCAGCAGCTTTGATGTACGTCTTTGAAACTTGGACTGTGCATGTCCACTATAAATGTTTGTTGCTTGGAAAAGCATAGCATAATAAATTTCAAGCAGCACGGATATGCTAATGACAAATCCTGTCTGGAAAACTTCAACAAGAACTTATCCCAAGGCACTTCACAGCAGCATTATGAAACAAAGTATGACACTGAACCACAAAGGAAGATATTAGGTTAGGTTTCCAAACGCTTGGTCAAAGAGGCAGGTTTTAAAGAAGTGTCTTAAAGGATAAAAGCGAGGTGGAGAGGTGGAGCTGTGAAGGGAGGATATTCCAGAGTTTGGGACCGAGGCAACTGAAGGTGTGGCCACAAATGGTAGAGTAATTAAAATCAGGGATGCACAAGAGGCCAGAATTAGAGGAGCAGAGATATCTCAGAGGTTTGTGGGGCAGGAGGAGATTACAGTTATCGTGAGGGGTGAGGCCATGGACGGATTTGAAACAAGGCTGAGAATTTTAATATCAAGACATTGTTTGACTGTGAGCTGATGTAGGTCAGTGATCGGGGAATGGGACTTGTTGTAGGTGAAGACACAGACTGCAGAGTTTTCGATGACCTCAAGTTTAAAGATAGCAGAATGTGGGAGAGTGAGTTGGAATAGTCTAGTCTACAGGTAATGAAAGCATGAATGAGAGCTTCAGCAGCAGAGGAGTTGAGACAGGGGTGAAGTTGGGCAATGTTATTGAGGTGGAAATAGGTCGTCATAGTGATGGCACGAATATAAGGTTGGAAGCTCATTTTGTGGTCGATTGCCATGGAATCACAGAATTGTTACAGCACAGAAGGTGGCAATTCAGTCCATCGTATCTGTACTGGCTCTCCAAAAGAGCAATTCATCTAGTGCCACTCCCCTGCATTCTCCCTGTAACTCTGTACAATCTTCCTTTTCAGATAACTATCAAATTTCTTCCTGAATGCCTCGATTGAATCTGCCTCCACCACACTCTCAGGTCGTGCATTCCAGACCTTAACCACTCACTGTGTGAAAACGTTTTCCTATTGTCACTGCTGCTTCTTTTACCAATTACTTTAATTCTTTGCCCTCTCGTTGTCGATCCTTTCAGGAATGGGAACAGTTTTCCCGATCGACTCTGCCCAGACGCATCATAATTTTGAATACCTTTTTTCAAATCTCCTCTCAGCCTTCTCTTCTCGAAGGAAAATGTTCCAACTTCTCCAGTCTATCTTCAGAACTGATATTCTTCATCCCTGGAACCATTCTTGTGAATGTTTTTTCACACTCTCCAATGTCTTCACGTTACCTAAAGTGTGGTGCCCAGAACTAGACGTAATGCTGCAACTGAGGCCGAACTAGTGTCTCGTGCAAGTTCAAAATAACCTCTTTGCTCTTGTATTCCATGCTGCTGTTAACAAAGCCCAGGATACTGTATGTTTCATTAACTACTCTCTCAACTTGTCCCGCGCCCTTTAATGACCTATGCACATATACATCCAGGTCCCTCTGCTCCTCACCCCCTTTAGAATTGTACCCTTTATTATACATTGTCTTTCCATGTTCTTCCTACCAAAATGAATCACTTCACATTTCTCCACATTGAACTTCATCTGCCACCTGTCTGTCCATTCCACTAACTTGTCCATGTCCGTTTGATTTTCTACAATTTACTCCTCACAGTTCACAATGCTTCCAAATGTTGTATCATCTGCAAACTTTGAAATTGTGCCCTGTACACCGAGGTCTAGGTCATTGATATTTGTCAGGAAGAGAAAGGGTCCCAACACTGATCCCTGGGAAATTCCATTACAAACCTTAAATAAAAACAAAAAGTGCTGGAAAGACGCAGCAGGTCTGGCAGCATCTGTGGAGAGAAAAGCAGAGTTAACGTTTCAGTTCTGTGACCTTTCATCAGAATTGGCAAAGGTTAGAAATGTAATAGGTTTTTAGCAAATAAAGCAGGGGTGGGGCAAAAGAGAACAGAAGAGCTGTTGATAGAACAGAGGGTCAGAGAGATTAACTGACCAGGAGGTCATGGGGCAAAGGCAAAGAAAGTGTGCTAGTTGTGCGGCGAAAGACAAAGCATTAGTGTAGTGAAGGTGTTAAATGACAGAATAATGAACAGCCCTAGCTAAAAGCACCAACCTAAAAAAATCAGTTTAATGCTGGCACATGGCAAAAAATGATAAAACAAAATAATCGTTGAACTCAGTGTTCAGACCGGCAGGCTGTAGAGTGCCTAATCGGACAATGAGGTGATGTTCCTCGAGCTGGCGTTGATGTTCACTGGAACACCGCAGCAGGCTAAACGCAGATTGTGTGACCGCTTTGTGGAACACCTCCACTCAGTCCAAAAGTGTGACACCGAGCATCCGCTCGCTTATCATATCAACACCCTCCATCCCCCACCCCCGCTCTAATTGTCACATTTCTGTACTTGTGTTTCCCCCAAAACCCCCACTTTGCCAGTTCTGATGAAAGGTCACCGACTTGAAACATTAACTCTGCTTCTCTCTCCACAGATGCTGAGTATTTCCAGCACTTTCTGTTTATATTTCAGATTTCCAGCATCCACAGTATTTTGCTTCGATTCCACTACAAACCTTACTCCAGCCCTAAAATCATCCATTAATCACTTCTCTCTGTTTTCCCGTCACTCAACCAGCTTAGTTTCATGTTGCTACTGTTGGTTTTATTTGATGAGCTATAACTTTGCTCATAGGTCTGTTGTGTGGCACTTTATCAAATGCCTTTTGGAATTCAATTTATCCCACATCAACAGCATTTCCCTCATCAAACTTTCTTTTTACCTTTTCAAAAAACTCCAGCCATTTAGTTAAACACAATTTTCCCTTAATTAACACCCATTTGTCCAAGTGCCCATTAATTTTATCCCAAATGTGACACCAAGGTTGCAATTAAACTGTCTGACTCTCAGACTGTTACCAGGGAGAGGGATGGAATAAATAGCAAGGTAACAGAGTTGGAGTGGGGAGTGAAAATAATGGCTTCAGTCTTCCCAATATTTAATTGGAGGAAATTTCTGCTCATCCAGTACTGGATGTCGGATAATCAGTCTGATAATTTAACAACAGTGGAGGTTTGGAGAGAGGTGGTGGTGACAGTACATGACAGTACATGGGTTCCCGCAACTCCTTTTTGTAAACAAGGTGTAAAATTTACAGCCCTCCAGTCCTCTGTCATCACTCTCATATACAAAGAGAATTGACAGATTCTGTCCGGTGCCTCTGCTATTTTCACCATTCATTCTCTCACGAACCCTCATAATTCCCATCCTAACTGGATAAATGTTTAGTTTATTGTGGTACACAAAGTGTTTGATTGAAAGGGATTAACTAAATGTGTTTGTTCAGTGACTGTAATTAATGTCAGTCACCATGGGCCCTAATTGTGTCACTGGAGGTTTTTCCTCTTCTATTAATAAGGGACTCCTTTCAGTGTGGTATCCCATAGTGTCAGCAGGAGCATCATCCCCGACACTAACAGGGATCAGCAGCTCCAGAGAGAGGGAGAGGATAGATCAGAATCTGAGAACAATAGATTGGAATGTTACAACAATGGGTCAGAATATGAGAACAATAGATTGGAATTTTACAACAATGGGTCAGAATCTGAGAACAATAGATTGGAATGTTACAACAATGGTTCAGAATCTGAGAACAATAGATTGGAATGTTACAACAATGGATCAGAATCTGAGAACAATAGATTGGAATGTTACAACAATGGGCAGGAGTTCCATCTGGGCGTTTGACTTTCTCTCTGCAAATTATGATTGGCTGCCATTAAACAGTCGGATCTATTACGCACTGAAGATTATTCAACACATTTTCTATCCCATCCTGGCTATTATTGGTGTCCCTGGTAAGTTTCTCTATCCAGCTATTAATTCCATAAACCATGTTTAACTGCATTACCGTTCTTGTCATTTACTCTGCCCTCCTTTCTACTTTTGTTATTCTTGGCAAATCTCCATCTCCAGATATTAACTTTATAAAACTACGTGCATTAGAGTTCTTGTAATTTACTCTCTCAACTGTGCTGTTGTTGCTGTCCCTGGTAAGTCTCTACTTCCTGCTATGAGATCTGGAAACCTTGTTTCACGGAAATAATGTTCTTGCAGTTTTAATTTTGGGAAGAGTGGAGCTCGTGTGATTGGTCTCCATAAGCAATTCTGTCCCCTATCCATGAACCACTTCCTCCTCCCTGGCCAATGTCTGAGGCTGAACCAGACTGTTTACAACCTCTGTGTTCTATATAAACCAGAGCTGAGTTCATCTCCATCACCAACCATGCCTAATACCACCTATGTAACATCACCCGTCTCCTCCACTGCCTCAGCCCATTTGCTGCATAAAGCCTCATCTGTGCCTTTCTTAAATGCACACTCGACTATTCCAATTTTCCAATTCTATTCTGGTCACCCTCCCAGTTAAAAATCTTCATAAACCACAGCCCATCCAGAACTCTGCTGCCTGCATTCTAACTCACACCAAATCCTGATCAGCCATCACCCCTGTGCTCACTGATCTACATTGTCCCCTGGTCCGACAGCATCTTAATTTTAATATTCTCTTTCTTGTGTTTGAACATCCTCCATGGCCTCACCCCTCCAATTCCCCGACATAATTCCTATATTCCTGCCAATCTTTTGCCATGAAGTCTTTTCTTCAATTTCTCTTTTAAAGTAACTGTTTGAAAAGGCACTGTTTGAAAGTTAGGGATCGCACTTTTAGGGCAGAGATGAGGAGATTTTTTTCCTCTCAGAGGGTTGTGTGACTTTGGAACACTCTGCCTCTGAAGGTGGTGGTGGCGAGGGCATTGAATATTTTTAAGGCAGAGGTAGATAGATACTTGTTGGGCAAGGGAATCAAAGGTTATCGGGAGTAAATGGGAGTGTGGAATTCGAGACAGAAACAGATCAACCATGATCATATTAAATGGTGGAGCAGGCTCGATGGGCTGAATGGCCTACTTCTGCTCCGAATTCATGCGGTCATATGGTCTTCCTCTCTATATCTACTCCTGGCAATGATTTTCAGCTCTTCAGCATCACTGGGCCCAACGCCATGGAAGCTTGGATTCTTAAAATGTTACGAGCTGAGCTGCTGGTCACTTCCAGTGCTCAATGCTGCACAGGGCTCCAGCCCCAGTTCACCAAGCATGTGCTCGTAGTGTAAGGAGGGATTTGAATGTGACATCTATCAGCCATTCCAGCAAGTTTGATGTATGTAGTTGAAACTTGGTCTGTGCATGTCCACTGACCGCTTGTGTTACTCACTCTCAGTAGTTACAGTGTCTCTGGCCAAAAAATGGAGCAGAGGCTGCAGAGAGGAGAAGCTCTGTAAAGAGGGAGGAGGAGGGGGCTCTGCCCTACCCACTCAGAGTTTTCCAAGACCACTTTTTATAACTACACCTAACCCAGGAGCAGTGTGTGAGGTAACTCTGATTCAATAAGGTGGTCACAGAGCTGTGTCACCTCCTGTAACACGACCTGGAGCCTCACACCAGGGTGAGGACGGAGCTGCCAGTGGCTGTTAAAGTCACAGTTTCATTGAACTTCTATGTATCTGGATCTTTCCAGACAAGAGCAGGAGACGTATCCAACATCAAGTCATGTACGACATAGAAGGAGGCCATTCATCCCATCATGTCCATGCTGGCTCTCCATGGAACAATCCAGTCAGTCCCACTGCCCCGCTCAATCCCTGTAGCAAATTTATTTCCTTCAGGTGCCCACCAGCTTTCATTTGAAATCACTGATTGTCTCTGCTTCCACCACACTTGTGGGCAGTGAGTTCCAGATCATTAACACCCGCTGCATAAGAAAAAATTTGTTCCTCACATTCCCCCTGCATCTCTTGTCCAAAACCTTCAATCCGTGCCCCTAGAGCTTCTTCCATCAATTAATGGGAACACCTTTTCATTGTCTAAATTATCTAAACCTGTCTAAATCTTGTAACCTAACCTTGTAACTAAAATCCTCCATCCCTGGAACCATCCTGTTAAATCTCCTCAGCACCATTTCAAGGAGCTTCACAATCTTTCTGAAGTGTGGTGGCCAGAAGTGGACACAATAGTCCAGCTGAGACCTAACCAGAGATTTTAAACGCTGTTCATAACTTCCCTGCTTTTGAACTCAATACCTCTATTTTTGAAATGTACGATTATATGTGTTTTACTAACAAATCTCTCAATATGTCCTGTCACCTTTAAAGATGGATATTCATACACCCACAGGTCTCTCTGTTCCTGCACACTGTTTACAACTGTCACCCATATTGCCTTCCTATCCTTTCTGTCAAAATGTCTCACCTCACACTTGTCTCACATTTCCATCTGCCACTTGTCTGCCCATTCTGATCAGTATCTATGTCCTGTCACAGGTGGTTCTGAATATCCTCACTGTTTGTCACAGCTCCAAGTTTGGTATCAGAGACAGATTTTGAAATTCTACTCTGTATTCCAAGATCCAAGTTATTTATGCACAGCAAAATAAAACAATGGCCCTCACACTGACCCTGGGGGAACACTCACTGTCTAACATCTTCCAGTCTGAAAAACTGTCATTTACTATGATACACTGTTTTCTATACATTATCCATCTTTTATCCAATTGCACACTGACCAGCCCATTCCATGAGACTCAATGTTGGTAATTAACCTTTTTTGTGGTATTTTATCAAACACATTCTTCAAACCTATATAGACAATATCCATCACATTCCCTTCAGCAACCTTCTCTGTTACATCATTAAAAAAGTCAATTATATTTCACAAACATGACTTTCCTTTTGTAAATCTATGCTGGCTATCCTAAATTAACTCAAACCTCTCCAGATGTCTGTTGTTTTATCGCCTGATTATTATTCTAAAACTTTCCCACCACTGATTTTGGACGAACTGGCCTGTAGTTGTGAGGCCTGTGTATTGTCCATTGATATATCTGCAGTGTGACGGAGGCCATCTATGTCGGGTGAGGTGAATAATACTGTCTGTTCCCTTAGCAGGGAGAAGTAGGATGAGAGATCCCGTGGCTTTGTCAGAATAGCGGGATTCCTGATGGTGTAGGTGGTTCTGCGGGGCCCCAAGTCAACGGGGAGAGGGACAAGAACTGAAAGATCTCTCACTCCATTAATGGTGTGTGAGCATGCCCAGTACATCATGTTGGTGAGTGTCCACTATCCTGGCAGCAGCCACCATACCTTCATTCTGAAGCAGTCAGACATTCCCATGACCATCAGGAATCTGTAGAGAAAAATATGCGGCTCCTCGGAGCCAATGATTACCCCAATCTTTACATTACAATCGCTCCAGGAATCCGGAGGCCACATCAGGAGGAGGAGGAAGGGAGGATATTTCCTGGATGCCTTCGACCCGGACAGGCTGTGGGAGAGTGTCCACTAAGATACCGGTTCCCATAAGACAACTTCCCTTTCCCACCATGGATTCCCCATTCTCCAACATTACACCCATCTGAGACGACCCATCGCAGTGTCCCCTTGGTCAGCATCCTGCAATAAAAACACCAACAAAAACCTTTTCATAACATATTTATCCAACAACACATCCAATTGTACAAACTAAACTGAACTATTCAACCTTGAATATTCCCTTAGTGCCTGTCTTGTGGGTTCCCTCGACTTGCCTATTGCTCCTACACAGTATTTCCCCAATGACTGCAGCATGGCTGGTGGAAGGCTGCTGACTTTGATTGGAGGAGACTGCAGATGGACTTGCAGGACGTCCTCGAACAGCTCTGGGCCTTGCGGGCTCGAATTCAGACTGCACCACCTCGACATGTGCAGCCTTGGTTGGCTGATGGGTAACAGCAAGGACACTGGTGTAGTGACAGTGAAGGGAGAGCAAATACTGTCATCCTGAGAGAGGACAGCAGGTTCATACTCCACGGAGACACTCTCACTCCCATAGGGCGACACCTCAGTAATCTTAGTAATCTACTGGATCACAGATTGCTGGACTGCTGTGAGAGCCTGCAAACCCCTTTGAACACCGAGATCCACAGCCATGATGGCAGCAGTCTGATCCTGCATGGCAGCAAACATGGATCTCATGTCCTCAATCTGAGCTTCCACTGCAGCACTGAGACGTTGGGTGTCTGCCGTCTGTGCTGCAGTGGAAGCTGAGACAATGATCACCAGACACTGTATCATGACTGGATCCGCTAGTGCTGTCATGGAGTTAGTGACCACTTCCACAGGGGAAAGAATGGGCTTCAAGCTCCTGTGCCATGTTGGAGCTGGGCTCCTCCATGTTCCGAGACAGTGATAACAGACTGTCTGACAGGCCTGTCAATGGACAAAGTATCTCACTGTACATGTCCATCAGCATTCTCCTGTATGCAGTTCCAGCAATGTTCACATCTGAGTGCTGTGTATTATAACTCGTTTGTGACCTCGCCCTCTGGTGAGCTGACACATGAACTATCCTTTCCCCCTGGCGTAGCTGCAGCTCACTCGTGCTCGGTGACTCACCCCGTGCAGATTCCGACTCTTTGCCAGCCTCTAAGATGCACGCAGTGTAAGTATTTGATCTGGAGACTGTGAGAATCAGAGCAAGTGATGGGGTTTCACCATCAGGGCGGTGCTGCTGCCCTCTCTCTATGTCTCCTGGATCTGCTGTGACCGGGAAACCGGCAGTTTTATGTTATCATTGTTTTATTTATTTATTTATTTAGAGATACAGCACTTAAACAGGCCCTTCGGCCCACCGAGTCTGTGCCGCCCAACAAACACCCATTTATACTAACCCGACAGTAATCCCATATTCCCTTCCACCTCCCGACACTAGGGGCAATTTGTAATGGCCAATTTACCTATCACTTGCAAAGCTTTGGCTGTGGGAGGAAACCGGAGCACCCGGCGAAAACCCACGCGGTCACAGGGATAACTTGCAAACTCCGCACGGACAGTACCCAGAATCGAATCCGGGTCCCTTGAGCTGTGAGGCTGCGGTGCTAACCACTGCGCCGCTGTGCCGCCCAGAAAAGTATTGGAAAGTATAAAATCAGAAGGGGGGTGTTGGGTGAGAGATTGGGGGTGGGATGGAAAGCAGGAGTTTCATGGTCCCCCCATCTGCAGCCTGTACATCATCCCAGACATCAGGATGAGGGTGAGATGGGAGTTAAGAAGGGACATAAGGCAGGAACGTAGCATCATCCTGAATACTCTCGGTGATGCCGGATGCTACGGGCTCTGTCACAGCCAGTCCAATGATATGGAGAACCATCTCCTCCCTCAGGCTCAGGGAATGAAGGTAAGCCTGGCCCCCGCCATTTCAATGCGGCCCCGGTGATTATGGGAAACCTTGTCCTGTCAGAGAGAGGGCAAAATGTCAGTCATTGTGTTGCACTGTGTTTGGGAGATGTCCCTGCCATAGCTGAATAGCTGGGGAATGTGGAGGTAGTGACAGGTGGGTGTGAAGCTGGTATAAGTGGAATGTGTGTGAGGGTGAGGTGGAGTATGTGAAACTTAGGTGTGAGTCCTGAGTGTTAGAGACTGCTGATGGGTGACTGATGGGTGTGTGGTACATTGAGCAGTGTGAGAGGTTGCTGATGTGGGGGGTAGGAGATGTCATGTGGAGATGAATTCACTGACATTGACCACCCGTGTGAGCTCATTAAACTTCTTCTGGCTCTGCTGCCAGTTCCTCGGGGCCAGACTTCTTGCATTGACCTCCCTCACCGCCTGTTCCCATTCCCTTCGGAGGGAGTTCCTCGTGGTCTCCACCCCACCCCACAGAAACAGGGTCTGTCTTTTCCTGTCACCCTCCATGACTAAGGCCTCCAGCACCACATGCGTGAACCAAAGAGCCCTCTCTCTGACCCAGTATTCCATTTACCTTGTCTCCAATTGCAGAATTCACAGTCAGCAGCAGCAGCCTCCTGTGATTCAGTGCAGCTTCCCTTTAAGAGGGACAGAGTGCCTTCAAATGCTGAATGCTGGCTGAAAGACCATCTAGTCTCACACACAGTTAGGTCTCTGTTAAGCGTGCAGACAGACAGCAGCGCGGGTCACCATGGGCGACACGTAGATTTCATGGAAATGATGAGACAGGAGCTTTGTGTGTCACCTGCCTCAACAGAAACGGACACAGGCAGATCATGATCCCTCTGCCCAAAAAGGGACGAAAACCGATTTTCTCGTTCTTGCTATTTCCCTTTCCATCTTTCACATTTGCTCCCTCTCTCTCCCTCTCTTCACTTTCTGTCTCTTGCTCATAGAATCAGAGATTGATGCACCACAGAAGGAGGTCTGTCGGCCCATTGTGTCAGTGCTGTCCCTTTGAAAGAGCTATCTAATGAGTTCCACGCCCCCTCCCCTTTCCCCAGACATCTGCGTGTTTTCTCCTTTTCAAGTATTTGTTAAATTCCCTTTTGAAAGATATTATTGAATCTGCTTCCACCATGTTTTCAGGCAGTGAATTCCAGATCCCAACAACTCGTTGTATAAGAAAATTCTCCTCATTTCACCTCTGGTTCTTTGTCAATTACCTTCAATCTGTGTCTTCTTAATACTGAAATTTCTGACACTGGAAACAGTTTCCCATGAATTACCCTATCAAAACCCTTAATGATTTAGAATTTTATATCAAATCTCCCCTTGCCCTTCACTGCTCTGAAGGGAACAATCCCATCTTTTCCAATCTCTCCACAGAACTGAATTCCCAGATCCCTGGTACCATTCCAGTAAATCACCTCAGTATCTTCACTGAGTCCTTGACATCCTTACCAAAGTGTGGCGATCAGAATTGGACACAATTCTCTAGCTGGGACCTAACCAATGATGTATAAAAATCAGCATTTCCTCCTGAGTTTTATTACTCTGTGTGTCTCTCTCTAACACCAAAGACACTACATGTTACCTTCAAAGATCTGTGTGTGCACACCCCTACACCCCTGTGTGTGTCTACTCCTGCACCCACTTTACAATGGTATCATTTAGATTAGATTAGAGATACAGCACTGAAACAGGCCCTTCGGCCCACCAAGTCTGTGCCGAACATCAGCCACCCATTTATACTAATCCTACATTCCTACCAAACATCCCCACCTGTCCCTATATTTCCCTACCACCTACCTATACGAGTGACAATTTATAATGGCCAATTTACCTATCAACCTGCAAGTCTTTTGGCTTGTGGGAGGAAACCGGAGCACCCGGAGAAAACCCAGACACAGGGAGGACTTGCAAACTCCACACAGGCAGTACCAGGAATCGAACCCAGGTCCCTGGAGCTGTGAGGCTGCGGTGCTAACCACTGTGCCGCCCTATATTTAGTTTACATTGTTTCGCCACATACTTCCTACCCCAATGTCTCACTTCACACTTCACTGTGTTAAATTACATCTGCCACGTTGCAGCCCATTTCACCAGTCAGTCTCTGTCCTCCTGAAGTCTGTTACTATCCTTCTCACTGCTTACTAACATTTCTGAGCTTCCGTCCATCTGAAATGTTTGACATTGTCCCGTCTGTACACAACCCAACGGCAATAACAAACAGCAACAGTGTTCCCGACTGTGACACTGGGGAATCCCACTGTGTACTTCCCTCCAGACTGAACAATAACCATTCTCCAATACTCTCTGCTTTCTGTCACTGAGCTAATTTCCTGCATGCTGGCATTGTAAATAAAAGAACAGTCTCCCATTTATGTAACGTGTTTCATGACCACTGCATGTCCCAAAGTCACTTCCAATTAATTAATACTTCTTAACACTTAGTCAGTTTCATAATGTAGGAAACAGGGCAGTCAATTTCTACACAGCAAGATCCCACAAGTAACAATGTGATGATGATAAGATCTGTTTTCGTGATGTTGATTGAAGGGTAAATAGTGACCAGGACACTGGGGAGAATTCCCCTGTTCTTCAAAATAATCCCATGGGATCTTTAACATCCAAATGGGAGGGCAGCCGGGGCCTTGGTTTAACGTTTCATTCGATATATGGCACCTCTGACAGTGCAACACTCCCTTAGTACTGCACTACAGTGTCAGCCTTTATTCTTGTGATCAAGTCCTGCAGTGACACTTGATCCTAGAAGCTTGTGACTGAAAGGGGAGAGAGCCACAAACTGAGCCACGGCTGACATTGGCCCTTTAATCCCATGTGTTTCTAATTTGGTAACACGGCTGCTATGTGTTACTTTATCAAACGCCTGGTGAAAGGACAGGAATATTGTGAAAGTACAGGCAGGAACAATCATAGAAACATAGAATACCACAGACATAATGAGGTCATTCGACCCATCAAATCTGTGCTGGCCCTTTCAAAGAGCAATCCAGTTAGTCCCACTCCCTGGCTCTTTCACTATATCCTTGCATTTTCCCTGCTTCAGATATTATCCAATTCCCTTTTGGGATCTACTATTG